>NC_044282.2:1855609-2164878 GCF_004027225.2 Strigops habroptila | reverse complement strand
CCAGAAGGCTGCCTCCCCCCGGATGCGGGGCACGAGGGCCAGCTGCGTGGAGCACGAGCAGCTGCCTTTGGGCCACAATAGCCCAAAGGAGCCCCATGGAGGGGCTGTGCTCGGCTGCGGGGGAAGGCAAAAAACCCCGGGGACACTTGCTGGTCCACCCTGGGGGCAAAAAAGCCCTTCCCCCCCCAGCTGCAGGACACGAGGGGCCACCTTCGTGGTGCATGAGCGCCAGGCGATAACCAAGCCAGAATGGACCGAGGAGCCCTGACAAGTGGTCATGCTCGATGCTCAGAGGAAGGCAAAAAACCCCCGGGGACCAGTGCCAATCTGCCCCGGGGGAAAATTCCTTCCTGACCCCAGCGCTGGCGATCGGCTACTCCCTGAGCACGTGAGCAAGACCTGCTCCGGGTCCACGGGCTGGTTATGGCTCTTGGGGGACACTGGCACTGCCTTTTCTGCCTCCACCTGGAGCCACCTCAGGGGCTTCCAAGAACAGCAAAATGCCGCTGGCCTGATCAACCCTGGGGGCAAGAATCCTTCCTGTGCCGGGCAGTGGGAGCTCCAAAGCGCTGGGGGAGGGCACTGGGCCATCCGTGGATCCTATTTCTTATGGCTGCTGCCGTGATCTCCCCAGACGATGAGGACACCGATCTCCCCGAAGACTGAAGCAGGATTTCCATCCATCCGATGAGCTGTGAGTGTGGCCCCTCCAGGAGCTGGAATTGCAGCAGAGAACCTCCAGCAGCTTCGTGCAGCTTCAAGTGTTTCCCCTTCAGCCTCTCCAAGTAATTCCACCGGTGCCTCAAGGAATTCCTCTCGGGTGTCTTCAGGCTGCCAGCTCTGTCCTGGTGGCAGAGCCGGCAGTCTGGCAGTGGGACACCGGAGGACGTTGCCTTCTACTGCCGCAGAGCATTGTGATGCTGCGTTGGTGGGTGGTGGCACTATGACACGGGGGTGACGGGGCCCCCGCAGCCCTGCCCACTGCAGCCCTGCTGCTGCCCCTTCGCCCAGCATCCCTTGGAGAAAGGCCTTTGGGGTGCTGGTCCTGAGGCAGTGCCTGTGCCCAGGAGGCCCAGAGGGATGTCCCTGCCCATGGCAGCCACCCAGTGGGCACCGCTCCTCTGTGTCCCTCTAAATTCATCTGTATGTTCAGACTGTACCAATAAAGGCTTTTATACCACGCACAGTCACTTGACTGTAGCGATCCCAGAGGTGAAAGAAAGGGGTTTTGGTTCCCTCTGCATGAACTTTGCAGAAATGTAAAGTGCATACAGGATTTCCTCACCATTCCTTATCAATACACCAAGTGGCATTTGCTACTACGCTGATTGTGGTGAGGTCTTCTTGGAAAGAAGAAGAATCTAAGAAATCTCTTCTGTGTTTGTTACATAGGGCATTTAGATATTTGCTGGTGTTTATCATCAGTCATGCGTCTAGTTTGGGGGTTTACCTCTTGTATTACTACTTGAATGCAACACTTCACTGACTGCTGCCTAATTCCATGTTCTTGGTAGCTCAAGAAAGCATTTTGATCCCAATTCGGTTTAAACCGCATGGACTGAGCTGCTTTTCCCTGCAACACTCAGGAAAAACAAGTAACTGACTCCGTTGTGTGAAAGAGTTTGAAAACCCTCAGGTAAGCATCCCATAAGGGTACAGTATAGAGGGCAGAGATTTAGAGATTGGCAACAAATCCCCCCAGCACGTGTGTTCGAATCCTTGAAATGCAGAATGACCGCTGGTCTCTCTCCCGTGGGCTTCTTTCTTGAGTGGTCTATCGGGGGGACTGGCTTCCCTTGGGACCCGCACTGCAGACGGCCCCTCAGACCTACACCAGAGCTTGTCATGCAGAACTATATTCTACAGCCCCATCACAGAAGGCCACCAACTTGGTCAGGCAGGATTTCTCCTTAGTGAAGCCATGCTGGCTGTCACCAACCACCTCGTTGTCTTTCACGTGCCTTACCATGCTTTCCCGGAGAACCTGCTCCAAGACGTTGCCAGGCACAGCGGTGCCGGGTGAGCAGCTCCCGAGAGGAGCCTCCAACCCCGCAGCGAGGGGAGACCCCGCGCCCCGGAGCCCCAGCTCTGAGCGGCGAGAGCCCCCGCGGGAGCCCCGAGCCCCCGCCGGGCCTTGCCCAGGAGCCCCGCGCAGGGACTCACCGGGGGCGGCGCCAGGAGGGAGGCACCGCCCGGGCGGGGAGAACCCGCCCCGGGGAAGCTGAGAGGGAGCTGGGCTGCGCGCTCCAGGCCCGAAGCGTGCAGGGGCCACAAGCGTCCAGCGCAGCGCATGGGGAAAAGAAGGAGGGTGTTAATGCAGGAAGCTGGGAGCTAGTAACAACCAAAAAACCAACAGGAAAAGGAGGAGGAGATGATTGTCCCGCTGTAACCAGCGCTGGTGCAGGCTCACCTTGAGTACTGGGTGCAGTTCTAGGCCCCACCATTGAAGAAGAACATGACGGTCCTTGAATGCATCCAGAGGAGGGCAACAAAGCTGGTGACAGGGCTGGAAGGCATGTCCTGGGAGGAGCGGCTGAGGACACTGGGTTTGTCTAGTTCGGAGAAAAGGAGCTTAAGGGGTGACCTCATTGCTCTCTATGGCTCTTCCCAAGGAGGGGAAATGGAGGCGGAGGTGCTGATCTCTTCTCGCTGGGATCCATTGATAGGATGTGTGGGAATGGTTCAGAGCTGCACCAGGGAGGTTTAGACTAGACATGAGGAAGCATTTCATTACCTAGAGGGCGGCCAAAAACTGGAAGAGGTTTCCTAGAGAGGTGAGCAATGCCCTGTGCCCATCAGTGTTTCAGAGGCATCTGGACAACACCCTTAATAACACACTTTAACTTTTGGCCAGCCCTAAAGTGGTCGAGCAGTTGGACTTGATCATTTTAGGTCTCTTCCATTTTTTTTCTCCCTACTTCCTTCTTTCCCTAACAGTACATGCTGAGGAAATTCTGGATGACATTTCGTCCCAGCCCTGCACTAGCGGAAGGGATTGACTGGGTATCATGTCCCATCACATGGGCATTGGCTCTGTCACTTTGTGGGAAGGAGGCCTGTGCCTTCTGCAGGGGGGGAGAGATGTCGATTGTCTCTGGATCGTTTGAGCATCTGAAGAGATTTGTGAAAAACAGGTGTGAACTGGTTTTTGAAACTCTTCTGTGTTCATGCAGTTTATTTGGGTTTCACAGGACAGCAAAAGACCATACCTCTGACATCAGCAAGGCTGAAAGATCAAGCCCTCAGCCTGAAGCAGGGTGTGCTCCTGAACTGAAGTTGCAAATCTTTTGTATGTGGGCAATCCCTGCTCACTTCCTTGTGATTTCCACCTACTCCCAAGCCCATCCCTCCACCAAATACTGGTTTTTAAAAATGCCTGGGTTGTTTCTTTTGAAGAAACAAAAGAAAAGACAAGAGCCTGAGAACTTCATCAGGAGTCCATCTGGCCCAATACTCTCTCTCCAGTGGCACCCCCTATGTGTCTAAAGGAGAGTAGGTGAGGAGTGCAGGTCTACTTCTGTCAGGGTCCAGAGGGTGTTCATAGGCCTCAGTGCCTGGGATTGGCCTCCCTTGGGACGTGCACTGCAGATAGCCCCTCAGACCTACATCACAGCTTATCATGCAGGACTATATTCATGACATAGCATAGCTGTTCTGTTCTAATCTGTTCCATTCCATTCCATTCCATTCCATTCCATTCCATTCCATTCCATTCCATCCCATTCCATTCCATTCTCTTCTGTTCCATTCCATTCCATTCCATTCCATTCCATCCCATTCCATTCCATTCTCTTCTGTTCCATTCCATTCCATTCCATTCCATCCCATTCCATTCTATTCCGTTCCATTCCAACTCATTCCAGTCCATTCCATCCCATTCCATTCCATTCTCTTCTGTTCCTTTCCATTCCATTCCATTCTCTTCTGTTCCACTCCATTCCATTCCATTCCAATCCATTTCATTCCATTCCATTCCATTACATTACATTCTCTTCTGTTCCATTCCATTCCATTCCATTCCATCCCATTCCATTCTATTCCATTCCATTCCATCCCATTCCATTCCCTGCACTCACAATGAGTTGTATAATGATGAGACCATTATTTACCTGAAATGCCAAGGGGTTTTCAGCACAAAAAATTCTTTCAAAGACACAAATCAGAAAGGTTACAGGTGGAAAGAGTATTTATTCACAAGTAAAGTTATTTATCTTAGTTTAGTTTAGTTTAGCTTAGCTTAGTTAATTTTAGTCTAGTTTAGTTTAGATTATATTTTCCTAAATCTTTGCGAGCGGTGCCGTGCTGGTGCGAGAGCAGTGCGAGAAAGAAGCCAGCCAGAAAGGGCCAGGGAAGACCTGACAAGGGGTGGTGCTCAATGCTACAGAGGACAGCAGCAAGTCCCGGGGCCACGCTGGGGCCATCCTGGGAGTGAGTCCCGGGGCCACGCTGGGGCCATGCTGGGAGTGAGTCCCGGGGCCACGCTGGGGCCACCCTGGGAGTGAGTCCCGGGGCCACGCTGGGGCCACCCTGGGAGTCCAGAAGGCTGCCTCCCCCCGGATGCGGGGCACGAGGGCCAGCTGCGTGGAGCACGAGCAGCTGCCTTTGGGCCACAATAGCCCAAAGGAGCCCCATGGAGGGGCTGTGCTCGGCTGCGGGGGAAGGCAAAAAACCCCGGGGACACTTGCTGGTCCACCCTGGGGGCAAAAAAGCCCTTCCCCCCCCAGCTGCAGGACACGAGGGGCCACCTTCGTGGTGCATGAGCGCCAGGCGATAACCAAGCCAGAATGGACCGAGGAGCCCTGACAAGTGGTCATGCTCGATGCTCAGAGGAAGGCAAAAAACCCCCGGGGACCAGTGCCAATCTGCCCCGGGGGAAAATTCCTTCCTGACCCCAGCGCTGGCGATCGGCTACTCCCTGAGCACGTGAGCAAGACCTGCTCCGGGTCCACGGGCTGGTTATGGCTCTTGGGGGACACTGGCACTGCCTTTTCTGCCTCCACCTGGAGCCACCTCAGGGGCTTCCAAGAACAGCAAAATGCCGCTGGCCTGATCAACCCTGGGGGCAAGAATCCTTCCTGTGCCGGGCAGTGGGAGCTCCAAAGCGCTGGGGGAGGGCACTGGGCCATCCGTGGATCCTATTTCTTATGGCTGCTGCCGTGATCTCCCCAGACGATGAGGACACCGATCTCCCCGAAGACGGAAGCAGGATTTCCATCCATCCGATGAGCTGTGAGTGTGGCCCCTCCAGGAGCTGGAATTGCAGCAGAGAACCTCCAGCAGCTTCGTGCAGCTTCAAGTGTTTCCCCTTCAGCCTCTCCAAGTAATTCCACGGGTGCCTCAAGGAATTCCTCTCGGGTGTCTTCAGGCTGCCAGCTCTGTCCTGGTGGCAGAGCCGGCAGTCTGGCAGTGGGACACCGGAGGACGTTGCCTTCTACTGCCGCAGAGCATTGTGATGCTGCGTTGGTGGGTGGTGGCACTATGACACGGGGGTGACGGGGCCCCCGCAGCCCTGCCCACTGCAGCCCTGCTGCTGCCCCTTCGCCCAGCATCCCTTGGAGAAAGGCCTTTGGGGTGTTGGTCCTGAGGCAGCAGGAGGCCCAGAGGGATGTCCCTGCCCATGGCAGCCACCCACTGGGCACCGCTCCTCTGTGTCCCTCTAAATTCATCTGTATGTTCAGACTGTACCAATAAAGGCTTTTATACCACACACAGTCACTTGACTGTAGTGATCCCAGAGGTGAAAGAAAGGGGTTTTGGTTCCCTCTGCGTAGTGTTGGTTTGTTGCCTGCTGATGATACCGCCAAACTCGCCTGGTCACTGCTGAGCTCGTCTGGTTTCCTCAAAATTCATTCTTTGTTGAGGTGATGATTGTAGGGAAGTCAGGGTCAATGGCTGGCGACCTGAAGATATCTAGCTGGTGGGCTATAAAAGTGTTATAGAGCAGGCAACAGCGTACAATTGAGTTCATTGGCTGTTTTCCCCCAAAATCAAATCCCCTTGAGGTACACATCGGACTTCCCCATCTTCCCGCATTACCCACCAAGTATATCCAGGTCCCTGAGCAAAAGCAACCCCACGAGTGGGTTTGCCTTTACCTGAAGCAGGAATAACCCAGACTGTCTTCCCCAACAAATTCTTTATGTGCACCACAGGAACTTTATCCCCCTCTACAGTACGTAAAAGTTCTGATTGGGCTGGGCCAGCCCTGTTGGCAGATCCCCTACTGTTGACCAACCAGGTGGCTTTTGGTAAATGTGTATCCCAGTGTTTGAAAGTCCCACCACCCATTGCTCTCAGTGTAGTTTTTAACAGCCCATTGTACCGTTCGATTTTCCCAGAGGCTGGTGCATGGTAGGGGATGTGATATACCCACTCAATGCCATGCTCTTTGGCCCAAGTGTCTATGAGGTTGTTCCGGAAATGAGTCCCATTGTCTGACTCAATTCTCTCTGGGGTGCCGTGTCGCCACAAGACTTGTTTCTCAAGGCCCAGGATAGTGTTCCGGGCAGTGGCATGGGACACAGCGTATGTTTCCAGCCAGCCAGTGGTTGCTTCCACCATGGTAAGCACGTAGCGCTTGCCTTGGCGGGTTGGTGGGAGTGTGATGTAGTCAATCTGCCAGGCCTCCCCATACTTGTACTTCAGCCATCGTCCTCCATACCAGAGAGGCTTTAACCGCTTGGCTTGCTTAATTGCAGCACATGTTTCACATTCGTGAATAACCTGGGCAATAGTGTCCATCGTTAAGTCCACCCCTCGATCACGAGCCCATCTATATGTTGCATCTCTGCCTTGATGGCCTGAGGTGTCATGGGCCCACCGGGCTAAAAATAATTCACCCTTATGTTGCCAATCCAAGTCCATCTGAGCCACTTTAATCTTAGCAGCTTTATCCACTTGCTGGTTATTCTGGTGTTCCTCAGTGGCCCGACTCTTGGGTACATGAGCATCTACGTGGCGTACCTTCACCACCAGGTTCTGCACCCGAGCAGCGATATCTTGCCACAATGCAACAGCCCAGATGGGTTTACTTCTGCGTTGCCAGTTGCTCTGCTTCCATTGCTGCAACCACCCCCACAGGGCGTTTGCCACCATCCATGAGTCAGTATAGAGATAAAGTACTGGCCATTTTTCTCGTTCAGCAATGTCCAAGGCCAGCTGGATGGCTTTCACCTCTGCAAACTGACTCGATTCACCCTCTCCCTCAGCAGTTTCTGCAACTTGTTGCAGGGGACTCCACACAGCTGCCTTCCATCTCCGATGCTTTCCCACAATACGGCAGGACCCATCAGTAAACAAGGCATATTGCTTTTCACTCTCTGACAGTTCATTATATGGTGGGGCCTCTTCAGCACGCGTCACCTCCTCTTCCTGTGACATCCCAAAATCTTTGCCCTCTGGCCAGTCCATGATGACTTCTAGAATTCCTGGACGACTGGGATTTCCTATTCGAGCTCGTTGTGTAATTAGTGCGGCCCACTTACTCCAGGTAGCATCAGTTGCATGATGTGTAGAGGAGACCCTGCCTTTGAACATCCAGCCCAGCACAGGCAACCGGGGTGCCAGGAGGAGCTGCGCTTCAGTTCCGATCACTTCTGAGACAGCTCGAACCCCTTCATAGGCTGCCAGTATCTCTTTTTCAGTGGGAGTATAGCTGGCCTCGGATCCTTTATATCCCCGACTCCAAAAGCCAAGGGGTCGACCTCGAGTCTCCCCTGGAGCTTTCTGCCAGAGGCTCCAGGTAGGACCGTTCTCCCCAGCTGCGGTATAGAGCACATTTTTCACATCTGGCCCGGCCCGGACTGGTCCAAGGGCTACTGCATGAACTATTTCTCGTTCAATTTGTTCAAAGGCTTGTTGTTGCTCAGGGCCCCATTTGAAATCATTCTTCTTCCGGGTCACGTGGTAGAGAGGGCTTACAATCAGACTGTAATTTGGGATGTGCATTCTCCAGAACCCCACAACACCTAAGAAAGCTTGTGTTTCTTTCTTGTTAGTTGGTGGAGACATTGCTGTTATCTTGTTGATCACGTCTGTGGGGATCTGGCGGCGTCCATCTTGCCATTTTATTCCCAAAAATTGAATCTCCTGTGCAGGTCCCTTGACCTTATTCCGTTTTATGGCAAAACCGGCCTTCAGCAGGATTTGGATTTATCTTCCTCCCTTTCTCAAAAACTTCTTCCGCTGTATCACCCCACATGATGATGTCATCAATGTATTGCAGGTGTTCTGGAGCTTGCCCCTGTTCCAGTGCAGTCTGGATCAATCCATGGCAGATGGTAGGGCTGTGTTTCCACCCCTGGGGCAGTCGGTTCCAAGTGTACTGGACGCCCCTCCAAGTGAAAGCAAACTGTGGGCTGCATTCTGCTGCCAAAGGGATTGAGAAAAATGCATTGGCAATGTCAATTGTGGCATACCACTTGGCTGCCTTTGACTCCAGTTCATATTGAAGTTCTAACATGTCCGGTACAGCAGCACTCAATGGTGGTGTGACTTCGTTCAGGCCACGATAGTCTACTGTTAATCTCCACTCTCCATTAGACTTTTGCACTGGCCATATGGGGCTATTAAAGGGTGAGCGGGTCCTGCTGATCACTCCTTGGCTCTCCAGTCTGCGGATCAGCTTATGGATGGGAATCAAGGAGTCTCGGTTGGTGCGATATTGCCGCCGGTGCACTGTTGTGGTCGCAATTGGCACTTGTTGTTCTTCGACCTTCAGCAACCCCACAACAGAAGGATCCTCTGAGAGACCGGGTAAGGTGGACAGCTGCTTAATTTCCTCTGTCTCCAAGGCAGCGATACCAAAAGCCCATCTATACCCTTTTGGGTCTTTGAAATACCCTCTCCTGAGATAGTCTACGCCAAGGATGCATGGAGCCCCTGGACCAGTTACAATGGGGTGCTTTTGCCACTTCCTCCCAGTCAGGCTGATTTCAGCTTCCAGCATAGTTAACGCTTGGGATCCTCCTGTCACTCCAGAAATAGAAATGGGTTTCACCCCTTGATACCTTGATGGCATCAGAGTACACTGTGCACCGGTATCTACTAGAGCCTTATACTTCTGTGGGACTGATGTGCCAGGCCATCTGATCCACACAGTCCAGTAAACCCGATCATCCCTCTCCTCCACCTGGCTGGAGGCAGGGCCCCTCTAATAGTGATCACAAAATTCTTCACTTCTGTCTTGTAGAAAGGGATTAGTATTCCTTATCACAGGAGCTGGAGTAAAATCAGCTCTTTCGCTCCATCTGGGAAACTGCTCGCCAGAGACTGGAGCAGCAGCTTTCCTGGGAGGATCATCCTTGACCATTGTTCTCCTCTTCAGTTCACGCACCCGTTGCTCCAGAGCTGAAGTAGGTTTTCCATCCCACTTTCTCATGTCTTCTCCATGATCCCGCAGGTAAAACCATAGGGTGGCCCGTGGCGTGTACCTCCTATATTTTCTTTCTCGAGCAGTAGGGCGCCTTCTGTTAATAGCTGAGACATGGGTTGGTACGCGTGGAGAGCTGGATAGATCGGATAAATCGTCTCTCAATTGTTTGAACTCCTGGGACAGTTTTTCCACAGCTGAAATGATGGAAGGGGTGAGATTGTCTTCGAACTCTCGGAGTTGACGAATCAGGCAATCCACTGTTGGTGATATTCCGTCATTCCAGGTCATTGATGCCAATGTGTGGGCATATGATGATGGCGCACTCCGTGTAAGTTTCCGCCACATGGGTCGTGTACATTCGACTTCATCTGGATCTACGGATGTGTTCCTGGAATCCGGCCTACGATAGATCATCTCTATAATGGCTGATTCCCTCAGGGACTGGATGCCTTTCTCTATCGTGGTCCAGTTGGCTGAGCGATTCGTAATATCGTCTTTGTAGGGAAACCTTTCCTTCACAGCTGCCAGGAGCCGCCTCCAAAGACTGAGGGCTCGCTTCTCTCTTGCAATCACTTTGTCAATTCCTCCTTCCTTAGCAAGTGATCCCAGCTGTTTGGCTTCCCTACCTTCTAGTTCGTGACCGTCGGCCCCCTTGTCCCAGCACCGGAGCAACCAGGTGACAATGTGCTCCCCTGGAAGACGGGTGAAATCTTTTCGCATATTCCGCAGTTCGGTTGAGGTCCGGGGTCGAGAAGTGACCTCTTCTTCTTCTTCCTCTTCCTCTGACCCACGTAGTAGTAACTCTTGTTCAGATGCTGTTGCATGTAGTAATGGCATTGGGTCTTCATCTTTCTTCACTTCGCGGGTTGCTCTTTGTGCCTCTCGTCTGCTTTTGCTTACAGGGGCAACAGACATTGTCACAAACTGGACATTTGGTTTAGCTGCAGTGTTTGTCACTGTGGTTGGAGTGGCTGCAGTGTCTGCCACTAGGATTGGAGTGGTTGCAATGTCTATTGCTGGGGTTGGTGCAGCTGTTGTGCTTGGGAGTTGAGTAACACCAACAGCTGCATTGTCTGTTGCTGTCGGGGTTTGAATAGCTACTGTGCATGTCACTGGGGTTGGTGTAGCTGCGGTGCTTGGAGTAGCTATATTGTCTGTTGCTATCGGGGCTTGAGTAGCTACTGTGCTTGTCACTGGGGTTGGTGTGGCTGCGGTGCTTGGAGTAGCCACATTGTCTGTTGCTGTCGGGGTTTGAGTAGCTGTTGTGCTTGTCACTGGGGTTGGTGTAACTGCTGTATTTGAAGTTGGAGTAGTTGCGTTGTCTGTTGTGGTCAGGGTTTGAGTAGCTGTTGTGCTTGTCACTGGGGTTGATGTAGCTGCTGTACTTGGAGTAGCTGTGTTGTCTGTTGTGGTCAGGGTCTGAGTAGCTGCTGTGCTTGTAGTTGGCATAGCTGCGTTGTCTGTTGCTTTGCCATCAGATCCAGAGACATTTTTTTCCCTTTGAAGGTGCTGGATAGTGTTGAGCAGGGCTCTGTAGGCATAGGCCAAGCCCCAGCACGTTGCCAAGATTTGTCCCTCTCTGGTATAACCAGGACGACAGCACACCTCGTTTAAGTGTTTTACTAGTTTTTCCGGATGTTGCACTTGTTCAGTGGTGAAGTTCCAAAGCACTGGAGGGGCCCACTGGCCTAGGTACTTGCCCATACTATCCCACACACCCTGCCACTCATAACTCTCCAGCCTCAGGGAAAATCTCCTGGTGGTCCTCCTATATCGTCGTCTAACCCTAGACCAGATTCGAACCTGATACTGCTGAATTTTTGAGATTAAACGAAATAGGATGTTCCTACGACGGGATGGCCGTGGGTAAAACACACTCCGTATGTTTGCCAACATGCTGATCCCCAGCACAATCAGCAGGCAGGTTTCAAGGGTACTCAAAGGCCATCTAAAACCTTCAGAACTCTCAACTGCTGTTGCAAATAGGCTGGTGGGGGAACAGGGGGTGAAAGAGAATGCTTCCTTCGTAAGTTTACCCCCCGAGGAGAAAAAAAAAGATATGCAATTGCTAAAATATTTCATTATATACCTCCCAATGTATAGTGGTGATGGCCACGCTGGAAGCACAAACCAAACCAGTTTCATGATCAATGAGTCTATTGTATTACAAGTCATTACCATGAAGTACAGTGAAACAAGAACCTTAGCCCAGGCCCCCCAGCCGATAAACACTAAAACAGCAAATAGTGGCGGTAAGTAAGGTACAACATGCTGAAACTCTGAGATCAAGCGCAACAAGTCTGAGAGCCAAATAATCACCATTGTGACGAGTAGTAACAATGAATGCTTATCACAAATATGATTAAACACACTCTGGTCAGATCTGTCGTTATCTCAACCTTTCGAGCCCCACGTTGGGCGCCAAAAAGAACTGTCGTGGTTTGAGCCCAGCCGGTAACTCAGAACCACACAGCCGCTCGCTCACTCCCCTCCCCCCCTTCTTCCTCCCCCCGCTCCCGGAGGGATGGGGAGGAGAATGGGAAGAATGTAACTCCCACGGGTTGAGCTAAGAGCAGTCCCGCAACTAAGGCATAATACAAAACCACTACTGCTACCACCAATGATAATAACGATTGGTGAAATAACAAGGGGAGAGGATACAATTGCTCACCACCCGCCGACCGATACCCAGCCCGACCCGAGCAGTGATCTGGGCCTTCCGGGTAACTCCCCCCGGTTTATATACTGGGCATGACGTGCTGTGGTATGGAATACCCCTTTGGCTAGTTTGGGTCAGGTGTCCTGTCTCTGCTTCCTCCCGGCTTCCCCTCCTCCCTGGCAAAGCATGAGACTGAGAAAGTCCTTGGTTGGAATAAACATTACTGAGCAACAACTAAAAACATCGGTGTTATCAGCGTTGTTCCCAGGCTGAAAGTTAAAAAACACAGCACTGCACCAGCTACTAAGCAGGAGAAAAATGACTGCTATAGCTGAACCCAGGACACCTGCTCACTTCCTTGTGATTTCCACCTACTCCCAAGCCCATCCCTCCACCAAATACTGGTTTTTAAAAATGCCTGGGTTGTTTCTTTTGAAGAAACAAAAGAAAAGACAAGAGCCTGAGAACAACGACACTCCATCAGGAGTCCATCCGGCCCAATACTCTCTCTCCAGTGGCACCCCCTACGTGTCTAAAGGAGAGTAGGTGAGGAGTGCAGGTCTACTTCTGTCAGGGTCCAGAGGGTGTTCATAGGCCTCAGTGCCTGGGATTGGCCTCCCTTGGGACATGCACTGCAGATAGCCCCTCAGACCTACATCACAGCTTGTCATGCAGGACTATATTCATGACATAGCATAGCTGTTAAGTTCTAATCTGCTCCATTCCATTCTCTTCTGTTCCATTCCATTCCATTCCATTCCATTCCATTCCATTCCATTCCATTCCATTCCATTCCATCCCATTCCATTCTCTTATGTTCCATTCCATTCCATTCCATTCCATTCCATTCCATCCCATTCCATTCCATTCTCTTCTGTTCCATTCCATTCCATTCCATCCCATTCCATTCTATTTCGTTCCATTCCAACCCATTCCAGTCCATTCCATCCCATTCCATTACATTCTTTTCTGTTCCATTCCATTCCATTCCATCCCATTCCATTCCATTCCATCCCGTTCCATTCCCTGCACTCACAATGAGTTGTATAATGATGAGACCGTTATTTACCTGAAATGCCAAGGGGTTTTCAGCACCAAAAATACTTTCAAAGACACAAATCAGAAAGGTTACAGGTGGAAAGAGTGTTTATTTACAAGTAAAGTTATTTATCTTAGTTTAGTTTAGTTTAGCTTAGCTTAGTTAATTTTAGTCTAGTTTAGTTTAGATTATATTTTCCTAAATCTTTGCGAGCGGTGCCGTGGTGGTGCGAGAGCAGTGCGAGAAAGAAGCCAGCCAGAAAGGGCCAGGGAAGACCTGACAAGGGGTGGTGCTCAATGCTACAGAGGACAGCAGCAAGTCCCGGGGCCACGCTGGGGCCATCCTGGGAGTGAGTCCCGGGGCCACGCTGGGGCCATCCTGGGAGTGAGTCCCGGGGCCACGCTGGGGCCACACTGGGAGTGAGTCCCGGGGCCACGCTGGGGCCATCCTGGGATTGAGTCCCGGGGCCACGCTGGGGCCACCCTGGGAGTCCAGAAGGCTGCCTCCCCCCGGATGCGGGGCACGAGGGCCAGCTGCGTGGAGCACGAGCAGCTGCCTTTGGGCCACAATAGCCCAAAGGAGCCCCATGGAGGGGCTGTGCTCGGCTGCGGGGGAAGGCAAAAAACCCCGGGGACACTTGCTGGTCCACCCTGGGGGCAAAAAAGCCCTTCCCCCCCCAGCTGCAGGACACGAGGGGCCACCTTCGTGGTGCATGAGCGCCAGGCGATAACCAAGCCAGAATGGACCGAGGAGCCCTGACAAGTGGTCATGCTCGATGCTCAGAGGAAGGCAAAAAACCCCCGGGGACCAGTGCCAATCTGCCCCGGGGGAAAATTCCTTCCTGACCCCAGCGCTGGCGATCGGCTACTCCCTGAGCACGTGAGCAAGACCTGCTCCGGGTCCACGGGCTGGTTATGGCTCTTGGGGGACACTGGCACTGCCTTTTCTGCCTCCACCTGGAGCCACCTCAGGGGCTTCCAAGAACAGCAAAATGCCGCTGGCCTGATCAACCCTGGGGGCAAGAATCCTTCCTGTGCCGGGCAGTGGGAGCTCCAAAGCGCTGGGGGAGGGCACTGGGCCATCCGTGGATCCTATTTCTTATGGCTGCTGCCGTGATCTCCCCAGACGATGAGGACACCGATCTCCCCGAAGACGGAAGCAGGATTTCCATCCATCCGATGAGCTGTGAGTGTGGCCCCTCCAGGAGCTGGAATTGCAGCAGAGAACCTCCAGCAGCTTCGTGCAGCTTCAAGTGTTTCCCCTTCAGCCTCTCCAAGTAATTCCACCGGTGCCTCAAGGAATTCCTCTCGGGTGTCTTCAGGCTGCCAGCTCTGTCCTGGTGGCAGAGCCGGCAGTCTGGCAGTGGGACACCGGAGGACGTTGCCTTCTACTGCCGCAGAGCATTGTGATGCTGCGTTGGTGGGTGGTGGCACTATGACACGGGGGTGACGGGGCCCCCGCAGCCCTGCCCACTGCAGCCCTGCTGCTGCCCCTTCGCCCAGCATCCCTTGGAGAAAGGCCTTTGGGGTGCTGGTCCTGAGGCAGTGCCTGTGCCCAGGAGGCCCAGAGGGATGTCCCTGCCCATGGCAGCCACCCACTGGGCACCGCTCCTCTGTGTCCCTCTAAATTCATCTGTATGTTCAGACTGTACCAATAAAGGCTTTTATACCACGCACAGTCACTTGACTGTAGCGATCCCAGAGGTGAAAGAAAGGGGTTTTGGTTCCCTCTGCATGAACTTTGCAGAAATGTAAAGTGCATACAGGATTTCCTCACCATTCCTTATCAATACACCAAGTGGCATTTGCTACTACGCTGATTGTGGTGAGGTCTTCTTGGAAAGAAGAAGAATCTAAGAAATCTCTTCTGTGTTTGTTACATAGGGCATTTAGATATTTGCTGGTGTTTATCATCAGTCATGCGTCTAGTTTGGGGGTTTACCTCTTGTATTACTACTTGAATGCAACACTTCACTGACTGCTGCCTAATTCCATGTTCTTGGTAGCTCAAGAAAGCATTTTGATCCCAATTCGGTTTAAACCGCATGGACTGAGCTGCTTTTCCCTGCAACACTCAGGAAAAACAAGTAACTGACTCCGTTGTGTGAAAGAGTTTGAAAACCCTCAGGTAAGCATCACGTAAGGGTACAGTATAGAGGGCAGAGATTTAGAGATTGGCAACAAATCCCCCCAGCACGTGTGTTCGAATCCTTGAAATGCAGAATGACCGCTGGTCTCTCTCCCATGGGCTTCTTTCTTGAGTGGTCTATCGGGGGGACTGGCTTCCC
This sequence comes from Strigops habroptila, assembly GCF_004027225.2. Lineage (NCBI taxonomy): Eukaryota > Metazoa > Chordata > Aves > Psittaciformes > Psittacidae > Strigops > Strigops habroptila. The sequence goes on along the minus strand of NC_044282.2, from coordinate 2,149,520 downwards.
TTGGGACCCGCACTGCAGACGGCCCCTCAGACCTACACCAGAGCTTGTCATGCAGAACTATATTCTACAGCCCCATCACAGAAGGCCACCAAATTGGTCAGGCAGGATTTCTCCTTAGTGAAGCCATGTTGGCTGTCACCAACTACCTCGTTGTCTTTCACGTGCCTTACCATGCTTTCCCGGAGAACCTGCTCCAAGACGTTGCCAGGCACAGCGGTGCCGGGTGAGCAGCTCCCGAGAGGAGCCTCCAACCCCGCAGCGAGGGGAGACCCCGCGCCCCGGAGCCCCAGCTCTGAGCGGCGAGAGCCCCCGCGGGAGCCCCGAGCCCCCGCCGGGCCTTGCCCAGGAGCCCCGCACAGGGACTCACCGGGGGCGGCGCCAGGAGGGAGGCACCGCCCGGGCGGGGAGAACCCGCCCCGGGGAAGCTGAGAGGGAGCTGGGCTGCGCGCTCCAGGCCCGAAGCGTGCAGGGGCCACAAGCGTCCAGCGCAGCGCATGGGGAAAAGAAGGAGGGTGTTAATGCAGGAAGCTAGGAGCCAGTAACAAAAACCAACAAGTAGAAAAAAACAAACCAAGGGGCTTCCTCCAAAATCTGACATCCCCACCCAGAACCGCTTCGCAGCTCTGCAGTGGGCTAACGAGGAAACACGCATCGCACCAAGTGAGCATCCTGCTGATGCAGCAGTAAAGAGGATCACTACTGGTGCCTCCAGGAAAAAGCAGCGAGTCATAGCAGTAGGTGATGACCCTACTTTGAAAGGCACAGAGGCACTCATCTGTTGGCCTGACCCAATCTCGAGGGAGGTGTGTTGCCCACCAGGGGCTCCGTCAGAGATGTTGAGAGGCTGCCTGGTCTAATAAGTCCCGCTGACTATTATCCATTTCTAGTGGTCCATGTGGTTGCTAGTGATACTGACAGCAGTAGCCTGGAGAATATTAAGAAAGACTACAGAGCTCTGGGGGAGGTGGTTAGGGGCTCTGGAGCTCAGGCAGTTTTTTCATCAATTCTCCAGGATAAAGGGGAGGACCTTGAAAAGGTCAGGTGGATTCGGCAGGTTAATAAATGGTTAGAACAGTGGTGCCATAGTCAGGGGTTTGGCTATTTAGAACATGGGGCTCGATTTCAGAAGCCAGGTCTACTGGAGGCTGGTGGAGCTGGTCTGACAAAGAAGGGGAAGAGCTGTTTTGGTAGGAGGCTTGCAAGACTGGTCAAGAAAGCTTTAAATTAGATGGGGGAGGGACATCGATCCATCCCAAGACTGCCAGTCAGTTGCCAGCACCTGTAATAAATGCTTGGGGCGATGCAGAGATATTTCAGCTGCTCCAGCCAATGAGTCGGCTTCATTTGGAGCTCGGCTCAGACGCCTCTATCCAAATGCCCATAGTATGGGGAATAAACAAGAGGAATTAGAGATGTGTGCACATCTATGGGGACTTGATATCATTGGCATCACAGAAACATGGTGGGATGCCTCCTATGAGTGAAGTGTTGAAGTGGAAGGTTATAGGCTTTTTAGGAAAGACAGGCCAAGCCAGGGAAGGGGGAGTAGCTATTTATGTCAGTGATAGGCTGGAGAACATGGAACTCACTCTGGGGACAGGTGATCAGTGAACAGAGAGATTGTGGGTCAGGGTCAAAGTGAGAACAGTGATGGGGGACATTTCTGTGGGGATCTGTAACAGGGCACTCAGGACTCTGTGGATGAAGCGCTCTATAGACAGATGGGAGCAGCCTCACGCTTGCAGGCCCTTGTCCTCATGGGAGACTTCAACCATCCTGGTATCTGTTGGAGGGACGGTACGGCCCGGCACAAGCAATCCAGGAGGTTCTTCAGTTGGGTGGAAGACAACTTCCTCTTTCAAGTAATAGAGGAGCCAACAAGGAAAGGTGTCATGCTTGACCTCATGCTGACCAAGAGGGAGGAGCTGGTTGGGAATGTGAAGCTCCAGGGCAGCCTTGGCTGTAGCGATCATGAGGTGGTCAAGTTCAAGATCCTCAGGACAGTGAGAAGGGCACGCAGGAAGCTCACTGCCCTGGACTTCAAGAGAGCAGACTTTGGCCTCTTCAGGAGCCTGCTTAGTAAGGTTCCATGGGATATAGTCCTAGAGGGCAGGGGGGCCCGAGACTGCTGGTTGAAGGAAGGGCTTCTATAGGTATGTAGCAAACAAAAGACAGACTAGGGATAATGTGGGCCCTCTCCGGAAGCTATCGGGAAACTGGCTACCTTGGATATGGAGAAGGCTGAGATTCTCAATGACTTCTTTGCCTCAGTCTTCACTGGCAAATGCTCTGACCACACTGCCCAAGTCTTGGAAGGCAGATGCAGGGACTGTGAGAATGAAGACCTTAGGCCCACTGTAGGAGAGGATCAGGTTCGAGACCATCTTAAGAACCTGAATGTGCACAAGTCCATGGGACCTGATGAAATCCATCCACAGGTCCTGAAGGAGCTGGCGAATGAAGTTGCTAAACCACTGTCCATCATATTCGAAAAATCCTGGCAGTCAGGTGAAGTTCCCGATGACTGGAAAAATGGAAATATAACCCCCATTTTCAAGAAGGGGAAGGTGGAAGACCCGGGGAACTACAGACCAGTCAGTCTCACCTCTGTGCCTGGCAAAATCTTGGAACAGTTTCTCCTGGAAAACATGCTAAGGCACATGAAAAACAACGAGGTGGTTGGTGACAGCCAAGATGGCTTCACTAAGGGGAAATCCTGCCTGACCAATTTGGTGGCCTTCTATGATGGAGCCACGGAACTGATGGACAGCGGCAGAGCAGTTGATGTCATCTACCTGGACTTGTGCAAAGCATTCGACACTGTCCCACATGACATCCTTGTCTCTAAATTGGAGAGACATCAATTTGATAGATGGACCACTCGGTGGATAAAAAACTGGCTGGATGGCCGCACGCAAAGAGTTGTGGTAAATGGCTCGATGTCCAGTTGGAAACCTGTAACGAGTGGTGTCCCTCAGGGATCGGTGTTGGGACCGGTCCTGTTCAACATCTTTGTCGGCGACATGGACAGTGGGATTGAGTGCGCCCTCAGCAAGTCTGCCAATGACACTAAGTTATGTGGTTCGGTTGATATGCTGGAGGGAAAGGATGCCATCCAGAGGGACCTGGACACGCTTGTGAGGTGGGCCAATGCCAACCTCATGAAGTGCAGCCAAGCCAAGCGCAAGGTCCTGCACCTGGGTCAGGGCAATCCCAGGCACAGCTACAGGTTGGGCACAGAAGAGATTCAGAGCAGCCCTGCGGAGAAGGACTTGGGGGTGTTGGTTGATGAGAAACTTAACATGAGCTGGCTTCAGTGTGCACTCGCAGCCCAGAAAGCCAACCGTATCCTGGGCTGCATCAAAAGAAGCGTGACCAGCAGGTCAAAGGAGGTGATCCTGCCCCTCTACTCTGCTCCCATGAGGCCTCACTTGGAGTATTGTGTACAGTTCTGGTGTCCTCAACATAAGAAGGACATGGAGCTGTTGGAGCAAGTCCAGAGGAGGGCCATGAGGATGGTCAGGAGCTGGAGCACCTCCCGTATGAAGACAGGCTGAGAGAGTTGGGGCTGTTCAGCCTGGAGAAGAGAAGACTGTGTGGAGACCTCATAGCAGCCTTCCAGTATCTGAAGGGGGCCTATAAGGATGCTGGGGAGGGACTCTTCCTTAGGGACTGTAGTGATAGGACAAGGGGTAATGGCTTCAAACTTAAACAGGGGAAGTTTAGGTTAGATATAAGGAAGAAGTACTTTACTGTGAGGGTGGCGAGGCACTGGAACAGGTTGCCCAAGGAAGTTGTGAATGCTCCATCCCTGGCGGTGTTCAAGGCCAGGTTGGACAGAGTCTTGGGTGACATGGTCTAGTGCGAGGTGTCCCTGCCCATGGCAAGGGGGTTGGAACTAGATCTTAAGGTCCTTTCCAACCCTAACTATTCTATGATTCTGTGAATACATGTTCCTGCTCTGCATATACACTGTCTGCATGGATGCTGATGTATAATGGTTCAAAACAAATAGTGTAGACTAGCAAGTTGAAATGAATCACTGAACAGCCAAATTCAAGTTAATAATATGGCATATTTTTTTTGTCCTGGACAAAGACTTAACTGAGACTTAAAGCTTAGGTGGAGAACCTTGGAAATATAAGTTCATTAAGAAAAGCGGCAATACAATATGCATGTGATAAACACTGACTCAGGTGACAGACAACTCCTTTTCCCTACAGGTGAGGAAAGCAGCTTCTCTCCACCATCCAGCACAGCCTAATCCTCTCAGAGCTAACGTGGGTGTAGTTACAAAGTACAGAGGCTTTAAGAGACAAGGCAGGCTTACGGTATCCCACTCCTACACCTCTTGATTTTTCAGTGATCTTGTGTACAGTAGAGTACAGTCTGAAACAGCTATTTAAAGACAGACAGAAAATGAACCACAGGATGGAGAAGAAAGGGCTCAAATTGGCTCTGTCACTAAAACCAATGGATCACCTTACTACATCATGAGCTCATTTGGGTCTCAGTCAGAGTTTTACTAAGCATCATGCAACAGCTCCATCCATGACAACTGAATTTTGCTACCAGCAGCACCACTTCCTAAAAGCTACCTTGGGTGTCTATGCAGAGCAACATAGACCTAAACACACAAGGAACTGAGTATCGCAACAGCAGATGAATTTCATGGCAGACAATTTTATGGTACTGCATTTTAGGGAGAAGAGTTGAGTCCCCTATACCCTACAGGGCTCATAAATATAGTGTGCTACATTAGGAAGGGTACCTGGGTGTCATAAGAAGTTGTAACTAAAAATGGGGTATTAGAATTCATATTATCTTTACCTCTCCTTCCACCAAGAGATAAATTCTATGCCATCACTTTTAGACTAATCACCCCTCTCTAGAAAGTGCAAGTACAAGAGTGGGAAGTGTGAAGAAGGGTGGCAAAAAGCAATTTGAATCATGAAAAAACTTCCAGAAAGGAGGCACAAGGGATGAAGACTGCATCTATATTAGTGCCACCTATCAAAAAGGTTTGGGCAGGTTGAGAGCTGCTGGTTTTCCCAAATCAAAACATGGGTAAAACAAAGTAAAGCAATACAAGTGGAAGTTGCTGCTACAAGAGTACATTAACCTTTAACCACATGGCAAAACTTAAAAGAAGATTGAACATTTATATGAACAAATAGAAAATTCACAGGTACAAATAAATATTACTGAAATCGTGATATTGGATAAAAAAGACTTTAAGGCCTAAATCGACCTTTAGTTTGGAATGATGCTTTCATGACCTACTTGTGGAGGTCAGCAGCTGTTACATTCCAAATCCAGAGTTTTCATTCGGATGTGCAGAGGATTCCTATGAGCTTAGCCCCTACATAAGCATATTTATGAAAGAAGTACAGTTACCAAAAAGAAAAATCTAGAGCTACACCTACACATGTAATTGATGCTCAGCCTTATTTCTGTAGCAGGACCTACTAACATCTGGAGACAAACCTCTTGGCTAGTCACTTCAGGCAATCAAAATCAAAAGGAAATAGAAAGTACTAAAACATACGGTAGATTCAGAGACAAATTCAACAAGAAAGATAAAATGTTGTCTTCCCTTTTATTTTCTGTCTTCCTTGGTCATTTCTGAGTTCACCCGAGTTAAAACTGTGGAGGTTTTATTGTAATAAAAAAGGTAAGCTTCAATTTCTGTCACCCTTTTTATTAAGCACATTTTCCAATGGTATGAAGCCTATGCTATGTTGTTTTGGTTTTTTTTCAAGACTTACTGGATACATTTCAGTTTCACAGTTTTAAAGATTCATAGTTAAAAATATTACCATTAATGTTTGCTTAGGAAGGCATGTAGGAAAAGTGCCAGGTCTTCATCTGCCTTTCACCAAATCCTCCATCTGCTCAAGACCTAAACATATCACAATATAACCTCATATTACCAACAGCGTTCATTTTCTTCTGAATAGTTCCACAACTTAGGCCTACATGTTTGCAGGCTTTGAAATATAAACCACTAACAACATGATGTGGCATTTTGACTATTACAGCTCAACAGTCACATTGTATGGGAAATGCCAGATAAAGGTGGAATTTATTTATTTATTTGCACCGTGGTTGCACTTTGGAGCGCTCTAGTTGCAGATCAGGACACCACAAGGGACACCAATCCTACTCCTACCACAAGTCTTCAAAATAATCTAATAACAGACTCATGTTACTTCAAAGCTCCAGAAGAAAACCACCACAGATGCTGCAGAGAGCTAGATGTGAAAGGACAGCATTTATTTTCACGATAAAGTAGCTAAACGTCTGTGGTTGTGTGGAAAAAGTGAATTGATCAACTTTAAGTACCTACAAAAAGCACATTTATGCTGGGGTTTTTTGAGGAAAAATTTTACTCCTTCACAAATACAACTGCAGTTCTTTCTTTCCGTACCTCAGTGTTGTTGATTTAAAGGGAGAATTTACACTATCACTCTTGAGTTACTTGACAGCTTCAAGTTTTGCCTGTGGGTGTTATATTGCTTTCAGGGACATCTTATATAATAATGCAGATGTCATTTTTCAGCTGGCACAACGTATCTATAAGCTTAAATTTTACTGAGATCCATGATAGTATGGAGTCGCCTTAAAGCTCTGAATATCACCAAGGAGCTTGCACCTTCAAGAGTAACACAGGCTCCTCCCTCTGTGAAACGGAAAGTACGTTTAAAATGCAAACCAAATACCTTTAGCAAGAGCTGAACTCTTTGTAAGACAACCTATGACAAATACATTAGAAAATAAACATACTTCAAAACCTCTCTGCAGAAAATAAAGTAAGGGGGATAGAAGTAAGGCACCATTATCAAAAGGTGAATCAGCCAACAAAAATCTCTTAGAAAGTTCACCTGATTGATCTGTCTGAGACCTGAGCTTTTACAGCTAATAAGCATTGATCGCCTAGGTATCAGAAGCCATAAGGGGTTTTTTGTTGGCTTTGCGTCACTCTGTTGTTGGTTCACTGTAGAACTAGCTTTGGGTTCTACTACAGAGAAGAAATGAAGAAGACTCACCACTTCCCACTGTGGATGTCATGCTCATTATTGAAATGCACTCTCATTTAAATTATTCTAGTTTTCACTTCCTGCTACTGGTTAGCATTATGTTTCTGTCAGAGAAAGAGGCTTTTAGTACCTTTTTTACCTTCACTTCATGCATTCACAGACAAATTGGGTCACTGCAAACAGATTTGCTGTTTCTGAAAGAATACAGAGGCCAAACCTATAAATTTGAAAAAGACTCCTTTATAGCTTTCCAACTGACTGTACTAGAATATACTCTCTTTCTGAAGACCTGAACTACTATGGAATTATCATTATGGCTTTGTGCCATCATTCCCATCTTCATGATTGATTTTTCTCTCAATGTAATTTCTGTTTTTAATTATCCACAAACTCTACCACTTACTTAATTACTAAAAACATGGAACTGCATTAACCTAGAAGCATTCTCTGTAACCCTAGTAGAAATACTTCCTTTCAGTGATTACTCTTATCTTCCAGTTTATCAGTTCTACATCCATTTAACGTCTACTTTGTGGATGATATGAATGTTATATTTTAATTTACGCTATTGCATTACAGCTGTACAAAGATTATTTAAAAGATCTATTTTCCAATAAAGTTACATGAGATGACTCCTGTTCTCTAAGTATTTTCAAATCTGCAATAGGATCCCATCATACAGATTTTTTTGCCTAAAATACATGCTAGTTGACCTGGTTTACCCCACTTTTCTTAAAAAGAGAACTTATATGGCGCGATGATTTTCTGAATTTGTCTATTATTCTGAGGTTTATTCAAAGTGAACATGAGAGACCAGTTATGTCCTTCAGCCAGATTCAAATTACTTAACCATCCACAGTTTAAAGATTTTTAAATTTTTTTTCTAGCAAGCAGAGTTTAACATATGCCTCCATTAGAAAATAATTTTAGTAGTAATTAGTGATTCTGCTTTTCTTAAAGTAAATACTTTTCACTTTTCCTGAAATCTATGCAATTCATGAGACTGATTCTTAAGTAACAGAATGGTAACAACTTCCAAATGAAAGTTGTTATGAAAGGTGTGATGTTCATGATCTGCAACTCATATCAGGTTAACTATTCACAATTATAGTGCTCAGTCAAGATCTGTCCACATATCTTTTTTTTTTTAAAGCTACTGGTTCTTTACTGTGAGACCAGTATGCTGGAGAATGAGAAAAAACTTGGTCCTATGCTCGAGATGCAGCAACCTTTCTTCATAGCTTTTATTACTTTACAAATGAGGAAAAGGGGAGTACAGGGAAGAAAAAGATCGTGAGTTTGTACAGATGTGTAGAAATAGCACAAGTTTCTGTGGGTTCCCCAGGCAACTACTAGCTTAGAGGACTGTTAACGTGCTCTTCTCCTAGCAACAGCACCAAGAGCTTACAAAGCATAAGCACGATCTCACAAATCCTATTTATTTTGCCAACATTATGTTAATATTTCTTTCTTTTATTTGTGACCTCAAAATTCTAACTCAACATCAAAAACCATGGTATAGTGTCAAAGTAGGTTATAGAGCAGATTATTTGGTAGAGATCAGTCTCACTAATACCCTCATTGTTCTAACTACAGAGCATACTCTTCAAATCTTAAAGCAAGGCTATGCCATTACTGAGAAAAAGATGCTGAAGATTTGCTAAAGTTGTTGGTTTTTTAAAAAAGACCTTGCAGAAACATAACAAGTAAAAGCTTAACATAATTCCTATACATGCAGATGGCATATTATGAGAGGAATAGAAGATATAAGAAGCAAACACAACCAGATAAAAAAAAACATTTGAGTGGTCAAATGAATAGATAAAGAACAGGCGTTGTTGATAAAGCCCACATTTCACCTGCGCCAAATCAAAGGACAATTTCAAACCAGCTATTTTTACTATCACAGAACACCAACTTTCAGATTACTTTCCCACTGTAGGTGCTGGTAAGGCAGCTCCTAACTTCACAAATTAAAAACAAGAACATTGAGCTTGACCTCTATTCAGAAACACTTCCTCACAAGCAAGGAAAGAGTATAACAAAAACAGCCTGGCTTACCAAGCCCAGCCCAGTAGATGACAGTCAAACATGGTATGCAAGTCAAGCAATACATCTACTAGAAAAAGCGTAATGGAAAAAGATGACTAAAATACCAGCCAGAGAAAATTTAAGTACAAAACAACAGAATTCATGTACAAAAAGAGCACTATTCTAAAGGATGAAAACCTCCTCGTTTCAGTAGTAGAACCCACAACCATACTGATTTTTGGATCCATAATGCTATTTTGGAGCTTTTACCACAGATTCCTACAGATCTTGCTATCAAAAAAAAATAAAAAATAAGACAAATACTCACAGCTGTAAGCCATAAGACAACAACAACATGTGAAGAAAATAAAACTAAGCTTACTTTGACTTTCTTCCTATTTTTCCTTTATATACTTTGAATTTCTTCCTATTTTTCCTTTATATACCAGCAGCTGTTGATCGGTGGCAACTGCCTCCCAGCAAATACAGCTGCTGTGTTATGGTATAAGAAAGAACTAAAAAGTAAAACAGAGAAGTGGGAACAATCAATCTAGTTCAGCTTTCTCCATTAAGTAAAATGCAGAGTACTAAAGAGAAAGCACAGATGGCAAGAATAGAGAACTTAAATATACAAGTTTTCCACTGTTCAATGCGATAGGATGGCTAAGATATTCCTTATTTAAAAATATGTAGCTAAATACTGCCTTTTGTCCCACACTAGCAACTCTAATGAAGTCAACAGCAACGCAGAAGCATTACTGAAGGATGAACTTTGCCCAACCCTGCAAACATACGCTTGCTCAGCTCTATGAAGGCACCTAAACTCGTTCAAATCATTGTTTACATGTGACGAGCAAAGAATGTCCATGCTTACAGGAGCAAAGTATAACCTTTCATCTGAAAGAAAAATGTGAAATTTTATGCCACATGGTCACCTTGACTGTTACTCAGTAAGTAACAGCGTATTTTCTCTTTTATAGCCTAAAAGTTATTTACACAAATCCCTGAAGTTCCATGGCAATGCTCATTACGTGTGTGCTACACCACAAACAGGAATTTTCTCCAAAGGCCATTTTATGTGGGATTTGAGAGGATATTTCTTCAGGAAAAGACTACTGCCAGAAGCAGCTCTTCTCTAACTCACCACAGAAAATCTCCTGTCTATTCTCCTAGAAAATGAAGTAGCAGGTTTATTTTGTGAATAATAGAATAAACTAGCCTGGTGTTGACTTTTTACTATCTAATATAGTTCACCATAACACTAATAAGTTAGAAGCATGTACCTCTGCAGTTTAGGGAATAACACTAAAAAGATAAAAGTGTAAAGGGATTAAAATTTTGCTGTTAGACCTAATGCTAACAAAGCAGAAAGACTTAAATTTCAGACTTGCAACTAGATCTGGTATAACACTGCTCTCTTGTGGTTAAATATATGCAGTTCATCTGCAGCATGTATCAACTATTTATGGTTGGGTTTTTTGGTTTTTGTTTTTTTTTTTTTTCCAAAATTTGCAAACATTTTATTCTAAGAAAGACATTTTTTGCTGATCAGGGGTTTACCTCAACCAGTGCCACCTCCACCCCTGCACACCCTACTACTATCTCTCTTTTAACCTAAGAGGGAATTAAGGCTTCTGCTTTTTCTCTGACCCATTGAAATTAAATGCCTACACTCGCCTAAAACAAAAGGTATAAATACTTCCATCCCAATGAGAACCAAAATGAGAGTCTGAACACCCTTGCTCGCACACATAAATAACCTGCTTTTAAAGCCTCTTCCAGCCTTCCGGGCAAATAGCCTGAAGGAAAGGGTAAGCAGAAATTAAAATGTAAAAATTACTAGAAACACAGCTGAACAAAACCATCACATTGGTTTTCTTTCAACATTAAAAAAAAGTCAAATTCGCATTGCAGAAGGAGATACCCTGCTGACAGGATGATTGGGGGAAATAATCAAAAGACGGGCCTTTTGGTTATTATAAGTAGTTATTAGAACTAATTCTCTAAATAAGTAATACAGTGGAAACTAATGTCTATCATAATCAAAAATCTCTCTCAACTAAATAGCTAAATTATAGCCAGAGAAAGTAGAGTTACTATATTGCAAATGAAACTACTATTTCAATTCTGCTAGTACAAAATATGACACCGAATTTAAAGAAAAAGATCCCTTTAGCAACAAGGAGGTTTTAGAATCTTCATATTTTGCTAGGATGGCAAGTTCAAATACCTATTGTAGGTGCTTCCATGTACATCAGAATGAATTGGGATTCATATCCACAATTAAGTGATTTTCAGTCATTTCTTTCTAGTTTTGTTAAACACAGGCCAAGATCATTTATTTGTAACTTAAATTTGATATGTCTTTATATAAATTAAATAAGACAGACATTTGGGTTAATAACAGTTTTCTTACACAAGATAGCTATTTTATTAACATATGCCCACAGGTGGACAGGCAAAACATTTCCTTGACAAATAATTGGAGATAAAATAAATAATTAATTGAAAACTGATAATACATAGAAATTATTTCTGTCAGTGACTGGTATTAAAAAGTGAGAACATATTTCTAAAGCACAATAATTTGTAAGTAGTCTGGGCCAGTAGTACTGAAATGCACAAAATATTGCCCAAGTTGAAGGACAGCTGTCTTCTTTAGCCTTTACCCACAACAAAAAATATACATCTCCACCACTGCCATCTCCACTTGCAAAGTGGGTACAGAAATAGTATTAATAACTCTGCTATACCTCAGGAAAATCAATCAGCTCCACTCAGATTTCTTCAAAAATCATAATATTCTCTTAAGTCGATACCTACAACTTTTCTGTTACTGATCCTCAGTTTCTTAAACCTTCTAGGGTAAAAAGAAATCTGTCTTTATAGAACCACTTCTGTCTAATTAGGTGAGAGGAAGTGTTTCCACCTGAAGCCATCTGTTTCTGTATATTGGGTAACTTATTCAAATTGTTATTTTAAAATAAGTTATTAATAAATGCATGGTTTTCTTCAATGTAATATATATTTATAAAAGAAATTGATTTAATATAATCTCAATGTCTAAACAAACAAATAAAAGAATTATCAAGTTATTCTTCACAAATGCCAGTGAAACTATATATAAGACTTATCTTTTACATATTACATTCTCAATGCCAAATTTGTTAAATATGATGAATGTGCATGCCTGAGGACAAAAAAATATCCATCCCAATATTGAGGACAATGCTGTTCAGAAGAAAAGCTGCATTTTCATACTTAGAATTATAAGTCTAAGAACTTGTATCTTTAAACAACTGAAAGTTATTAAATGAAATCATGCCATTAACTGAGGGCAACACGAATGTCAAATTTTCAGTCGTTTCTCTCATTACATTGGGCCGATTCCATTTTGACCACTGGAAAACTTCAGGAAGGCTTCATTTTTCCTGTGTCTTTCAGCCAAGATTTTTACCCAGTGAACAATACACCTGTCCAAGCCTTGCACAGCCAGTTTCTCCATGAGAATGCCGTGAGAAACTGTCTGAAGCTCTACTAAGTCCAGGTAGACAACATCCATAGCCTTTCGCTTGTCCATTAAGTGGGTCACCTTGTCATAGAAGGAGATCAGATTAGTCAAGCAGAACCTGCCTTTCATAAACCCATGCTGACCAGGCCTGATCACCTGGTTGTCCTGTACATGCACAGTAGATATTCTGCTCCATAGCCTTCCCCAGATCCTCCTTCCAGCCCTTCCTGGAGATGGGTGTCACATTTGCTAACTTCCACTCATTGGGACTTCCTGATTAGCCAGGACTGCAAGTAAATGATTGGAAGTGGCTCAGTGAGCACTTCCACCAGCTCCTTCAGTACTCTTGGGTGGATCCTATTCAGCCCCATAGATTTGGATGTGTCTAAGTGGTGTAACTGGTCTTGGACCATTTCCCCTTGGATTATGGGGGCTTCATTCTGCTCCCTGTCTTGCAGCTCAGGGCACTGTGTACCCTAATAACAACTGATCTTAGTAGGCAAAGAAGGTGTTAAGCACCTCAGCCTTGTCCTCATCCTTTGTCACTGTGTTTCTCCCCCACATCCAGTAAAGGATGGAGATTCTCCTTAGCCCTCCTTTTGTTCCTAATGGATTTATAGAAACATTTTTTATTGTCTTTTAGAGCAGTAGCCAAATTAAGTTCTAGCTGGGCTTTGGCCCTTCTAATTTTCTCCCTGCATAACCTCACAACATCCTTGTGCTCCTCCTGAGTGGCCTGCCCCTTCTTCCACAGGTCATAAACTCTCCCTTTTTTCCCCTGAGTTCCAGCCAAATCTTTCCGTTCATCCAGGCTGGTCTTCCCCACCAGCTCATCTTTCAGCATACGGGATGGCTTGCTCACTCCTGCACCTTTAACATTTACTTCTTGAAGAATGCCCAGTCTTCCTGGACTCCTTTGCCCTTCAGGGCTGCCTCCCAAGGGACTTGTCAATCAGGCCCATCTGTTTAACCTTTCCATTACTTAACATCACTAAGTTTCGCAACTTCTTAGTATTGAAAACTGTCAGATGTTACCAGACACCACCCACAGACTTCAAGGTATACAAGGGCTCAAAGCCTAACCTAACTTACATCTGGAACTACTTAAAACAAAGAATCTGTTCTCATACCATGTGTAGGTGGTACGTAGTTGAAAGAAAAAAAAATAATCACATGGCCCATGACTTACTCTTTTCCTTAAGGAAGTAGATCAGCTATATAAACATTACTGCACAATTCACGTCAGACTGACACCAAAATCAGAGGTATCACCCAACAACCTGAAGGGTCACACAGCTCACTGAAATTTACAGATACTTCTGAAGTCTGACACTAGACGCTTTGTTTAAGAGGTATTAAGAAATTTCTGAGAGAATTCCCTTTCAAAATGAAAAGACACTTTTCAAATTCAAAATTCCCACTGCAAAATGCTCCTATAAGCCAAACTTGCAGTTAAATGATGAACTCTGAAGAGGACAGAAAAAACATACAAAAGGAGTCCAAAACAATAGTTCTTCCCGAAGAGAAGAAACCACTGGTAACATAAAGCAATTGGAGAGAGAAGACTACTGTATTCAGGGCTTTGCAGAGTAATTCATTCTCTCACAGTAAGAATTCCCCCTTCACTTCTGTCATTCACAACGGAACAAGCACAAACCCCAAGATCCTCTGGATCTATGAATGCTGATACAACACAGGAGATAACTTGTGCCACCACTCACACTGCAGATACCGAGCAAAACGATGATTCGTAGGCTTTATGCTCACCAGGACTCAGTTGCCTTCATATCCTCTTCTGCAGGCACTGGACTCCCTTCATTGTTGCTCCCTGGTGCCCTTATCAGGGATAAGAGCAGCAGACAAAAGACAATGGGGAGCTCTGATAGAAGAGGGCAAGGTTGCCAAGTACAGGGTCAAGCTGACTATTCTTATGGATTTCATAGCAGATGTCAAGTTTAGGTAGAGAATGTGGTAAATGTGTATTTTGAATGTGGAAAGAAAAATGGCAAGACATTTCAGCTCCAGTTTTAGTCAAAAGATAATTTATTAAACAGAATTATGGGATTTGCACCATAATTTCTTACAACTGTGCAAATAAGACTCAGCAGTAAGAGGGAATCCAGCTGCCAGCCTACTCTGTGTAAGCAGGGAAACAGAAGCTACACAGGATATATAAGGATATAAAAGGTAGGATTTTGGTTTTATACATCAGGATCATTAGACAAAGGACTAAGTGAAGGCAGCTATTGTAAGCAGTGGATTGTAATAAATTTGTAAATAAAGGACTCCAAGTACTCTGACAGGAAAAATGTAAGCTCTATTTTAATTTTAGATAACATAACTTATTTAAGAAGTTTTCTAATATGGTCAGTGCTTAAGATACAAAGAAGCTAGTCTGCAACACATAATGCCATTACCAAACACACCTATGACATCAAGGAAGTTTTATTTCATAAACTCTTGTGAATAAAACAGACTAGATATGGAGAAGCCAAGGAGTGAGTTTATGTTTATTTACATATGGAATTTAGACTATGTGCTAGCAGATCTCTCCGCAAGTCTCTCTCTCAGAACACAACTCCCCCATATTATAGGCATTTGGCAGCCCGCAGTTTACTTACATCACAGTTTCACAATCACAGAAGTTCTGCTGACCCCAAATAAATTAGAATACAGTTTACACATCGAATACGGAGCCGCATCAGCAAACAGCTAAGAAAACTGAGGTAACTAATTCTAAAGAAACAGTATTAGTTACCATTATATACAGTCAGTTATACATAACACACCAACAAGAAGGTTACACTTTCTCATTATTTACATTGGGGTGTAAACAGAGCACACCTCAGCTGCCACACCAATAATTGCTTTTCTTTCACACACACTTCCTTCCTGCATTTCCCAGGTTTCAAACACACTGCTCCATAGCAATAAAAGCATTCTTTTGGTTCTGTGCTTCTCATAAAAGCATCACACTCACAAGTTCGGCTGCTCGTGAATGTGATGAAGGAAGAGAGAATTTAACAAACCCCACAACACCCGAACTTCAGTAGCATAGGAGAGACATGTTCTAGAACACATTACAGCACCTTACAGCAGTTTCAAAGTAGAACTGCCACTTATACACACTATGAAGTTTCCTCAGAAGTCTCCATCAATTAAATATGAGCTCCCACCTTCCACGTTGGTACCTGTTTAACTTCATCAGTTCTTACAAGGCTAGATTTTGCATTTGGCTTCAGACTGCAACGTCCAACCTGGGGAGCAGGGATGGAGTTAAACAAAATTATACCCAAGGCAACTGAAGGAGATGATGTTCACAACAAAGACATTTTGGAGGAGTAGTTGCACTTCTCTTGACATAGGAAAAATAAAATAGTAAGCCCATGCAATTGCTGTAAGTACTTTTATTCTTCAAAACACTCAAGCGTAAGTAATCAGAGGCTTGAATACAAACTCATGAGGTTATTCTGCTTGAACCAGAAAAAGCCCATCTTTCTGTATCTACTCCTGAATATGCTGGCCTTAAGCAGTCTCTCTTCCAGAACTTTGTAATTCAGCTCTGTTAGATCCTGGAATAAAAGCTATTCCATAAACAAACTGTTCCAGGATCGAACTTTGATCTTTGTATCTAGAATCAGGTATGTCAACTATGCAATGGTCTGCAGCATCCAAAATACAAGCTTTGCTATTTTTAAGAAGTTTCTAATTTTTCCCTATGGGGAGACAACAGGGATAATAAGACTATACCAGAGCTGTTCACTCGCTACAGCCTGTAAAATGAATGCTACATTTTGCTTGCGAAATCCTTGTGGCAGCTGAAATTTAAAATAAAATAAAGCCATTGTAGCTAGAAAGAGAAACACACACCTTAGTTTTCCTTTAAGTTTTCAAGCAAGCAGGTAGCCACGCATATAAGCAGCAGCCTTCAAAGAATGTCTGGATTTCCATTATACGTTTTGCATTATTATTTCCCTCCATTAGGCTTACAAATGACACAGCCCAAATCTTTACTTCACTTTTAAGATAAAAAGAATTGCTAAGCGGAGAGATACAGTTTAAATTACTGCCACATCTAAGCAGTTCTGAGGCTTGTGGACATCTCTAGCAAATAAGCAACAGTACTGGACTGTGTAAGTTGAAGTAGCTTGCATAGGCCGCTCTACAGAAACCAGCGCTCAGAATCACCTTCATGCAATGGCTCCATCTACCAGACTTTCCCTGTTCATAAGCAAAACCTGAATTTTGCATGGGCTTTGCAACAGCATTCAGAATCATGTCTCCTTCTGGATAAAGATGCAAACTGTGTGGAAATGATGCTACCTCAAAGAAAAATATTACAGCCAATGCTTTTATTTTCATTTTTGAACATAGCATGTGTTAGTCCTCTCTATCTTCCTAGCATCTTTATTTGTAAATTCAGTCAATAAGTAGTTAATGTTACTAACTAGACACACAGTTTCTATGCATGCGTCCCTGCCAGTTACCATCAAGCAAGTGTCCACAGTTCAATCAACATGAAGTCAGTCTTCTAAGTTTTTCCTCGTTGCACATCTAGAAGTATATTTACCAGTCTAAAGCCAGCCAAAATAATCAATCTTTGGGATTCTCTGCCTTGATTATATCTCAAAAAAAGCAACTACCTAGGCTGATGGCTTAAAAACATTGTAGTGAAGTTGTAGACTCATGAAAACCCTGCAACTATCCACAAAGCCAGCAGTCACTTCAAGAATATATAAAAACATTCTTATATAAAAACGTACCAGTGGGATCTCTGGACTAGAAAGTGGGGAGCTGTCAAAAGACCGATTTTCTTTGTCCAGGGAATCATCATCATCACCATCATCATCTTTATATGCAAATTTCTGCTTTAGTGCACGAGTTAGAAGGTCAACTGGATCCCAGTCTGAACTTCGTCTCCTTTTGGGTCTAGAAAGAGGAGTACCTCCAGGTGACCTAAAAAAAAAAAAAAAGAAAGAAAATTATTGTCTCCTGCCCCTAATCCTGCGCTGAGTGATTCAAAAAGTCTAGAGACACAACTTCTGTACACACCCTATCCTATAAACCCCTGATTACACAAAAAATGCTGCTAACGTTACTTTGCAGCAATTCACCAAACAGGACTAATAAAAGTACACCCAACAACTTGTCAGCCAGATTCTTAGCTTGAAAATACAACTTGATGCTGTTCCAAAAGGGAAAAATGGCAGTGAATCAAAACAAAATATTTAAGTATTGCAAATAAATAGTAAGTAAAAAAAAGCAAAATGTGCAGTTTCCACAGCAGGTCTCATTTGTAAGTTACATTACGGTATGTTAGTAGGAATATTACTCCCACTAACATATATCATAACCACTGTGAACACACTTTTGATTTAAACATCATTGAAGTTCAGAACAGTGCCTTTCCATGGTCTTACAAGAAAGAACAAACTTACAAAATTCCTCAGAGCAATTATATTTAAAGAAAACAAAATGCTTTGTTTAAGTCAAATATGTAGCCAGGTGACCACAAAGCCCACACTTAACTCAAGTTTCATTATAAAAGGAAAAAAAGTCATTGTTAGATTTGGCACAAAGGCTTCGAAGACAGTTTTTCCCTCCAAGTGAGCACCTGAACATCCAAATATTAAAATTGTATAGGCAAAAACTAAAAAGTAGAGTTTACACCTTAATTTAGAAACTGTTCATATGAAATTCAAAATCAAAACATAGCAAAGAGACGTAAGATCAAAACAGCGCCCCCCCCAAAACTTAACATAAACGTGGAAGTTAGTGATTAGGCCCAGAAAATAAATCATAGAAAAGCTTCCTAAACCATTGAGGTATCTGAAAAACAATTAGAGGTATTCAGACATCTGCTAGTAAAGTGCTATCTCCAGGCCAATGAATTGTACCTATCAATGCACACTGACAGCACTGAGTTTGAAGTCTGGCAGTTACAGTAGATGTCATTTAACACAAAACCTGAAAGGATTGAGTTTACCCTTGCTATAAAATCAAGCTGTTAGAGGACTTGCCCAACATGTGAGCTGGTACTTGGGTGGTAGAAACTGGGATCTTCAGGCTCTCAACTTCTGAGAACAGAGGTCTTCCCTCTGCAGTGCACACACTGAACTACTGTCTGGTTGCTGCCTGAAAGGTCGAGCAATTTTGATTATCATTACTCCCTTCAACAATATAAATACATCATATAGTTATGTTCTACCTTCAGAATACAGGTAGGTGCCTAAATCCAGAAAGCACTTTGGAGGTATACCTACCACTTCCAACTAATTATGCACCTGCTCAACATGGCAGTTGTTAAAACTGTCAACATTTCACTTTCTTCACTCACCATACATGGAATTATATGGAAGAAAACATATAAACAAACACACCGGTTTAGTGAAGCGCACTTTATATTTGCTTTATTTACTGTGAAAATATGATCAAAAGTGTAAAGATACGTTTTAAAGTGGCGTATAGATAATTTCCCCAAGACTTGTGCTAGTTATTTTCAGGGATAAAGCTCACAGTTAAGAAAATGTTGAAATAAGAATGCATTAAGCTTTGGTAAATTATGTTCTTCCCACATGAAGAGCTCCAAATGTTCGTTATAGACTCAGTTGTTCTTACATAATTTTTCAACTCGAGAAGTTCAGAAAAGACATTTCACAACTTCTATTACACCTAGCATACTGACCTGAAGAGGTATCGCAGTCTTTAGTAATGCATTTTTGCAAAATGTCAACTGTGCTTACAACCAAAACAGTAGACCATTGAAAATATTTATAATCCAACTGCACTACTGAAATACAAATTTACAAAACGTTTTCAATAAAAGATACAGCATGTATTTTCTGTAACACTTCAAAGCCAGGACCAGGATACTTTGGGTATGCTAACAGTAGTTTTCCAATGCTCCCTCAAGGATCTGTCCTTTCACAGGGAATCCAAAAAGTTTATTTGTTCAGATCAGTTTCTTGCAACTGTGTACATGACTTTGCAAGTGATCTCCAGATATAGCAAGACACCCACCTCCCCACACCAACCTGAGATTATACTAAAGTAGCAGACTAGTTCTAAATGCTGTGATAGTTTTAAAGGCATCTAAAAGCCGTGCCACAAGTATCTTACATCCCAAGCTGTGAACTTAGAAGTTGCCAACATAAGTTTGTCAGCAGTAGCTGCTCATTAAATGTTTCACACTGGTGTTCCCTGGTGCTATTTAAGCGCTGTGATGCTGACATAGTCTTGGCTTACTCAGATACACGTTCAATTCAACTTACCTCTCAGTCGCTCTCAGCTGAACTTTGTTTAGGTCTTTCAAAACATCCATCATACTAGGAACGTTCTTTGTCCTCTGGTGATCAGCACTCTCAGCTGCAGTTGAACCACGGTTTCTTGCAGCACGACGTTGTTTTATAAGTTCAACTGCCGAATTACTAGCATCAACACCAGATGGTACACCAGAAGGAAGCGGAGGAGGTGAGGGAATTATAAAGTGATTGTGAGAGACGGACAGTGGCGTAGAAGTCATGGCTGGCACTGGGTAAAATCCATCTGGAGTGCTGGATGCTTTAAAGGCTTCTGGATGCAGTTATAAGAGAAAAACAGGGATTTTATTTTTGTCAGTATACCCTCACAATTGACAAAATTAAGCAACACCTGGGATGACTCAGTTTTAAGTCAAGACAAGACAGCCCTCTTACAGCACTTCCTTACACACCTCACACATGGTATCACAGAAGAATTATATTTAAGACAAAGAACATTTTTTATTTCAAAGCCAAAGATTCAGAATGCATGTAATAATGAATCTGAGGTGTCTTGTGCTGCTCTGATTTTCTCCATTTGTGTTTTCAATCTAAGCACCAGATAAATCAGCAAAGCAGCCTGCTACTACATGCAGTTCATTCTCAACAGTCCAAAGGCTACAATAACCACATAAAGCAACAGCAAAGAGAACCTCAAGACATGTAAAACAGACTACAATACTGAGTGCAGTGGAGAAGAGACAAAAGCATTGCAAACAGAACAGCTAACTGAATCACAGAGGTGATCAATCAAAAC
This sequence comes from Strigops habroptila, assembly GCF_004027225.2. Taxonomy (NCBI): domain Eukaryota; kingdom Metazoa; phylum Chordata; class Aves; order Psittaciformes; family Psittacidae; genus Strigops; species Strigops habroptila. The sequence goes on along the minus strand of NC_044282.2, from coordinate 2,128,883 downwards.
TACCTACCTCACACCAGCCCAAGTATTTCAACAACCACAGTGGGGTTAGTGTGCAAGTAAGACAATCAAGACCTCAAAACTTTTAAGGGAAAAAAAAAAGGGTCACAGAATAGATAGTTCATATTGGAGACCAACTTTGATACTCTACTGACAAATCTATTTGCAGCATTTGTTTTTAAGTCTGAACCTGACTGACTTAGAATACTTTTTCTATCCATTATTCTAAGAACTTGTCAGAAACAGTACAAAACCCAAAAGGGATAATTAACAGTCTGTAACCTGTTTAAACAGTAATTGGTAGCCTATGCATAGTGTTGTTACTAACCTCCTTCACAAACATGGAAGTGAGTATAAGGTAACTTAAAATCAACTGCATTGAAAACTGGCAAAGATGCTGCAAAATACAAGGGGGTAGGGGCAGCACCAAATACTAAAAAGAAAAGCAAAATACAGTATTCCGTAAATTTAGTTGGTGTAACTATTAGTTAGAAGTTAGGAATTGGAATTGAGTTCTTCGGTTAGAATTAGAAATGTTCTTCAGTAATACCAAGACACGACAAGCTGTGAACAGGCTCTCTTAGGCAATAAAAGTTTGCTTCAAACCAGAAGGGCTTACGTGACGGGATACTTCCCAACGTCTGTGCGGAAACAATCGCAGCAATCTGAGCACGAAGAAAGGTCAGCTCATTTTCAAGCGCAGAAATTTTCTGGAGTGCTGCTCGATCAACAAGATCACGTTTTTGTGTACTGTTTTTTGGACCATTTTGTATTGAATATACTGGTGGACATTGGTCATCATGAACTGTACTGCCTTTTTTTTCCCTCCACAACTCAGTCCTAGAAAGCAACAAAAGAGACAGTTTCAAAAGGCTCAGCCAACACTGGGAATCTCAAAACTTACTCACTGTCTGTTCAAGCAAGTTATCATCATTCAGCAAGCTGTAAGTTCGCAAACCATCTAAGAAAACTTTACACTTTTAACTACTCATAACCTTAAAAATATTTTAAAATCTCTCTTTGCTCAAGCATGAAGCAGATCCTTGGGAAGTCATCATAAAAAAAGTCAGATATCAGCAACAGATTATACATCATAAAGACATATTGTAGGACTGAGCTGCTATTATTAAATAACTATTTGTCACCATAAATGTGTCTCTCTCTCATCCCTACCTGAAACAGTAGGTATGAGAGGCAGAAAAGTCAAATAATAATGATCTTTTAATTAGGCTTCACAAATTTTAGTCATTTATCAAACTGTGCAAGATGAACACTGCAAGCAGCGAAGAAGTTGCAATCTTTCAGAAAGATATTGGAGAAGAACGTATTTTAATACACACAGAATAAGAATGTCATCTTCTGTAAGCTACATATGAACACAGACTGCATTAGAAAATGGTGCTACAAGTCTCAGGTTTTCATTTTAAAAACTGTTTCGAGTCTGTGCCTGCAGAAATAACTTCAAAAATAACTGTAAAATATAGAATGAGTGTAAACAAAAACTGCCAGAATTTCATTATGAAACAAAGAAATTAAATTTATTTATTCAAGATGCATTAAGTTCTAATCGAAACCAAACTAGACCTTTTCCCTTATATGTCATTCTTTTAGTTTAAATCAGACCTGTACCATTGCTTTCTGATTTGCCCAAACCCCTTGCTGTTCACAGTGACTCAGAAAGGTAAGGTATCAATTGGAGTACTTGCTCTCAAAAAACATCCCACAGAGCTAGGAGAGTAGGAGGAAGGAGGAATGGAAACAACCAAAGAATGAACTTCCATGGATCTGTGAATCAGACCAGCTAAAAATCATCACAAGCAAGACATAACAGGCCACAGTTCCTTTTAACAATATTCCTACTCTTCCATTATTCTACAGCTGTTACAAAAAAACTTCTATTAATTCAACAGTAACATCTCAGGATCACAAGATGAAACGTAACTTTATCAATACTTCTCTAATAAAAAGGGTGTCATTTAAATTAATCAGTTTCTTGTAGTTTCATTACCTGCAAGCAGCACAAAGATCAAACACATGCCAATATGAAGTCGAATTGCATTGTCCAATGCAAATGTAGCACAAGACAATACAAGAGTCCAAAGTTTAATCTTATTTTTGGCTCTATGCCTCATCCTCTGATTTTGAATAGATCCTTTAGAGAAACACTAAGACAACTTTCTATTTCTTCTCTAGTGGAGAGTGAAGGCAAGACTTGTATACTATTTTTGTCTGCAAATTCCTGGATAATTTGTCATTTCACGGTACTAGTAACATTTTATAATTGTAAAACTATTCTCCTTTAGCACTCTGTAAAATCTAGAAAGGATTATATAAGCTATATGCAAGGTAAATTTTTTAAATCAAGAAATTATGTTTTTCTTTCCAGCAAAGCAACCATCATACATAGCACTGGAGCAATTGAAGTCAAAAGGAGACATGTATTTTTTTCTTCTTTCTTTTCCCCTTTATAAAGTTTATCAAGATGATTGTAAACTAAAAGGATAAAAATAGGAATAATCTTATGGTATGTTGCAATACCCAAATTTCCCTTAAACTCCCTCTCTCACTCTCAAAATACTTTGTGAGTATATAAATACTCACAGTGAGTATACATAAAATACCAGTAATGCCTTAGACATGCTATTAGGAAGAGACAAGAGAGGACTCAATTGAAGAAATCTTTCAGATAAGAATACTCTACATGGTAAGAATTTCCAGGTAAGCAGGAAGTGCCCCCAGAAAAAACTAAAATTCCAGGGTTTTAGCTGGAACCCTGGAAGGGCTAGGAAAAAACAGCCAACCAAAACACCAACACAAACCCCAAAGAAGAGGAGATGTAAGTTACTCCTATCACTCCTTTTTAGACTTTTACTTACCTAAGTCTAGTAAATGCCTGTCCCTCATCATTTGCCACCCACAGGACGTCAGCAAGTGATGGAGCTACAGGAGGTGGAGCTGTGCTTTGTTCATCATAACCCAACGGACCTGCGTCTTGAACAAGCTAAAAACAAACAAACAATGTATGAAGAGAAACTGGACCCAGCACATACTGAAAATTCTGCCTCAGCAAAAGGAATTGTTAAACAGTGATGTAAGCAAAGTGCAAATAGTGAGCATAAGGAATGCAACACAGTTACGCAAGCTAAAAAGAACAGGAAAGCTATCACTTAATTAAGAAACTAGAAAATTTAAAGAGTTGAAGCATATGTATGAAATAAATTACTTACTCGAAAATAAGGTCTTGGGTAGGGCTCTATGGAAAGAATTGTCCCAAGTCTACGGACAACACTTCGAGTAGATCCATATTCCTTTTTTTGGCAAACAGATATGACCTAAAAATCAGAATACCTTTTAATGTGAGAAGCAAAATCAAAGCCCCCAGTTCTTACAAAGTTATTAATTTAATGTTATATGCAGTTAAAGATTATGCAGTTAAGTTCACCTAACTTTTCAATGCTTCTCTCAAGCCAAAAGTCCAAAGAGGCCTATGCTGGTTTTAACAAACTGCTTCCAAAATATTGCCAAGATACAGCCTATACCCAGAATATTTTACAGTGGCACAAAGGCCGCCAAAGAACGTAGCAGCTACATCACGTAGCTAGTAATATCCTGAGATACTGACAAAAGAAAAAGTGCGCAATTAAGTACCCATATTCATCCACGTAAGTCTTGGGGAAAAAAATTAGTAAGGAAATGAAATAAATTGAATGTACCTTGACTTGATACCTCCTCATGACTGCATATAACTGCTGGAAATGCCTTCTTGATGAGTCTGCTGAAGGCAGGCATGTTCTGATTGTACGACTGATGCTGCTGCCGAATATGCGCATTTCCAAAAATATGGCCTGTCAAAAGAAACAACAACTCCCGACAACGAAATCAGAAGATAACGGGGATAGCTCAAACTAGTGTCCCTAGAAACACTTCAGTAGTTTCACATAAATAAGAGCAAGCACTCCATCAGAACTACGATTGCAGCAGTGCCTTACTAGTGACACCCATCGGGAAAGAGCTGCACATAAACTCACATCTGCGCCTGACACCGCACCGACCTTTTCCCGTGCAATACCTGCCCCAGGTCTCTGACACCACAGGATCAACCACTATTCAGGAATCGCTGTGTAGCCTTTCATTTAAAACAGCTAAACCTGAACAGCTGATGTTATTGATTTCCCGCCCCCCCCTCCCCGTTCAGGGAGAAAAAGCACTACTTGAACGGCTGTATCAGGGCAGTGGCCGCACACAACGCGGGCAGCCTGTCTAACCACACCGACCGAGCTCTCCCATGCCAACGGAGCCAGCCGCAAGCCAGAGCCGAGCCCGCCCTGCCGCCACGGCCCGAGGTGACAGCCCTTCCTCCCCCTGGCCACAGCGGCTGCAGGGAGGAAAGCCCCGCGGTAGCGGGCTCCAGCCGTGGCGCGGCAGGAGGCAGCCCCCCTTCCTCTCCCAGCCCCGCTCGGGGTCTCACCTGGTCGGGCGGCCAGCCGAAGTACTCCAGCACCTGCCTGAGGAGACCCAGCACCAGCGCCATGGCCGCCGCGCCCGCTGCAGGGCCGGAGGGAGAGGTCGCTGCTCCGCACAGGAAGGGACACCGCGCCGGGCGGCGGCCCGTCCCGCCGCACCCCCGCCTCACCGCGGCAGCCGGTACCGCTGAGCCGGCAGCGGGCACACCGCAACGCGCCGGGCTGGCAGCACCAATGGGGAGCAGGGGGCGGGGCGAAAAGGAAATCACGCCAATAGGAGGTAGGCAGTGCTCAGCGCAGAGCCAATAAGGGGCGAGAGCGGCCGCGTTCGCGGGGGGTGTCGGGAGCGGAGCAGGTTTGAAGGCCGCGGGGAGGGCTCCCGCCGGCAGCGCGCCCGTGTCCGCGGCCGCCCGCTCGGTGCGCGCAGCCCGCGCTGTTGCACCGAGGCGCCTCCGTGTGCCCGGCTGGTGCGGAGCATCCTGCTCGAGAGAGAACGCAACTCAGCATGCGCAGCACAGCAACAGAAGGAACGCTGTGTCAACGTGATGTAATTGAGTGCATCTTCAGGAGCTAAGCTGAAGTGTGGTGGTTTAGGTCCTCTATCTCAGACTAAATTTAACAAGGCGGCAGCAGAGTTTCAGTCAACAAAGTATCCTCAAAACACCTACTATATGACAACATCTGACCAAACTGAGCTTGTGTCAAAGTAAGAAATCCAGCTTTGGATACTGTACTTGCTCTTTTGCCTCATCGAGACTTCTGTTCTGCTTAAGAAGCTTTGAAAACCTCAAGAAAGTGAACAGTGTAACACAGTAACGCTTCTACTCACAGAAGAAACGTAGGGATCTTTCTGCTCCAACTATGCAGTTAGTGTTACCTGCTCATAACTACAAAATCTTTCAAAGACCTAATCGTACTGTTCCTAGCAGCACTAATTTGATCAAAGCTTTCAAGAAATAAACTGATGAGACATTTTCTTTATTCACATTTACAGGTGTGTCTTAGCAAGAGTTCCCAAACACAACCCTGGAAATGCAACACTTGGTTGCAATGCAACTGCCTGTGGTTGTAGTTGCTATTATCACAGCTTGTCATGTGGATTGATTTTCAAAGACCAAACAAAAAAGAACAGTACTGGTAACACAAGCAGCATTAACAGTATAAAGCTATTCTAGGGGACCAGGAAGGTTTAAGCTTGAAGAGAGAAAAGGCAGGACTTTTTTAATGGGTATTTTGAAAAATTATACTACAGTACTTGCCACCTTGATCAGTAACAAGCTGCTTTGAAACTGGGGGAGCCAGCTGGGAACTCATACAGAAGCACTTCAAGTCAGCGAATAGGGCTCCTGAGCAGCACAGATGGGTTGTGCACGATCTCCTTAACAAAAAGGGTTTACTGTTAAAGGCAAGCTTTAAGAAAGGAGGAGAATCGACAAGGGACTTGGGACTTAACTCTGCAGCCTTTACCTCTGGAGGCAAATCAAAGCTTGGTAACTGCTCTGCTTTGAAGCACCAGCACAGCAAAACTAATGCAGGAAAGCTTTAATCATACGTAGCTGCCCACTGTCACAGTAACGCTACTGATAGTTCCTGGGAAGTAAAAGGATGTGAGATTTAATTCCAGACCGAGAAACTGAGCGCACGGTCTAGACTAACAGCGTAGCTATTGTATTCTGGGGAGGTTGTCCTTCTTTTTTGTGTTCAGGGTTGCGGGGTAGTTTTTTTGCCTAGTGAAATGAATGTCTGATTTTCTCTGAACCGCAGGGACGGCTTCAAACTTCTTAAGCATACCATGCAGAGATGAAGCAGATTCAGAAGCTGCTTCACTGCTGGAGAACAATGAGTCAGAAGGAATTACTGAACTCAAAATGTAGCCGAACATTTTATACCAGTAGAATGCTTGGATTATTTTTTTTCCTGCAGCTCCATCAGTGAGGGCCTTTACCATCTTACAAGAGAAATGCAAAATGCACTGAACTTCCATTCACGACAGTCACACTACTTCAGGAGCACCAAACCATGTTTTTTCTTATCACAACAGTGAAAATTCATTATTCATGTGTAAGTAGTAAGTGCTGAAGCATTAGTTTTGGATTGTAAAAAATAATCTCTCTTTGTTTTTTTGTAGATCTCTGACAGACTGCAACTTGCACCTTTGCTTAGATTATCTTACCTCAAGCAGTTTTTAAACGTATTTATGGCTGTCACCATGTGTTCTGTAATCAACAAATGACACTTTTAATGAACTGCACTGAAATTAGGGGTAGCAAAAAAAGGATTTTTATGATGTAAGCTATAGACTGGTCTGTACGATTAAATGCCATTATCAAAGCAATCTCTGCTGGATTTCCTTGGACATTCAACTGAAGCAGAAAACTTGAATCTGTCTCATCGTGCTGGAACTGTCTTGCACACAGATCACAGCAATCCACTTTCAATTTGACCTAGATGATACAGATTATCTGTCCTAAGGTGATGACACTTCACGTGCATCTTGGTCCTCTTAGTTTCAGACTGATGTTAAATTTCACTTCATTAGGACAGACTTTGACACTGCTGCCCAGTTTGTTTTGCTCCTTTTCTTGCTTATTCTGATTTAACATACACGAAGTCTGTGTGAGCTTTGCTAAGAAGTCCAAGGAATAATCAGTTTTACTCTTCAAACAGCTATTAAAAGATGCACTGTATATGTAAAAGCAAGTTCTGCAACATCAGTACAATTTGCCTAAACCTCCCAAAACATGAGGCAGGAATGACCTTTAGTAACTACTACTGGAGGTCAAGTCTTACTCCTATTTCCCTTTCTACACAGATGCTGGCAAACTAGTATGATCTGAAATAGCTTCCTCAGCTACAGTTAGGATAAGTGATAGTACTACATTTTTCTGCCTTCTACTATTTAATTTGGATAGGGCAGCTGGTTAACTACTCCCTAACAGTAAAGCCAGGCATATATATATAAATGTATTTAACACAAACACCTCTACCAAAGGTTTTCCTCCCCCACTCCGCTTTCCCCCCCCCCCCTCCCCCCCGCCAAGGGCAGTATGCCATTCCAAGGGGCAAACTAAGAACAACTACACTTTAAACTCCATATAATAGTAAGATTTACTGTATCTATAGCACTCTGAGGAAGAAAAACTTAAGTAGTCTTGTATCAGAATGTCCTTGTTGTGGTAATTCAAGTGTGTTACTGTCATACTTAACATTCTGTAGGTTAAAAGTGTACCTACCACCAAAACAAGCTTGTGGGCCTGTTGCTTTTGTTTAAAAAGCCAACCAACCAAAACAATTGTAGGCTAACTTCTGCACTTTGGCTACAAAAATACTAGAAGCACACCTATTTAAAAATCAGCACTGAAGAAAGTGTCACTTCTCATACCTTTTGCTAAATGAACTTTTACCACTGAGTTGTAACTTCAAATTTACACATGCTATAAAATGGAGTTCCAAAGAAAGGTACTTCCAGCGCACTGTAACAGAGCTCACACTTTACAGAATTGTTTAGTATATCTGAAGTATCTTTACTGATTCAGGTTTTAATTTATCTTGTTTTACCTTTTGAGGGACTTTTGTGGTGGTTTTGTTTGCACAACTGTCTGTACTTATGCTATGACTGGATACCCTTAAATACAGTACTTATAAAAAGGCAACACAGAAGTAGTAATCGGTTTATAAAAAATGCTGCTCCAAGATTTCAGGTGTGCAGAGCTGTAAGTTTACTTCAGAATAAAACACAGACATAGGGGAGAATCAAAACTTTTAGAGTTGTACTTGACCATATATTTGGACAAAGCAGAATTACACTGCATATAACAAACAGTAAAATTTCTTAAAAGTTGTTACAAATATTTTACTTTCTACCTGTACGATCATTAACATAGTTTACTATATCAAGAATTTTTTCTAAAGGCTTAAAACAAAAACAATCCCTCTAAACTACTTTCCAACAGTAAAATTTAAGTAAAATGCTTACATTCATTTGACAACAAAAAAAAACATATTAAAAATGTTGGGTGGGTGGTGCAAGAGCTGCTCTTTCAGCTACAACTTTCTTCCAGGGTTATTCCTGTTGAAACAAAGAAAACAGTCTTGTTGTAAAATGTTAATAATCCCAACTCCAAAACCTTTCACATGATCCCCCCCCACACCCACACAATTATCTCAGATCCTGCAAGATAAACTGTGTAATCTGCAATTCACTAAACAGTTTACCTTTTCCTCTTTGCGTCTGTCCTTTTCTTCATTATTCTCAATCGTTTCTTCTTCATCTTCCACAATTCCATCCCCTTGGTATTTGTCATGTGTCCACTTCGGACTGCTACCTGACTTCTTGAAGCTAAAACGCCCTCTGCCACGCTGGAAAGTACCACGGCCTCTTCCTCTTTTGGCCCAATAATCCACACCATCGTCTCTATCATCATGCTACAATAATATCAGACAAAGAGCAAGGTTAGAACACCTCTTAAACATACCCCTTACGTGTTAGTACTCTATATTAAGTTTATACTATACAGAGAAAACAAAACAAAACAAAACCCCCAAACAATTAAGAGAACTTTTTAAAACAATTTATCATAATAAATTGTTTTAAGAGCCCTTATTAGCTGTGGACCTATTCAAATGTTTGTGAGTACCAAATCAGTTATCTGTCACTTCAGTCAGAATAAAGTAACTAGTTTTGAGAAAAAAAAATATTTGTGATTTTAAAGAAAGAAGCTCGAGGAATGTGCTAGGATTTCTTATTTTTACTTCAAAGCAGAGATAGAATTCTTTATGCTTATTAAGGGAGGGTAACTGAAGGCAGTTTTCAGAAACCCTGCTTCACCTGCGCAACACAGGGAAAATGAAGTTTAAATTGTTCAAATCTGACATTAACGACAGTTGAGTTTCTTTGGTTCATTAGTTTAAATTTTGCTATCTTGCTACCAAATATAAGCTTACATGGTTTGGTTAATCTTCTGACAATCATCCCATGCACTGCATGAACGCTACAGGCAATTATTTCATATGAAAAAGGTTTATATTTAGAAGAGTGAGGTACACTTGCTTCAACATCTGCTCTTTTTACTTGTGATTTGGAAAGAAATCTGAACTATTTAACACATACCACACCTATATAAAGCAGTTTATAACAATTATGTGTTAAGAACAGTTAATGGGTGGCTTTTTTTTAATTAAAAACATTTTTAGGTGTAAGAAAAAAATTAATAGCTACAATTACTTGTTCTAGCTATCACAGAATTTCTGAATTAACAGATTATCGTATCTTTCTGCTTACAGATCAGAAAGGTTTATATAAGTGTGGGGAGACGGAGGAGAACTCTTTGTGCAAACATCCAAATTTTGACTGCATTATTTCTTGGATTAACTGTTAATATGTATGTGACAAGCTATAATGCTTCAGGAGAAGGTCTAATCTTCCCTACTTAACATTTTTCCACAGTGAAACAATATCCTTAGAAATTTGCATTGCTAAGGAAATCACTGGATTTCCTTATGTGTTCAGCGTACTACACTACTTACTGAGTGGTTACACCAACAGTCCTTCTTTCATAATCCAGATGGGGGAAAATGCAAAATAAGGTGATTTTATGGCTATCACACTACTCAATAACAGAAGGACTGCTAATAACAGAGTCAGCCTATATACATCCACAAACACTGTCAGGTTTTCCTGATCTTCCACTGTTGCAGACTTCCAGACAAAGGTAAGACAAAACTTGAATGCCATATAGACATAAATCCAGGAAAACACAGAACAAGTATTTTCGATTCAAAATTAAGTTTAGTAATTTTAGTCTGAGTCTGCCTTCTCTGCCCAGTCACTGATGAAGGTTTTGGACATGAATTCTGTGTCAGGCCTCAGTTACTGCCACACAGCCTGCTGCAAAAACACACCAAAGCAGCAGAACCAGGCACTCCAACAACCCTGCTATCCTCACATTTACATAACTGAAGTCCCTGTCCGTACATGCATGCTACTTCTACACTTGTAGAAAGTTTGAAAAAACAAAAGCATGCATAAGGTATCGAGTTCTCCACACCCACCAAGAAGTATTTCTTGCTTTTTGGGGTATATTCAGGATCCCATTCCTCTTCCTTCGGTCTCTTCTGAAAAGTAGTATTTGAGTTGCTGGGACCAGTATTTGTTCCAGCAAAGACTCCTCTGGCTCTTCCTCTGCCCCTAATTCGAAACTGATTAACCAAGATGTCATTTAATCCATTTACATAAAACCACAAAGAAGAGTTCACGTTCTCTATTACTGAAAATGCTTTCTGTGCTTAATTACAGTATCTGCAAGCGTAAAACCATTTTCAATTTGACATGTTACCTTAATCTATTCAAGCATTCACCTTCAAATAATGATTCTATTCAACTTTATTGAAACACATTTGAGTTCTTGACATAAATTGACCCACAACCACCAAAATGAAATTTCCTTTGACTGCTGGTAAATCAGTGTGTTGCAACAAAAGGTCAGAAGAAGCTTCTGAAGCTGTTCACAGACAAAAACAAACAGAAAAACTAGATTGAAAAAGGTAGAATACTGTCAGGGGGAAAAGAAATGTAATTTATGGAGTCAGCTGTATTGGTTATGAGGAAGTGATTCTAGAATACACACAAACAATGCAGTTCTCAAATAAATATAGCCACTTCGTGTTACTGAAACATCTTCAACATTCAGAAATGTACGTTAGGCAAATTCTATTTCAAATGAACCATTTCTTTACTACAATCAACAGTATGTACTGTACAGAGCAGCAATGCTTGAAGTGAAAAATAGTGTCCCGATTTATAATGAATTAAGAGGACTTTAAAATGATGCACTGAAAAGTCTTACAGCAATAAAGAAAATACTCAACTCAGAATACACTAAGTAATATATACAGTTCCCTCAGCATGTAAATTTTTAGCTTGTAGAAAACATTAAATGACAGTTTCTATCCTCCATTCAAGGAGAGAACAAAGGTTAGGCTAGGAAGATAGACTGTTAAAACCTGCAGTTCCTGCGGAACACAATTTCCATAAGCAGCCCAGTTAAACAAACAGAACTGGGGCTTCAGAGTAACTTTACAAAAATATGACTGGAAATTCATTTATTAGAAGTAAGTATGTTCCATAAACATAGAACAAAAACAAACAAAAAAAACCCCTAACTTGAAAGGACTTAGTTCCACAAAGCTCCAACACTTCTATTGCTGAATTTATGCTAGACAGTTTTAAAAGTACTCTGAAATCAAAGAGGCTAAAAATCAATCTGTAAAAGGCTCCTAAGACCTATCAAAAAATGCGTGGAGGAGAGGGAGAGGGCAAGTGTCTAAGAAACAAAACACCCAAAACCCTGCTTAGAAAATCAGGTGGAAAGTGGCAGACTACCACCAGAAAGAAAACCCCACTGTACAAGAGAGGAAATACTACATGCTTTATTTCCAATAGCTTTGGAACCTTTACAAAATTAGGGCACAACAAACAGTATCACACTAGGGGGAAAAAGAGATGTAGAGACAAAATTGGCAGGATTTTAAAAAAAAGAAGAGATGAGCGTTTCCTGGTGTTAGGTCCTATGATCAGATTCCCTTCAGGAAAAATATCTACGGCTTGCTTCAACACTGTGTTGACACGCTCCTTCCCACTAGGTCATGTTTCAGGCAAAGAAATACAGGATGGGAAGTCTACTATGATGTTATATTTATGGGCTTACTTACTGCAAGGACCATAACAAAGAAAAGTAAATTTTATACAGAAAAACTCAAACAGAAAACACAGAATTCTTTAGGAGCTGGATACTAATGACAGTGTCATTAAAAGATTCTATTTATCCTTATTTCTGTGTTCCTACTTTAAAACTATTCCTGTTTCATGTACAAGAAACCTAGAATTAAACACTACAGTCTATCAGCAAGTGTTAGTGAAAAATCTTTGCTGATTTAACACGAAGTTGACAGCTTAGCTTGAAGTCGTCTTCATCCAGCAATCTGTGCTCTCCAAGTATATCAAAGCTTCCTGCTTTGGGAAGGATTCACAACCAAAACATTTTATTTACTCCAAAAGCAAAGCAGTATTTACTGGAATGCAGCCACTATTAACCTAAATTACAGAAACATTCCTACACTAGCTAGTCTGTATGTTTCAATACTACCCAACCTGTATCCCTAAAGAGAACATCTAAGGCAACAGGTTGGCCTACTCAGATTCTCCTGTCCAGGCACAGTTTGTTCAATAAGCCTGTGTGTGACCATGTATTCCCCACTAGGGAACATTAACCAGTTATTGCATAGTCAAAACTGGCAGTCACCACTAGTTAAATTAGAAGGCTATTAAATTTCCAATTCACACCTACTTGAATTTCATGTAAAGTAGCATCTTTTTCACAATGCATACAATCTGGTTTTACAAAGCAGTAAGGCTTCCACCTATTATGAATTTTCTTCAACTGTCTCTCTGACAGGAGAGGGGGTTTTAAGCTCTACTTTGATTAACTCAGTGCCACTAACTCACATAGCTACAGACTGTCCTGATATTGTCCTATTTGATGCCTACACCATGCAAGGATTTACACATTTATGCCAAACAGATGATCCTTAGTATAATCGTATTTAAAAAAAACCAAGATGGGAGGAAATGCTGCATTTTTAATGTTAGAAAATGTTGAATGTTTAATTTTCTTCTAAGTAGCTAAAGCTTTTTAGATGGAAGATTCAAACCCTAACTCAAGCACTGCACACCCCACATGCATTGCAGAAACCCTCATGTGTAGTTCAAAACTTTTTACACTACTACAAACAATTCAATGTACGTTTATACCTGTCAATGCCTGTTAGCATTATTTAGTGTTAATCATAGGCTACATGAAGGAACTATTATGAAAGCATAAAATTATTCCTACCCATTATGTAAGTCTATTTGGCAGATTTCCCCCCACCCAAACACTGAACTTTTTTTTTTTTTTGCATTTGTTTTGCTTTTCTTGGGGGCTTTTATTTCTTGTGTGTGAGAGTTATTTTGTATGTGTGTTTTGGTTTGGGCTTGGCTGGGGTTTTTTTGGTATGGGTTTGTTGTTTTTTAGGTTGGGATGTTTTTTTGGGGGTTTGGGTTTTGTTTTGTTTTGTTTAAATGTTCCTTACCTTTTCAAGGCCTCCTTTATTGAATCCTAGTCTTCCCTAGTACTACTACATTTCTCAGTTAAATATCAGTAACTATGTTAACATGGAAGTTTTAACGTTACAATTTTTCTTAAGACTGTGGTGGTCAATGTGTTACTTTCCAAATCACAATGCTAAAACACATTCCAGAGCTAAATTAATGAGCTATCATGCTCACTGTGGCTAGTGCAGACCAAAGAAACACTGGAAGAAAAAACCCCAAAGCACAAGTATACCATCTCCTCTCCTCAATACAGCTGTTTCAAAGTTGATGCACGTTTTTAAATACGTGCCATTCTCTACTTAACAAGTTGCAGGCATCACAAAGGAGGGCAAACCCAAACAAAGTGACAGGGAAAGTGACAGAAGCTGCAGGGAGTTAAGAGGTAACAAATCACAAGATTTAATCTTCACAGAAAGGTAATTTTTCAGATCCTGTTAGGAAACAACGTAACTACTTAAGAGCAAGGAAGAAGCAAGAAGTAATTTTTCCCATCCTTTGCTAGGGTCTCTAGTGGCATGCTAACGTATCTGCACACCAATTAACTGCTATTGGGCAGTGCTGGGGAAAAAAAACCCAAATCAAACAACTTGCCAGGTTTGGTACATCACATAAAGGAATTCAAGAGTCACTGCTACGAAATAAGTCTAGCCTAACATTAATCACGGCAATGCTTCCTCACTTTATTTGTTGTACGATTACTATCAGTCAAGTGTTCATAATTCAGGGTAAAAATAAGAGAGCAACTTACAAAGGTGCCTCTTGGCCTGTTAACTCCTGCAAAACCAGAGTATTCTTTCTGTTCATGGTGGGTTTTGAACTCTTCATCCCTTTCTTTCTTGCAATCCTTTTCTTCTCGAGAGCTGGATGAGGAAGAAGATGGGGAGGAAGATGGGGAGGACCGAGCACGGTCTTGCTCTCTTTTTTGTTTACTGAAAAATAAAAAGATACACTGTGTGCTATTTTAAAAGTACTAGACAGTCTGTAACATGCTATACTAAAACAGGTCTCTTATGAAAAACTATCCCCCTTCTGGTTATAAAATCACATATATGTTACGTATTTCAGGCATTAAGCTGCAGTATAGTTCCACTTTCCAGCCTCCTCTTAATACATTCAAATGCACTAAATGTGTATTATTGCTAGTGAGTTGGAAAGCAGCAGTCTGCAAACTGCAAATACAGCTTTTCTAGGTTTTGGTGCCATGAAGAGATTCTGTTACTTTTAAGTTCTGCCTTTCTTCTGAGGCAGAAAAACAGAAGTTGAAGGCAGTTTTACAGTAACTTTACACAGTTCAGTTTGCACACTTGAGAAGATATGGCGTGGGCTTCCCTACAGAGATGGCTGTAGGGAATTAGCCAGTGGAAGATAATGTGGATACCAAAGTCAGAAAGTAAATGGGAAACAGAAAGCATAAGTAAAAATTCATAGTATATCCAGTACAAAGCAGGGGAAAACATTCCTACAGCAAGACTTTTAGTAACCCCATAGTGGTTCTA
The DNA here is from genome assembly GCF_004027225.2 of Strigops habroptila. Taxonomy (NCBI): domain Eukaryota; kingdom Metazoa; phylum Chordata; class Aves; order Psittaciformes; family Psittacidae; genus Strigops; species Strigops habroptila. The sequence continues at coordinate 2,113,776 of NC_044282.2, read as the reverse complement.
ATTTGACCCAATTTACAAGATTTTAATATTCTAGTCAAAAGAAGGTCATACCTGAAGTAACTCTTACCACTGCTACACAGTATCCACTGAGATAGGCTAACATTTTTTTCTTAAGAAGAGCCCACTGGCTTTAGATAAAAATAACAATTCCCCTTCTCACCCATATTAAAACCTAATTATCAGTAAGATTCTCATACTCTGGGTGTTATGAGTTGAAAAAGTGCGGAATCAAGCATAACGAACCAAAGTTCTTACACAAACTGTTTATAGAAATGTACTGCATTGAAGTCCAACCTCCTGATGTAGCCTGGATAATAGGACAGATTAATTTGTCATTTTTTTTTCAGTGTTAGCTTGCTATTCCAAAGTTTTTGTCCTCATCCACCATAAGCCGTGTAAAAGACAGATAATACATATTTGCTGTAAAACAAATAATTTTAATTGTTTAAATTTAAATGTTCCATTATACATTGAAAATTGAAAGCAATTAAGCTTACAATTACAAAAGGCTAATTAGAAGCTAAAAACCTATAAAGGGACTTCAAATATTTACCTGTCATCTTTGTAAGATTTGTAATCCTTGTAATCTTTTGGAGTTTTCTCCTGCTTTCTTGACCCACTGGATTCCCTGGAACCCTTTGAGTCTCCTCGTTCTTTACTTCGCTCTTTTCTACGTCGGTCAATGTCATGCCGAAGATCAGCAGAATCACATCTTAATTTTTTATCTCCCTGTAAACAAATATGTATTTTGGAACAAAATTTTGAAATAAAACATCCAGAAGAGAAGCTGAACGAAAAGGCAAGTTGGGCAGCGATTTTCAAAAAAGCAAGATAGAGTTTACCTATTTTTCAACAAACTCTTCAGCAGACAAATTGGCTTTAAGTGAACGCCTTTTACATGCAATGGCTAGATCTAAAAAAAGAACAGCTAAGAATTTCAGTTTCAAACAAGCATTCCCATCAAGCCAACGGGATATCTAGTTTTTCATGCAGGCAGACCATAACACATGGTTTAGGTTCAAGTATTCATTTCTTCTGGTGAATTGATTTAACAGAGTACAAGTGCCTTTGTAATTCAACCATACTTCCCACTGACCACCTCAGCACTTCCCCCCAACCCTTTCTATTCTTTGTTCTTTGGCAGCTTAGCACCACACAAATGGCCAAGTTATGTCCAAGCAGAAAGGTGGAAGAAGACTTGATCTTATATGCCACGTTATCAATATAGTAAAATCACACTACATAAACTGGCTTCTTGGTAACATGTTCTACTCAAAGGGAAAAAAAAAAATGAATACAAAATGTTCTAACTGCAAGACAAAGACAATAAATACAAATTATTTTTACATTTTTATACACAAACACCAAGTTGAAGTTCAGATTTAAAGGGACACAAATTAAGTTTAGAAATACAGATGGGACATTTACTTTGAACCTACTTTTTGACTTTCTTCTTTAAAGACTCTCTCTTCACCTGTTAAACGGGTATGCTTCCTCAGGGTACTTGGAGAGATGTCAATCCTCCTAAATGTAAAATAGAAGCAGTGTCTTGCCATGTGTGTATGTGACTGTTAATGGCCTCAAGACATTTCTTTTCCACAGAAAACTGAGAAACAAGCCGTTTTTGCAGTAGAACAAACTTTTTGCATATAAAGCCCCACCATCAGAATACAAAAAGCAGACTAAAAATTAAAAACTTTGGTTCTGCTTTGTGTAAAATACGCTAAACACACAAACAGGCAGTTTGATTTTTCACATTTTAAGTACAGCTTTGAAGATGCAAAAAACCTTTAATGAGTTATTTCAAAAGATCAGTGTATGTAGCCAGCTGACACCCCCTCCCCCTAGAAGTCATCAAGACTATGCTGTAAAGTCAAAAATACTTGACTGTTAGGGAAACTTGTATAGCTGGATACTGAGTATGGAGATAATATAGCCTCACATTCAACACAAATATAGTACACTCCATCATAAAACTATAGCACGTGTTCACAAACTACATCTGCATGCCCACCTTCTTACCTTTCAGGCTCTCAAGAGTTTTCAAAAAAACTGCTGTAAATTAACACACACAAAACCTAAAGTAGTATGAGATGGAACATTTCATACTGAAGAATAAAAGATGCATGTACAGAGCTTCTTTTCATCTTCAAGACATATGCCCCTCAATATTTGAGCACTGCATGTGAGAAAAGTAAATACATCCCAAATGAGGTACACAGGTAGAGAAGACATCTGCTACAAAACCACAGATGAAGCCAGACTTGGCTCAGATGAGTTCTCTTTTATGGAAGGGGGCGTTGGTGGGGTTTTCTGGTATTTTGTATTTACACAGAAATTGACACATTACTCCATAAGGATTAGAAAAATTATTTTGGGTTCTCAAAAGAAATAATTCAGACATTATCTGAAACACAAAGCGTCTACATATGCAGTTAACATATACCTATGTATTTCTGGGCTCTTTTGTCGGGTGCAGTGTTCTTCAGTAGCTTTTTGATATGCAGTGAACCTCTCATTTAGGGTCATTCCAGCTGACTTGAAGTATTGCTCTGTTGGTTACAATAGAAAAACACTGTTTCATTAGTTTAATTCAACTGACGTATTTTACTCCTGACAAAGGCAAGTAGCAGGCAAGAAACAAAGTATTTTCAATAAATCTATCGGGACGAGCAAATGTGGTGTTTTCCCTATTTTTACACATTCTGGAACCCAAACAAAATAACAGTGCACAGCATCACTGCAAGTCTACTTCTAACTATGTCATGACTGTATTGTATCTAATTCAGGCATAATTTACTGATTAAACTTGCATTTTCAATAACATTTTTCTCTAATGAAAGAGAAAGGAGCAATTTCTTAACAGTTATACTTTGTCCACAAGAGAAAATGAAATTGAGTCATGAATAAGTACATTTTACCATTTATCTTATCTTTAACTTAAAGAGTTAATTGAGAGAAAACACTTAAGTAATATATGCTTCAATAACTACATGAATGACCTAACAAGTCATTTCTTAAAGGAATACAATTTCTTGATTTGAAGCTGTGATGATAAACAATCCAAGACAACTAACACACCTATATGTAAATAAATTCATTTAAGCATCTGGCATCTTGGCAAACTTGACAACTTCTCTGACAGATTTTCCTTCAGAGACAGTTAAATTAGCAACAGCAAAACTCAGTTTTAAAAAACCAGCTCAACAAACGTGTTTAAATGTAATATAGAAATACATAAAGTCATGAGCTATGAAATGTTACATATGAAGCAAGCTATCTGCTTAACAGGTCAACATACATCTGTATCAACTTACCGCCCGGCATCCAGTATTTTCTCATAACCAACCATTAAAACTTGAAACGGCCACTACAAGGGTAGTGCCTCAATCATAATTCCACCAAACACAGGAATTTGAGCTAGCAACTCTGTTTTTATGCCATTTTTGCCAGGAAGACAGAAGGTTCAACTTTGCCTGTTTGGCATCTGTATCTTTCAACAGCTATTTTACTTTTGTAACATGGATTTTGCCATTTCAAAACACATTCCAGGACCTAGTTACAATGAAAAAGAAAACATCACTGGGCATTTTCAGCTCTACATTAAAAAAGAGCTGTTCAGACTGGTCGCATCACACCAATAATGAACATTACTTCCATTTGTCAAGAGTTACTAAAATCTGATCACAGACCACAGTAAATTTGAAACTTAAAGAGAAGTTCTGCTTTCAAAAACAACTGTAACTGTACATGTTCTAATAACTTGACCAGATAGGCTGTTAAGCTGTTACATTTACCAGGTATTTGTTTAACACACAAGAGTTTACAGAAAAACAGTCTATACTGTGATCAGCATGTGTGAGTTTCAGCAAAATTACTTCACCTACAGCCTACATATGTACCATATAAGCAAAAACTTACACAAACTCTCATTGGATTGAGCCTTAAATCTCTTTACACATCAATAAAATAGACGCTTTCAAAACAAACTCTAAACAGGTGTCCCAATAAGAATTTTTTCCATCTAATACCTTATCTATTATTGCTATTACATTCTCCTTTACAAGTCATTCAAAATGCAGCAAATCATTTGACCTTAGTAATCTGAATTTTGCCAACAAAATGAGGCTTTCCTTGGAACCTTAGCACGTATTCTAGCACACAAATCTTTGCGATTTTGAAAGCTAAACCATCTTAAAAAACAATGCTTAGATATGCTGAAACTGATCACTTAAGTCTTTTCACATTCCCTCTTTGTATGATGATAGAGCAAAATTATTTTCACCATCAAGTTCTTCCATACTATCCCAGTACATTAAACACAAGAACAAGGCAAGAGCCCAGGGAAATAAAGTAAATACTATGGGGAAGAAAGCATTTAAGGAACTCTCCAGACGTCCTCACAGGGTTTTAAGGAATTAGCAATTTTTCCCATCAGAAAACTTTGACAGAATACGGGAGCTAAATTAAATAGATCTACTTTGATGGTCTGGGTTTTGGGTTTTTTTTTGTGATCATGGTGGTCGGTTGAGGGGTTTTTTTTTTAGTTGTTTATATTAGGCAGCAGCCACTACTGATAAATCAGAAAATAATTAGTGTATAATTAATTTTATGGAGGTTGATTTAGCCACTGCCAAGTTCCTGTAAGTGAAATTCCTGGCTCCAGCACTACAATATTGTCAAAAAGGAATAAAATGAAATGTCACAGTGTATTTTAGTATCATTTAGAGCACAGTTTTTCTTACATCTTATTGAGACAAAAGCCCTGTTCTAGTAAGAACCTGGAAATGAGCTCTAGGGTGCTACAAAAGGAATGCCATTGTGCTGACAGTGCAAAAGAGACCTGTCAACCCACACTACACCACTGAATATAAAATTGTATGTAGAGCCACTAAAATAAAACTAAATAAGACTGATGTAATATGTTTAAAATACACTGCAAATACTCAAACTTCACATGCTGCTTAGCTCAAAAACTTATCCAGAAACACAGTATAACCACTATTATGCCTCTACACAACTTGTGTTTTGTTGGGGTTCTTTTTAATACTAGCTTCTGTGGCTATTATTTTTCAAATTATTTTTACATGTACCTCAAAAGGAACAAAATCTGACTACATCAACATTAGAAGAGGGCTGAAATCTTCCTCTACTAGAGACAGCAAACAGGCTTAAATGAAGTTGCCAGACCCGTGTCTGGTATGATAAACTGAACACGTACCTTTGACATGATGAACCAACGACACAATGTGCTGAATAAATGACTCTGACGTGCTTTTGCTGGCCTGTGGCAACTTAATGTGGTCAAAGATGGATCGGAACTCTTGCTCCTTCTTGACGGAATGGACAAGTGTGCTAGCAAGCAGCCTGTCTTTAGTCAAGGAAGCAGGTCTAAAATGCATCAACAAGAGAGAAACACACAAAAAGAAACCACTAGTTTAAATAAAGATGAATGACGCTGCAGGCAGGTGGAGAACCACATTGTAATGTGGAATAATTTACCTATTGGAATCATCAAGAGGTACTGGTGCCATTTTGAGTTTAACTTCAGGACGATGGGAGTCACTGGCTATCATTTTGATCCTAAGTGGGCTCTCCTCTCTGAAGGTGGATTTTTCTCTCGCATCCAGATTCTTGTGTAGAGGGGGACTGTAATCAAAGAGTTCTTTGAGCTTTTCAGACTTTACCTGCTCAGGTGACTGAGTTTCTTTCTTCATCATTAGTCTCTCAGAACTCTTGTCTTCTTCCTTGTGCTTATCTTTTGTTGCGCTAGGCCTTTCCACTACATAGCCAGTCTCTTTAAGCTTATAACTTTTCTCATCTCTAAATCCATCGCTCTCTCTATTGCCCTTGATTGGTATTTTAGATTTGTATTTGGCTCCTTCCTCCTCAGCATTCCGGTGAGATGCAGTAGGAAAATTTTTACCCTGATCTGCCAAGACAGACTTTCTGAACTGTCTGTAATCCTCAGTCTCCTCAGTGTCCTCCCCTTCAGAGTCATTAAACTTTTCTTTCCCGGGCTCTTTATCAACGAAAAAATCTAAAGTTTCCTGTTCCTCCCATTCCCTTTCTCCCTCTGTCCTCCCTTTTTCTGATCCTCTCTCCTTCTGGGCCTCCTTCTCCCTGGTATTACCCCTATCAAGCAGGTATACTCTAGACTCTTCATCTGTGTACCTGTGGATAGCAAAGAAGAGACTGGTAACTCTGGATTGCATTCATTCCAGTTCACTTGCATTCCTCTTTTGTGTCAATCCCACACCAAGAAGAAGAAAATACATTCCTCTGAGCAATTCAACTTCAGCATGCAACACTTCGCACACCGTTAACACTGTGCCCAGTGTCATCTATGTACTACTGGAGGCATTTGAAGAATATCATGCCTTTCTATAGAACACCCAGAAATTCTCTGCTTGAGTTTATAAAAAAGGCTAGTGGTTGGTTCTTTCTTAATCATTTTCTCTTACAGCAGTCATTTTTTTTCCATCAAATTCACATGAAATGCAGTAATTTAGACTGCAATTCTTTTTGTACTTCTTTTAGTGCAAAAGTTAAAGGAATACCATTTTAAAAAAAAAAAGTGAATTATTTTCAAGATCCTGCACATTTCTAAAGAATTCCAAAGTCTGACAGAGGCTTAATGCATTCACTATACTGTGTATAAGCAAGGAACCTTTAAAAGGCAGCTCTCCTAAACACAGAAACGCACCAATTAATTAGTTCAGCCACTGCCTTATCTATACACTATTTTCACATACATCTTAATACATTCACTGACTCCAGTACATCCAATCCAGGGGAAGTAATATTTTTGATTGTCTAAGCAATATATTTTTACATAACAAATCACTGACTGGACAAATTCATTTAAAAGCCTACGATCAAATCTATATAGCATAGTCACAGCTTTGCTCTGTAATTCATTTTATGAGAAATCCACTGAAGTGCAAGTCACATTAAAAGGGAACTGTAACGTCAGTTAAGATTCTTACAACTTTTAAAAACTACTACTGTATCAACATTTTAAGAGCAAGTTGAAGAATTTTACGTTAACTGGAAAATATACATTGAATTTTAAATTTGTCATTCTTTCACATCAGTGGTATTCCTGGAACATAATTCTAAGACCTACCCTTTTCCATAAGTAATACAAGTCAAGGCATCAAAGTTGCACCACACAATTAGCAATCAATGCTGTTTATGTTAACAAAGAAATCATTGTACCACATCTGCATTTTTAGCCTTCCAAAGAATTTGCATTTCAAACTACACGAAGCATTAAAATTTTAAAATACTTGAACAGAATTCTTTATCAAACAAGCAAGTCTGATGCACTCACTATTCCAATTAAGATTTTTCTTAACAGTAAATGGACCATAAGAAAATACACTGTAAAGGAAAAGCACAAACCGATTTTTCCTCAAGGATACATGTCCCTATCTCCACTAGCTGACAGCCAAGAACTTGAAGCATCTTAGGAGGAGAAGGCATGTTTCTAGCTAAATTCCAGTCAGACTAAAATCAGTACTATTTATTCCATAGTATTCCTTCCATATTGTGTTTTCCAAGGAATAGTGATGATCTTGCCTAAACTCTGTGACAGGGAGCATTTTAAAAGGCAACGGTAGGCTTATAATTCAATTCTTACCTTTTCATAAACTTTCCACCTTTTGCAGTTTCCTGATCACCACCCTCAGGATAAAATGACCGTGCTCGAGCCTCCTCACGTGGAGCACTCTGTGATGGGATTGTCTTTGCAGGGCTTCTCCTCGAAGGGATATGATGCAGTGGGCTATTCTGAGAAGGACTGTAACGGCTAGAACCATTTCCAAGAGAACCAGAGCCAGACCTCTCAGGACTATGTTGAATGGAATGGGAATGTTGAGGTGTGTCCTTTGCTGAGTGGGCTGTACTAAGCAAAGGGGCATCAGAGCAAGATGAACTCTGACTAGGTGGGGTGGCGATTGAAGGACTATGGGGTGACCTTGGACTGTTATCATATGCTGAAAGGCCAGGCCAAATGTCGCCAGAAGCTGCTGATGATTTGTTAAAATCGTCAAGAGATTCTGATGGGTCATGTTCAAATGTATCTTTCTGTTCATCTTGTGATTTATTTTTCAAGGGGCTATCTTGCAAAGGAGCCCCTTCAGTTTTCTTTGCCTGCTTTTCCAGAGACGCGCGTCTTTTGGAAGAGACAGGTGATTTGCTGTATGGGGATGAAGAACGAGATGAAGAGGACCTTGGGGACCTGGAAGATCTGTAAGATCGACGAGATCTGCTCCGGGACCTCTGAGAAGACACAGACCTTCGTTTTGGACTTCTGGAACGTGAACGGCCACGCCTAGGACTTCGGGAGTGTCTTCGGTTCCAGACAGGCCTATAACCTCCACGATGGTATCTACCACCTCCTCCTTGATAATACCCTCTACCTCTTCCTCTGTAACCATAGGGACGTCTCATTCCTCTATTATTTCTGTAATCTCTGCGATAATCTCTAGAATAAACACGATCCCTGCTGCGAGACCGTGAATATGTCCTTGACCGAGACCTAGAACTAAAATTAAAAAGCAAACATTAATATTTGACAATTGGAGAGTTAAAAAAGAAAAAGCGCCTTGACAGTAAATGCTACATTTCTAAAATGCAGAAAGAATGGTAAAGGAAGCGGACTAACAATCTTAAGGTAACTTCTACAATCTCTTTATTTATTATTTCTGTCTCAAAGGATTATAATAAATGAATAAATGTATCTATACTCCTAAGGACTGTGAAACTTAGACTTCAGCAACACATAATTAAGACATTACTAGCCTCAGTGGCCTGCTCTGCCATTTTATCAGAGATTATCACCACTCTGGAGCATGGCATTCAGTTCCTCAGCCACCATGATTCAGCCTGGAACATGAAGTTACATGACCCCCAGTTTAACATGCCAGCCTGTGGACAGCAGCTGAGGCAGCAGTAAACATTCAATTCAGCCACTTCTTTTATGGAAGATGATAATGTTCACTAGTAAGAAAGATGAGGAAAAAGCTGGAGGCAACTGAGAAGACAAGATACAGCAAAGCTTATCTGCTGAAGCCTTAAGTTCTCCAGATCTGAAAAGCTGCGTGAGAAATACAGAACAAACCACAGTGAAAGATACTAGAGAAAGAAAAGAGAAAGTAAGAAGGGAGAACCAAACAGGCCACAAATCATGAAGAAACATTAGCATTCTGAATTATCTTGAGATACAGGAAAAGAGAATAAACAGCCAAGTATTAAACAATCAAACTAATTGAAATTACATTCAAAGCAGAATTTATCTACTGCATAAAATGAAGTAAAATCCCAGGCTCACTTTTGCCACAGCGTCATGCAAATAAAAAAATAATTTCCAGACAACAACTAATACACTGAACTATCTTTCCATGCAGTAAGACATGAACTCACCTGTATCTCTTTTTTCTAGAATGTGATCTGGATCTTGACCGAGAGCTGGAATGAGATCTGGACTTTGATCTTGAAGAATGTGATCTAGAGTTAGATCGACCCATTTTTCCCAGTAGATATACTCCTTCCCAAAAGAAAAAGCAGTGCGGGGAGGGGGGTGGAAAAAGGAAAGCAACTATTTAGAGTCCATGTAAATCACATAAATGAACAAAATTTTTATATCCTAAAATGAGCTTAGAAAGAGATACAGCATTTCCTAAACCAAAGAACTTTGAAGTCAATATGAGTACATGGAAAGCTCAACCACATTTTAAACAATTTAACATAGCTACAGTGTATGTGGTTTGTCTGAAAAGATGAAAGTATAACAGTCAAAGGTTTTCCAGATTTAATTGCAAACTGATCCTGTAGGAGAGGAAGCAACATTAAAGAAAAAAAACATTTCTGTAAATTAAGGCAAGAAATAACAAGTCTGGACAATTACACGTTTGTATATATTTTAAACAAAATCCTTGCTGTTTGCGTGGTTTATAGTTTCCTTGCATTTCCAATGCACCGATCTTTCTCTGAAAGGACCTCACAATCCCCTGAAATGTACCTTTTACATATGCAAAAAAAAAAAAGCCCTGAAGTATTCTGTACAGCAGTTGTCGGTTTGAGCCAGGGGTATTATTTCTCTTAACCACACGTACTAAAGCTTATCACTCTGATCCGATTTTCCACCGGTCAATATGCCCACCCTGCATCTCTCTAGGTTAACTTCACTTTTTAAACTACACGTAAAATGCATGGTCAACTTGAGGTTTTTAACAGCTACTTAAATAACACGGCTTGCAACAGAACTCAACATTTTTCAGCTCAAATTAAGCTATGAAAACTACAGTTGATTATAAAGCAATGAGTCCTAAAAGAAAATAAACTCATAATTTCTTCTTATGTACAGTCATAAAATATTTAGAATTAGTGCTAACCATAAAAAACATACAAACCTTTTCCTTTTCAGATCAGCGATCAAAAATCCCCAATTTAATTAATAAAAACCTTTGACCCATTACCATTTTCTTTTGAAACTGCCCAGCTTCAAAAAACAAACAAAAAAAGGGGTCACATTAGACAACCTGAATATAAACTGCGAATGAGTAACTACCCAATTTCAGGCCCTTGTATGCTTAGCACCTATAATCATCATCATTTCATAATAATTAAAACAAAAATGGGAAAACCAAACATTCAGCTTTTGTATTGCAAACAGGCATGAAAGCCTAAAAATCACTGTGTTGAGCTTGTATTTTCAATGCAACAAGCACTTTCTGTCACAAGGTACTTTATATAATTGAAATATCACCCAGGTAACAAGAAAGATTATATAAAGACAAATAAACAGCATTGGAGCTTAATTTAAAGTTAACAATATCTCAGAGACTTTAGACATCTGTAAGAGAACCCAAAAGAAGCAAGCCCATCAATCTGTCCCCTATCAACTGGTCCCTCCCGCCCCAGATGACTTTCCCCACCACAGTAGCATAAGAGTTTGTATAGCCCCAAAGAGATGTAACCTCATCTGAAACTAACCCAGCAAAAAAAGAAAATCAAATTTAACCTAAACTATCTTCCCATTTAACTAAGAAAAAAATATTTACCTCAGAGAATAAGATGTTGAATGATGTCTTTTACTGGCTCCTTCTATTAAAAAGCAAATTTGCATAACCCATACTCAGAAGATGGTTTCTAATTCATTGTGTTCAATAAAACTCACAGAAGATGGCTTATAATCTCTTATGCTTATCTACTCACAGGCGAGATAAATTTAAAGGCTTTAAATTGTTGTAAGACATAAGCATATCAATTTTCCAAGAGTGATACAAAAAACACTTTTTTTTGTTATTACAAGTAATTTGCAGACCAAACTTCAGATGCACAGTAAGTTTATCATACAACCCAATCTCATCTTTAAAGGAAAACTGATTTTCCTTGTATTGAATATTTATACATCTGCATTCTGTGTTCAACAAATACGTACATACTGTACAATAGTCGACCTTTACAAGAGATAAGCTAATTTCAGAATGTTTTAGATATTGTAATGTCTTACTGCAAGCATAAATTTTAAGAAAACAAAATCAATTCTCATTTTAAATGGTCGGGTACAATCAGAACATTTCAAAATACAATTAAGTTAATCTTACCTCAAACCGTCGGTTGGTGCCAATGAAGCAATTATTTCAAAACTCTCTATTTGTGCTTTCAGCAATATTGATCCCTATAGAACATAAAAATAAGAGACTGTCAAAGACGTGAATTCTTACTAAAGGGCAGGTAATACCTTTTGCTTACATGGGTTAATCTGTTTATCATTAAAAGACAACACACGAATTGGCAAATTTACTCTTGGATTCAGCGAAGCTCCATGTTAAGACTGGAGCAGTTCAAGAGCTAGCCACTGCCAAGGGGCAAATCCTACTCCCCTTCCATACGTGATCACTCCTCCTTCAGCCTTGCTTACAGGGCTGTACTACACATTATCCTCACCTTCACAACAGCCCTGACACCCTTCAGGTACTTCAGTGAGCAGGCTCTTGACACCCAGAAATCACTATCATATGGTTAAGTTATAGAACTGGCCTAATGAAGGGCCAAACAAGTGCCAGAGCTGGATTATGGGGGAAAGAACAGCATACAGCCAGAAGGAGGGAGCAAAAAGGACAGTGGCAAACTGGTAGAGCAGTTGGAACTCTAACATCCAGCTTCATGATAACTGGAGCTATATTTTGGGGGGGGGGAGGGGGAATAGAAAAAAAGGGATGAGGACTTAGGACAACAGTGCAAGCTTTCTCTTTAGGTTTCTTTCGCAACATTTATACTCTGTTATACCTTCTTGTATGAAATGTGTACTTAAATAACTAACAACTCTTTTAAAAAGAAGTTCTTTCACAGGTATGCAGGAACAGAGCATAACTGTAATAATGAAGCTAGTCTCAAATGTACAAACTTTTCACTGGCCTCAACTTTTAATTACCTCAAAGCCTTAAGACTCTGCATATATTTGTAGCCTCACTCGACATCAACCAAACTTTCCAATTCCAGTAAAGCAACTCAGAATTTTGTCCTAGTTCAATATAACGAGAAGGATTTCCCAGAAATGCTGCAACTCAACAATTTATTCATTAAAGCCAAAGCTGCAAGGCATCCACAGCTCCTAAATGACACTTTCACACTTGTTCATAGATGCTTTCAATGTTTTCTTAATCTAAAAGAAGAAATGTAGCACTTGTGTTCATAAACACTGCTTTCAAAAGTCCACTTACCATTCACTAGTAGTGACCAAGATATTTCCAATTTCTACAAAACATATGCCTTAATAAGATTAAGTTTTTACTTCTCATCATCAGCAAGCATGAGTCTCTGAAGGAGCACAGTAGTGTATCGGACCATTTCAGATCTTGTCTAGACAAAAGGTGAGATGGTATTAGCTAGCAAAGGTTAATTAAGGCATTCAGAAGTCTAATACAGAAAAAGTAATACAAACTTCAGCTAAATAGTAGAAGTTCAGTCTGAGATTTTAAATCAGTATGTAAATCATCTCTACTTCTGACTTTCAAAAACAATCTGTTGGTGTTACCTGAAATCTAAAATCCTAATTTAGACAAGTCTTTAGATATTGGGGATATATAACAAAATAGTTACTTCACTTTTAAAACCTCTGGGCAGAAGACAGGATCTTAAACTATTATAGTTTAACCTCTGTCAGTCAGTTCCTGTTTCAGGAATCTTTTCCAGCAACTGGCAAAGGCAAGAAGTAGCCACACTTTTGTTGCGGGGTTTTTTGTCCCTTCAGCAGTCACTGGATACACCACGTCCAACCCTGGCAGCTAAAATATATTCGCCAGCCTTCTCACTAATTTTCTTTTCTTTTGCCCCCTTTCAGAAAAGTATGGATATAACATTAAAAAAAAAAAAAAGAAAAAAAAGAAAAAGCTTTGAGTAGAAAACCTTAATTATTGAATAAAAAAAGTCAACTATTTGTAGCTTTTGTTTCCATTTAATTGAAATAGGTAAAAGATTAACACACAAAACCCGCTTTTCCAAACACTCATATTTAGGAATAAAAACTAGAAGACTACACAGCTGCTTTTTGAATAAGGGTTTGTCTGTGTAAATGTTCTCACAATATGCAAGAATCTAAAATTTTGTTAACCTCTATTAAAACTAACTTAGAAAGTAGTGGTACATACAGAAATATATAGAGATACAGCTCCTTTATAACAGCAAGCTTCTACATGCTTCACTTTCACAGAAAAAGTACACATTCCTTTGAAAGCATCACAACTACAAAATAACTGTTTCATGGTACCAAACAAAATGACCCACAGCCTCCTCCTGTAGGCTCTCATGCTCACTGTCTGTCTGTAGTGGCTACATCATGTCAAGTAAGACTGCAAGTGGTAAAGGGCAATGAAGAAGAAAAAGATGACATCACCAACACTGAGTATTTTTGAAAGAGGACCATGACCACCAGGAACATGGTCTATGCCTGAAACACCACATGCTTTTTTACAACTCAAGCTTCTTTTCCCCTTGCTTTCTGCCCTAAATATGGGAAAGGCTTTTCCCACATTTAGGGCTTAGCTCTCAACCATTTCACTCCTGTGTTAGAAAATCTGGGTATTACAAAGGAAGCTGCTGTAGCTCCATGTTACTTTAAACCAGAATAAGCTGGCACTGCTAGTTTAAAGAAACAGTCCCACCTGTCCCATCCTTTGTTTCCTCTCATCCCTTCCTTATGCCAGGGCAAGGATTTCTCTGCAGCCACATAGCAGTTTAGATCAGAAAACACATGGACCGCCTGGGTGAGCTTCAATACAAATGATTTTTCCCATATAGTTCACAATACAGCCCCAGAAATGCTTGGGCCAACACAGGGAAGTTGCAACGGCATCCAGACAGGACTGCGCCTTTTGGCAGCACCGCAGTCTTAAAGCTTCCTTGAAACTAGCTTGGCAAAGCCATAAGCAGCAACTAACTTGGAAACTAAGCTTTTTATCAGTACTTACAAGTAGCTTAAAAACAAAACAAACAAAAACCCCAACAACCAAACCCCACAAGACACACACACCCCTCCCCTGTGCCCAAAGAACCAAACCTTAACACGGAAACCTAGACTTTATTAAGAAATGAGTAGTCCATTACCTGTCAGACAGTGAATCACATCATGACCAACGAGAGAGTCAAGATAAGTTTCTTAATGACTTCACATCAAGATCTTTGGGTGCCTTTAATCAGGCTCAGACAGCAAGTGTAACCAGCAAACAAAACCAAAATACACAACAGAATAAGGCTTATCCCATCACAAGCAACATAATAATGAGAAAGTAAATGTCACTGTTAGCATTTGGTATGTTCAAAAGAAAAATGAAGACAAAGAACACTGTTTCAAATTCCTTTTAAACATTATTTTTAAGAGTCTTTTTTACACCACTAATGTCGAAGTTTTTTCAGAGTACACAGACTGCAGATGCAATTTATCTGTTAAGCCATTTTAAAAGTTCTGCAACACATGGAAGTTTCTGAAGACATTTCAGCAGTTACACCCATTTACACTAGCAAAACACTGCTTCCTCTTAGCTCCATTATTTTAGCTATCCCTCATAGTTATTTAGTAGTCTACATTTCTCTTGCTTAAGCATTACTTGAAAGCTGTCAGAAAGATTTAAATCAAAATCTTGTTAAAGTAATTCACAAGCTGTTGCCAAAATGCATTTCCATTCAAAGATTCAGGCTTCAAAAGCAACAAGGATTACACAATCAAGACAAAACAAAAGGGGATAGAATGGTCTTTAAGAAATCCCCACAGAATTTGAATATTCTCTCATAATACACCTACGGAATTAAAGAAAGCCAGTCTGATTGAAACAGTAGTGTAATGCATCTATTGAGTGCTCGTACATCTGCTATACTTTCTCATCCACCCTTTATCTCCCTCCTCCCTTTTTTTTTTAAAGCACTACAAACTTAACAGTGGCATACCACAAATAGAATAGAATGCATTTCATTAGTGATTGCAAACCCATGCTATTCAGATCATCAATAATTGATCCCACAGATAATAAAATGTCACAGCAAATTTGCCCAATCTTGGAATGTACAAATAAGAGCTGGGAAGCATATCTCCTCCCTATTTTATATTCTTGCTATTTTCGTCATAATACCCACACAGTTACAAAGACAAAACAGACCCATTTAAGAATCACAGCATGAACAGTCGACTGGAACAGTAAAATACACAAAAGCCTTTTTTCGCCCAATTCATTCATTTCTTTATAGAAAACAATATAAAATATTTGCAAATTAAGTCAAAACCCAGCATCTCAGTAGTAGTAAAATCAGCTCTGCGAAATCGTCATATGATTGTTAGCTGCTCTTTTATGTAATACCACTGGCAAACAAAAGCATGTTTCTCCTCTAACTAAAAACACAGAAATCAAAGTGACTATTTCTAAGGATTTTGTCAATACACAAAAAGGAGTTAGCATGCTTTTGGATACAAGCCGTTTTGGGTAGCCATTCTTGTTGTTTTCCATTTGTTTTAAACACGGTGTTTTCAACTGCCCTTCATACGCAGTTTCCACAATCTCTTTGCAATAAACCATGAGCATGCTGCTGCAGAAAAGGCTATCTTTCCCCCCTCATCTGTTCCAAGACCGACAGTCATATAGGTGCTTGCTGAGCTGCAGCAGTCAACTGACCCAGAAGAAAATTACTCTCACTACGGTGGACAAAAAGACAAAGCTGACTCTTCAGCCACATCACCTCCCAGATCCCATTTACCACAAGGCTGCGTGGAGGCCAGTGCCAGCACAATGAACAAGACAGCAATGCACTTTTTCAGAATACCTTTAGGAGAAACTCGCACAGATAAACTGAATACAGTTGTAACCCAAAGGCTTACTTTCTTCACTAGTTTCCTTCACCTATCTCCACTATTTATAAACAAACCCCAAACGTTCTCTGGCATTCCTCAAAACCCTACGCCACAATCTCTCCTTGACAACCAGCCTGAAACTAATCCATCCAAATACATACACCAGGACACCAAAGAACAGGTCCCTGCTGACCCTTCCTAAATTCCTACAACTACTCCAAGTTTTCTGCATCCCCAATGACAACAGGCCTTTCCCCATGGTACATGCTTCCCCCTACCTCCCGCAACACAGATTCCCTCAACCACAGCCTTCACCTGAGGAATTGTTCCACAGAGTCAGGCCCACTAAAGCCTTGTTCAAGCCATGGAGCCAGTAGTCAGAAGAGAGGCAGTCACACCCCAAGTACTGATATATGTAACACATTAAACCTCTTCCTGCCATTCAGCACAGCCTGTCACTCAACATCAAAAGGGATGAGTGGGAGGAAGCAATTCCTTCTCTCCCTTCCACAATAAACTGCATGCTTGGAGTGCAGCTTGGAGCCAGAGCCTTTACCCCATCTTATTTCCCCCACTTTTGTCTAAAGCAATGAGATTATCAGAGAGGAGAAAGATGAGGAAGGAGGAGAAAGACAACAGCTAGACAGCATTTTCCTGGAACCCCACACTCTCTAATCAAGCCTGCCCACACTGAGAACAACTATTCCAAGAGACGTTTTCATACACTTATAATAAACCAACCATTACTCAAGCAGTGACTACTTGCAGTGTCAAGAACTCAAGTGCATGCCCCCGGGGCCTTCTGTAGTAAAATTTAACTACTACTGTTGACCTACCTCCTTATCTCCGAGATAAACAAGTGACAAGTTGTACTGACTTGGTAAAGGACCACCATGACACACAAAAAGAGAATCTGATTTTTGAAAGAAAATCAGAGGCAAAAAAGTAGGGGGTTTACAAAACAAATGAAAAATAAAGGCCAAGATCCTGCAAAGCTTGTATGCTACAGCACGCTCAACACCGGGAACACAATAGCCCCTTTAGGCAAGGGGCATAAAACCCACTCCAGCCCCTCACCGGCTTTCGCAGGCGTTTCCAAACAGGGCGGTTAAGGCGCAGAGAGGCAACCAGGAGCACAGCATTAAAGGCACAAGCGCCTGAACCGCAGTCATGCCCGAAGGGAAGTTCCTCCAACGAGCGTATAAAGGCTGATCCAGCAGCGGGAAGCACCCTTTCACCCCAGCGCCGCTTCCCTCCCCAGAGTCACACCCGCGAGCATAACGGGGAGGTTTTATGTTCCCGTAACCATCGCTGCACGGCGACCTCCTCGGACCTATCTCCCACAGGGAAGGCGGAAAGGCTGCCAACGCAAGGCCGGCCGGGGTGGAGGCCCAGAGGGCCAGGCCGCCCCTTCCACCTCCCCCCTCCTGCGCCGGGCTTCCAGAAGCCGCGAACCAGCCCTAGGCAGCTCCACGGCTGCTTCCCGCCGTCCCTTCCCTCTCTACCTTCGCTCCCCAGGGCGCCGTCCAGGCCGAAGGAGGAGCGACGCCGGCTCGGCCCGACTCCCGCAGAAGGCGGCGGTGGCGGCCCGCGTCAGGGCGGTGGCGGCGGCCGCCCGGCCCCTCCCCGGGGCAGCGGTTGTGCCCGTCGCCCCGGGGACCGGCGCGGCCACCACAGGGGGAGGAATGGCGGGGTGCGGGGACGGGACGCGCAGGATAATGGCTGCGGAGCGCCGAGGTCACGCGGCGGGGAAGGGCGGGACGGCGCGCGGGCACGGGGGGAGGGGAGGCGCGGCGGGGGAGTTTGGAGGGGGGGGTGCTCCCCCTCAGCCTCCCTCCGCCATCTCTGCCCGGCTGGGCACGCCACCGTCCCGCAAACCCTCCCCGCGGCCCCCTCACCTCCGCCCCTTCCTCACCTGTGGGGCGGAACTGCCGGCGGCCCCGCTCCCTTATCGCGGCTCGGCGGCCATTTCCCGTCTCGCCGGAGGAAAAGACGCGGGGCCCAAAGGGAAAAAGAAAAAACCACCATAAAGGGAGGGGGGGGTGGGCCGCCGCCGCGGGGCCGTCACTTCCGCGCTGGGCGGGAAAACACCGGCACACCTCACCGCCCCAGCGCCATCTTGGTTTTGGGTAGCTGTCCGCAAGGAAGATGGCGGCTCGCCGTGCTCATAGCAGACCGCAGGCAGCCCCCCCAGGGCCCGTGTCCCGCGGTGAGCGGCGGGGCCCTGCCCCACGTTGCGTCCCGCGGCCGGGCGCTCCTGCCCCGCCGGCTGCAGCTCGTCTGCCCCCGCAGCGCCACGAGTAAAGCTGTCGCCTTTTACACCCTCCCAGCCCCCCTCAAAGAGTGATCCGAGGGGTCGGGCCCCCCGCCACGGCCCGGTTACCTGTGGGTCGGGGTACGCGTCCATCCACCAGAGCTGCTCGGGCGGGCTTGTCTGCACGGCGGGGCGCCGTCCAGCGGCATTGGCGGCCGGTGCTCCCGCGCAGCAGGAAGGAGATCGCGTAGCCGCGGCGCTTTACTGCAGCCGCTTTTGCGGCAGATGTGCGCGAATCGCCCGGGTGCAGCGCAGCGTTACAGCAGCCGGGAACAGCCCGCCCGAGGTTGCTGTAGCACCGGGGAAGCGCAGCGCCGGGCTGTGGTGTGTCTGGTGCACAAA
Source organism: Strigops habroptila (assembly GCF_004027225.2). Classification (NCBI taxonomy): domain Eukaryota; kingdom Metazoa; phylum Chordata; class Aves; order Psittaciformes; family Psittacidae; genus Strigops; species Strigops habroptila. The sequence goes on along the minus strand of NC_044282.2, from coordinate 2,094,772 downwards.
GGTGTTGGGTCGGCTGGGAAGTACAACGCCACTCAAGCTAGGGCTGGAGTAACACGAAGTTAGGCTGCTCAAATCTTACACAGCTGATTTATTTGTTAAGGGCTATTGCATAGTGTTTCTGAGACAAGAATAAAACCTATAAAAGAAAACTGTGAAAGTTGCATATACACAATTTTAACAGAGCTTTTAAATTCAGGGGATGATGACTTCGAGGCATCCAAAACCAGCTGATGGAGGATAAAGGCACTTGAGAAGCTGACATAACCCGCAGATGCTGGTTTGCTGTTACCTGAGTAGGGAAAGTAATGCACTGCTGTTATATATATGTTATTTTTTTGCTTCCAAGCTCTTTTAAGCATACCCTTCTGCAGAGACAGCAGCCAACGAGTGGCTGGTGCTGAAACAGTGAAAGTTTTTAGTTCTGACCACTTGTGGTTAACTGATGAACAGCCTGGCCTAGACAGACACACAATTCTCTCTGTCCTTTTTTTAATGCTTTTTCCCTTATGCAGGGGTAGGGGCGACTAACCTTGTACCTCAAGTGCAGCAAATGTGCTACAACTTTCGCTGTGACCAACAATAAGACACTATCGATGCGGAGGCTACTTGATAATGGACTTGTGGGAAGAAGCCACCTTGGTGGGGCGAGTAAGGTTTCCAGAACTGTTGTGGGATTTGGCTGCACACAAAGCATACACACATACATTTCCTAATGGTTCTGAAGACCTGTGGGGCGCTCCTGTTGTTTCCCTTCAGTGATGGAGAGCTGTCCTGTATTTTCTGAGATACGTAGGATATATTTAATTGGGACAGAAAGGGTGGTCACTTCTACTCCTTCAATTCTCCATTGTATTTAAGACAATGGACAATACTAACAAATTATACCGTGAAGCTTTTTGAAAATATATTTTAATTATTTCAAATATGTTTCCATAACGACAAATAGTGCAAGTTGTTTCAAGTTTTGTTCATTCCTTGTTTTATCAAATAGTTTGACATCTGAGCTACAGGCTCTGTGGTTCTTCAGTGCAGTCCCTTGTTAGCAAAAATATCAGGACATGCACCTGAGCTTTGAAGCTCACCAAACGTGGTTTTCTAAGGGTATTGATATGAAACACAACCTGACACGTCTTCTTTCACCTCTGTCATTTAAGCTGTTACACTTCTTCAAATCCTTGATGCCCTGCTTTTGGGTGGCAAATTTTACCTTGTAAAATTCCAGGTATTTTTTTATACAGCTTGTTTAAACTTCGAAGATATGTGGGCGCATCTGATCTGCCTTTGATGTTTTAGAGGCTACAAAGCAAAAAAACCAAACCCCACAAAACCAAAAAAATTAAAAAAAAAAATAATTGTGTTTATTATTATCATAGGAGATAGTAGCTCTGGCCATGACACAAAGTGCTGCTTTATTTGAATACAGCAGCAGTCCAGAAAGTTTACAATGAAGTACAAAGTTCAAAGCAATGGGAAGATACATGAAGACAAAGCAGCACCATAGTATTTCTACAGCGTCATCACTGGCCCCAGCCAAACTCTTGCTGACTGTGAGCAGATGTCTTCACTATTCAGTGAGTCAGCTGAGTACTTGTACATCTTCTCAGCACGAACATAGAAAGGGGAAATGAGTAGCAAAGTCCATCGTTAATAGTCAGCAGTGAAATCGGATTATCCCATCAGGGAATAAGTGTTACAAGATGATAATGTAACCTCAATTCCAGAGATTTATTAAGAATGAAGAAGCTCAGAGTGAGGTTGGTTTTAATCTCTTCATAAAACTGGATCATAGACTTGCACAAGTCAGTGGTGTTACCATCTCTGGGCTGGTCCTTTACATGCAGCTATTACTTTGCAGTAGAGATTCACATCTAAAGCAGCTTCTTTTCCTGTTAAATCCTTGTTCAGTTTTACAACCCCCTTGGGCAGATTTTGTCAATCCATGCTGGGACAAGGCTCAAGGGAGCTATGTAAAGGGGATGTTTCAGTAGATGGCACTCTCCCTCTGAGCGAGGATGAGCAAATACCTCGGCCAAGGAATTCGATGCAGTGAGAGCAACTTCCTTTATGCTCTACAGAAATTGCAATGAATGCAAACAAAGCTCTGCCTAGCTGTGCCATGAAGTAACCCCTGGCAGTTTTTCACAAATCTGGAGTGATCAAGTCCTCACATCTGCTTTCCTCCCTGCTTAAATGACTGGGGTCTGTCTCAGCTCAGTTCAGACTTCGTCCTGAAATCTTAATGGTGCATATGTACACACATATATAATAATACACACACACATATATTTAAAAGATATATTTTTATTATATATTTAAAAGAGCTCAGTAGTAATATGTTACACACACAGGACTCAGGGTTTAGAACTGTTCTGTTTCCTCAACCATTTTTTTCTAATTCCTTTTTTTATTTTACTATTTTGTCACTGGTACATCCAGTTTTAGAACTTCAGACCTTTGGTTTGTTGATTATTTTTTGTTGTTATTTTGAAGCCACAAATTTCATAGATCTTGTTTAAAGAGCAGTTACACTGATTTAGTACAAGTGAGGAGGCCTTAACTGCAGGAGTGGGGACAATAAAGACCTGCCATACATCAGGGGAGCTATCACCTTTTCAATCAGATTTGTTGTTAACCAAGTGGTAATGCAGAGCCATCATCTTACAGCTTCCTAAACTGAACAGAAGGGTGAGAGAAGAGAGTGAAAGAAATGTATATAAGACAAAGGTCGCAACAAAAAATTACATGGGTCAAATTCATAAAATGCAAATTTAATTAGTTCCTTTTTTACAGTTTTGGATTCTTGACTAATATAAGTGTATTCTTTCAATTTACTGCTTTTTAAGCATTCCTTTATTTTCTTATTTGGCTGGCACACAGGTCAAATAAGTCTCCCTACATTCTCAATCCCTGCCTCTCTCCTATGCTCCCCAGAAATCCTTTTTTCCACTGATTAAAATCACAGTTTTAACAGTATTTGTAAAATCTGGAACCTGGAGCTATCATTTTTTTCCTTTAAGAGGGGAGCATTTGCTACTGTAGCTCATATAAAGCTGCTGACCTGTTTTATCCAATATTCATGTCAGACCCTGAGGCTTTTTTTGGCCTGTTAAAATGAAGAGGCCCTAAGTAATGTATGAAAGAGGACTATAAAGAGCATTTGTGTACATTTCTCCAGTGCCAGTCAACTTTGAGTAAACAAAATCGAAAAGTATGCACCATTGACAACTAGATACAGGAATTTTTATTACAAGAAGTGGTTCAAGCAGTTCCATGCCCCATGAGTGAAACGGCAAATGAATTTAGTAATAAATTTTTGGATTTTCTGTTCTTATTTCAAAACAAAACAAACCTACTGCAAGTGTCAAATGCTTAAGGGACTGTGCCCAAAAGCAGTGTTTTCTGTCCTTGGCAGAGAAGCTGCACAGCAGATAAAATGCTGTACCAGTGGAAGCTCTCTGTTTAAAGTGCCATTTAGCTACAGCATTCGTCTGTTATTTGGCAAGTAGATTTAAACTTCCAAATGCATGTTATACAGAATTCCAAGTAGTCTTCATGCAGTGCGGTTACTACTTGGAAGTCTCTTTTGCACACAGCTGAATGGAAATGGTTTGGAGAGGCTTTTTTTAACACTTTACAAAAGAACTGATTTTCTTCCTCTGGAAAAAAAATACCAGGATGTGGAGTGTGGGGCTTCTACTGTTTGGAACATGTTCTTTAGAAGAATGAAAGCAAAATGGTTGAACACTATTAGAGTACTAGTTTTTACCCCTTCTACTTCTGCAGTCTTGGGCTGATATTTTATTCAGTCGGATAAGGAAATGTATCTAGGTCACAAAACTAATCAAAACCAATCAAAACCACTGGGTTTATGGTTGCAACCTTTACCTTTATAGCAGCTATTGTGAATTCAGAGGAGGTTGGAAGACCCACAGATCAGCTTTCTACACTGGCTTTCAAGTAGTGGTTTCAAATCAAAGAGCAATTTTCTGACTGAATCATCAAACCAGGCATTGGGATACCTGAGTTTTATGCCTTCAGGCAAGTTATAGCCTAATTTTCAGTTGTGCATTTATTTAACTCCCATTTATTTCAAATGGAGTTACAAGAGCACAGCACCCCTGAAACTTGTTTTTAAACCATTTGGCAGATACATCAGAAAGCTACTTCAATGTCTGTAATACATTTTGAAATGCTTAGTAAGAATATGTTACAGAAATGCAGTCATTACTAACAAGTGTCTCATTGAACCAGTCCTGGTTTTTTCTCATCTCAGTGCTGTACAGTTCCAGTTACCTTAAAAAAAGATCTCACAACAATTTAAACCTGAAGAGTTCTGTAGACAGGACAGAGCAAGAGACAGAAAGTGCATGTGATGATGGATTCTCATGGTCTGCCACCTGACTGCTTTTTGGGTGGAAGCTGAAGGGTGGAAGATCATGTGCAAAAGGTGAAAAGCAAGCAGTGGCAGAAGCAGGACCTGGCAATCACACCGGTTCCCTATACTTTAGAAGATCTCTATTGGAAAGGTGAGAAAATAGGAATGTTAGCCTCACTTTTGATAATATTAAGAAGCCAGACAGAGATGAGAACTCAGTGGGTTTGCAGACTGGTCAAGTAAGTAGGCAGCAAAATCAAAGTCTTGATTCTTTGTAATGGATTGCATTGTGTAACAGAGGTCTCATACTTTTTGCTTTTCGGGTGTAGGTGGGTTTATTTGTGCCACATGGTATTTGTGTTTAGGAAAATTACATCATGTATAAGTAAGAGAAGAAATAGCAGTAGCTGGACAGACCAGTGGGATTTGGATGAGCCTGTTCAGCAGTGTTTAGAGATGGGTGCAGAACAAAGGGTTGATTTTCAAACATGATGTATTGAGAAACTTAAGATGTATTAAAGGACAGTGAGGCTAAAACATTTCAATAAATATATCAAATGCAGTAGTTAAATCCATCAAATGCGTGTAAAGAGAAGTTAATAAAAGTGATGAACACTCAGCAAACCAGTACCTACTGGCTCCCTAATGAAGGTGATCTTGAATCAAACCATCTTTTAGTAGAAACCTCAAGAATATTTCAAATGACACTTAATACTATGCTAATTAGACCAAGGTAATTTGTAAAACTGTTCAACAAAGGGTGAGCACATGCACCAGGCTGGTGAATTAAGCAAAAGGTTGGAGTAAAAGTAGAACTGCTCTTTTTCCTTTTGCTACCTTTTTCTGCATGAAAACTGCAGATGATTTTTGCATCCTCCCATTGCTAGCTTATCCAGCCCACTCTGCAGGATTTGATTGACAGGAGGAAAACATACTTCTAAATTACTTAGCCACTGTATTTTTTTTTCCCGGTTGTTTCTTCTTGCTGATTTGCAAAGTCAGTTGACTGCGTGACTGGGTTATGAGCTGTTTGTCCAACAGGGCCTTCCTTCTGGTCTGTGCTCCGGTGAAAACTGGAAAAACCTGTTCACATGCTCTTTTCTTTTTTTTTTTGATCTTCCTCTCCCATTAGCAGTTGCAGCATGTACACATGCAAACAAGGTGGTGCCTACCTTTCATGTGGAAAGCTGCCTTACAAAAGCTGAGGTAGCTTTTCCCATTATCCCAGAGCTTTTCTAGCCTCATGAAGGCTTTGGTGAATGCTCCAGGAGTGAAGCTCTGTTTGTTCTCCACAAAATGTGCTTAGGTCATCATTTTCTTTTTCTTCAAGCAAGGGGAGGGTGTTTGAGTGTGGCTCCAGCCCAGCCTTTTAAATAATGTTTTGTAGACTGTGGGAGATCTGCAGAAGCCAGCCGTATTGTGCAATGTAGCTTTTTGGTTGCAGAAGTTTGTTTGCTTTACAGCAGCTGCGAACAGTGTGGTGTTAACATCTGTAAAACAGGACGAACACCAAGACAGGAAGCTAGTGCAAGAAGTGGACAAGTTGAAAAGAAACTTCTTTCCATCTCTTTCCTTTTCCTCTTGCTTTGTGCTGCTGTTGGAGCCAGAATGGGTCAACTGTGTGGACGATGCATGCAGCTGCTGCGGGACTTCATGGCCTTTGTTCAGAGGATGTCCTCCGACCTGATAAATGGCATCAAGGAATGCTTAACCCTGATAAGCAAATGCTTCTGCTTAAAACAAAACAGCTCTAAAGCCAGGCAGTTGTACAAACCCATCCTGCAGCCTCATGAGAAGGTGACAGCACAGGAGTTTCTGCAGCATATTGAAACAGGTAAGAGGGCTTGTTTTTTAGAAAAGGGTTGTGAAAGAACAAAGAGGTTCATTTTGTGGGTTGAAAAGAGATTGCTGGCTGAACTGCTTTGGCGTAGCACATAGCAGCTTGGTGATGATATAGGAAAGGCCAGAGCTATAGAGCATTTTCTTTGTGTACAGGACACTAAGGGCTCAAGTGGTGTAACAGTCGGATCTAGGTAGAAATGGTCAGTCACTTTCTTGCTCTGCCACCACTGTTAATACATAACGTAAGTAAATATGTTTCACAAAAGTGAGCCCTTCTAGTACCCAAAGTTAAATTTTGAAGTCAGTCACTGAAGTCACAAAGCTGGAAACAAGCTGTACCAACATTGGATGTTACATGAGTGCCAAGCTGTGGGCAGGCAAATCACAGCGTGGTCCTGGCTCAGTCGTGCACATCCATGTCAGCTGGCTGCAGAACACCTGGAGTTGCACTGGGGGTGTCTGCGATATATGCATGGGGAAGGTCACAGTTGCCCTGGGGCAAGCACTGTTGGGCTCACAGAATTCCAAGCAACTGGTCTGCCTAAGGGCTTTTCTGCAAACGTTTTAAACACAAGGCTTGAACACAATCATGGGATTCTGCTTGAATCAAAAGTAGATCCATAACTTTTCATGTATCTCCCCTGCTTTATAGGCTACCTGCCTAATTCCCCTGTAGATCCATTTGTGATGTCCTCTCTATCCTGTCCTAGGATACAATAATATCAATAGGAAAACTCTTTTTATTTCACTCCTGCAGTCACAGAGTATCACCTTGGATTAGTGTGCTTTGTCAGTTGTCCAACCTAAAAACATTCCTTGTCTCAAGCTTAGATGGGGCTGCTGCTTGTTTGGTTTTGCTTTGTCTCACAGCTCATTGGGTATATTGCTTTAACAACCTTGGGTTAAAGCTACTACACAAAATTGCATAGCAACTTTCAGTTGTGTGAAGGGTGTGGAACACAAACTACTATTTCTTTACTTGCCTTTCTGGGGGCATAAAACCATCTTGTGAGGGGGACCAGAAGAGACAATTTTCCCTGGTGTGATAGTTAACACTGTTTGAAATGATTTGTCATGGAAAAACCTTTGGAATAATTGCTGTGACGCTGCTTGTTGGGAACATGCGTGCATTAGCCTCAGCTGGTATTAGCTGGTGTCATTACCCTATGAATGTGGGGGGTCTTGTGCTGCTGATGTGGTTTGCTAATTGTTGCACATTAAGCACTGTCTAAATCCTAAAGTCCATATCCAGATCTTTCATCTTGATGGACAGTGGAGATCTTCAAGGGCTGAACTTTTTCTTCTAAAGACTAGATTACTCCTGACTGTATAAGAGACTGTCTTGGCAGTATCTCAGATCAGTTGATGGATCAGGAGCAATGAAAGGGTGGTCTGGAAAAAAATGGTGAGGCCAGAATGACCCTTTGCAGCACTCTCTGGTGCTTCCTGAAAAGACTAAGTGTATATTTCCTTGAGAAATCCTTTCCTCTCTGAGATGGGTCTTGAAAAGGCTGCTTTGTGTTGCATACTCAGGAGCTGGTTGGATACTAGCAGGAGCCTAGAGCTTCTGTGACAGCAGTACACAGATGGCAGCGTGTGCTCTTAGGAATATCGCAATGTCCATGATAGGACATACACAGCACCCAGGAAGAAGAACCAAAGTTAGTTCTCTGAGTGACCAAATCCTGCTGCCAGGACAGATGGAAGCAGGGAAGCTTCACAAAGAGAAACAAGACACTTGCCTCTTACCTTGGCACTCCACTGTGTAGTTTATTCCACGGTGGATCAAACCCAGCCTCAATTCTGGACAAATTATAATAAGCAGGGAGCCAACATTTGGACAACTTGGGTGCAAGGGTAGATTTCATGGTTGATCATCATACTCAGCTGTTAGCTGGGGCAGCAAATACTTGATATTATAGCATAATATGTATATTATCTCTCTCCCAAACAAAAATGCAGATATGGGGGAGATTCAGGTAGTTGGTGTGTAAGGAACAGAATTAAACCACATGAAGAGATTTGGTTGGTTTTTCTCTAAAACCTTTTGCACACTGGCTAGTCCTTCCCTCTGTGTGTATTGTTAATTATTAAACAAAATTGACCTCTATATGGAGCAGTTCTTCTGTGAAGCCCACTTACCTAATCCTGAAAGTAGGAGTTTGCTACTCTTGATGTGTCAGCAGCTTTTAATGGGTTGAGATATTAGCTGAATTTTGCAGTGAGGCTTGAAAGCTCACACCCCTCACATCCGTCTCATCTCTTTATCCCATGAGAGGTAAAGTAGCTAGATCTTGTTCACAGAGATATTTCAATCTTTAATGCCCTGCTTTAATCTGTTGTCTGAAAATATATCTTGCAATTGTGTGTTCCACCAGTCAATTTATACTTCGTTACCTTTCAAACAGCTTATACTGTTGAGCAGTGGTTCAATGGCCCATGTTTTTTTCCTCTCTGCTGCTCAATTCCACACATTATAAGGACATTATATAGTGACTTATAGAAGTCGTGCATGACTGGTATAGCTTGATGGCTGTTGCTGAACATCTGGTTTATTCATAGGGGAACTATCATACTCAAGAACAGGTAGGCTCATGCTACAAATCTGAGCCTGAGGCAAGCCCATTTGCAAATCGTGTTGCTATTCCCTGAAATCCTTTATTGTAATACCCAGGACAGGAAACACAGTGAACTTAAAATGTAGTAAATTAGAAATATATACTCTTTCTATAGCCCATAACTAAGAACACCGTGTTCAGTATATATATTTTAACAAAGATCTTCTGTGATTCAGGAAAAGATAAAAATTTTTATGGCGAACAAGAACATCTGCATTTATATTGTATAGCATGAAAGTGTCTAAAGGTTATAATTTATCTTGCTTCCAATCACTAGCTTTGTGAGCTTCACAAGAGGCATTGGCAACGACAGGTTATTCCAGGTTCATTTACTGCTTCTGCTCATTGAAACATGAATAAGCATAGATGGGCTCTATGGAGTTGTTGCAGTGCAAAAATCCTTATATGTTTGGTTGGCTGTAAATTTTAAGTTCTTTTGGTAAACTAACCCTTTTCAGGTGTGATTGAGCCTGTGCTGTCATTGTACATCTTTAGGTTTTGAAATGTCACCACTTGGAAAGGACCCTCTGGAAGCCTTGAGGACCTTAGCCTTTTCAGAAAACCCAGGTTTACAGCAGTCTGCTGCCCTCTATTACTTGCATATGAGTCAGCACAGTAAGTTATCTCAGTGCATTAGAAAATTTTCACATAATTGCAAACAAAAGTACTATTTCCATCTGTGAGACTCCCTTTGATTCATTAATCAAATTTCTTTTTCTTTTTTCTTTCATACTATGTTGTTTGCTAAGGAAAATGAAAATGCTGTCATTGCCATGTGGGCAGAATCATTCTGGGTTCTGCTGTGAGAAGATATCTGTCATGATTATAAAAGACTGTCATTTATGTAATTGTAATACTTCTGTAAAACTCAGCAGAACCCAAAGTAGTTAGAGTCTGTGAGTACTGAATCTCCTGAGAACAGCTCAGTCAAAATATGGTGCAAAGCAAAGGACATAATGGATCATTTATGGTTTTATATAATTTTTGGAAGAGGACAAAGCTGTAGAGGCCAGATTGTAGTGGAAATTTATGAAGCAGATGTTCTTTGTCCCAACTATTACATGGGAGCACTGAGGTAATTTGTAAACAGTTGAAAGTCAGCCTAAATATGCCAAACAAAATTCTAGCAAGATTTTGGGTCCTACAAAAAGGTAAAAATCCCAGCAACAAGCAGGCTGTGGTTTACTTATTTATGTATTTTTATTATTTTTTAAAAAACATTTTTTTTTTTTTTTAATTTTTATTATTATTTTTATTGATTTTGTTTTACATTTACTTCAAGGAGAGTGTTCTGACACTTGGCTTGATAGCTTTATCCCATGTTTTTTTTGCTGGATAAAAAGTGCAGATAGCCACAACATGTGGAGCTGCTGTGGGGTGGAATGACTTGTTTGGTAGCAAGGCATATTGCTTCCCTTCCCGTGATGTTTTTGAAGTACTTGATTATTCAAATCCTTTTCAGGAAACTTGCCTTGTTTTGCTAGTAGCAATGGATTTAAATGAAGTGGAATACCTCTCAGCCTATATATGGGAGCACCTGAGGCTTAAGACCAACAAGAGAAAAATGTGACTGCAGTGAACAATGAGATTTCTGAATATTTCCTCTCCTTCCTGCAGTGAACATCTCCCTGCCTGTGGAGCATCTGGAACCCTTCTATGCCTTACTACGGTCTGCTGACCTGGAAGTGCAGCAGATGTCTTCTTTGTCCCTTGTCAACTTCTTGCTGGAAGGAAATAGTGAGTAATTAACACATACTCTCTTCAGGTGAAAAAGTATCTCTTCAGCCAGTCAGGCAGAAGGAGGGTGCATCTGCACACCCAGGTCTACACAAATCGAAATTCCTTTTTCTGTGTTCCTGATAGGAAAGGTGTGAGTCTCTTTCTATCTGCAAACCACATAGATTCTAGTGGCACCAGGATATACCACATCCTTCCAACTAGATTAGATCATGTGGCAAGAGATCTTGGATCTATGTGCAAAGGCTGATAAATTATTCCCAAAGTTGTGGGAACACTATACAATTTTCATTCTTGGATCGAGAGCCCACCACTTACCCTTTCAAGCAACAAATACAGCTCTTATAAATACATCCTGCCTATGAGACAGTGCTTATTTTCTTGTTATTTGTTAACTGGACCTTGGTCTTAAATTACTTGCAGATTTAAAAAAAGAATAAAAAGATTGTGTTATAGAATTCACTTTCTTCTGTAGCTAACGGAGCAAATGTAATTGATACAGAATCTGGGAGCTACAGATGAAAACTTCCCAGTAAAGTTCATGTTGATAGATAGGGTATGAATACCCCACACCATGTCAATGGAGTCCTTGGAACACCTACCACTGTGCTCCATGGCACCTGGGTCACAACATATATGCCATTACACTAGCCCATAACTGCAGAAGACAGGGTCAGTCTTCAATAAAGCTAGCTTTTTTTGTTTTTTAAAGGATCTTGCTGCAAATGTCATGCCACTATTTAGAAGTAAAAAATAGTGCTGCAGCTGCATTTTTCAAAATGAGCCTTATGTTTGAAACCAGAATTGCTAGCAGAAATGTTTGGGATTTCCTGAAATAGAACCACTTGCACTCTTTCATGAGTCTGAAGAGGAATCAAGCAAACCAAGCTAGGGACTGCGAGTGCCTTTCAAGTTTTTTCCATCTTTGGCCTATGTTGCATAATCATAGTTTAGACCCCCAAAGCCACCAAAGGGAAATATATTATTTTCACAAAGGCATTAACTGTTTATTTTTATTGTTTGTCCATTTTTGCTTGAATTTATGAACAGTTGACAAAGAATTAGTTGTCCAAATGGGTTTACTTGAGCCAATTCTGGATCTGCTCGAGTCAGAGGATGCCACTGTCCAGTGTAATTCCTGTGCCTGCACCATGACTTTGGCTGTTTCAGGTGAGTGTGCTGTGCTTTCCCTTTATCCTCTGCAGTGATTTCATTCAACTCTTACCTCATATTTCAACATGAAACAATCTATTTGCAATTGGTATGACTCATAAGATACAGCAACAAATTTTGGTATTCCCACATCACAAATTCAACCTCTTGAGATTCCAGTTAAGATCTTTTTCCTCAGTGTTTCTGACCTTCACTCTCGTATGATTACAAACCTTTTTCTGATTTCCAACCTAAATATATTCATGACCAGCTTATCTTATTTAGCACTTACATTGGCTTTTGCTTCAGCAGTTCTGCCTTTCTGATGTCTATGCTGATGAGGCTCCTTCATTTTACTAGACTGAAAAAGCCAAGCTAATTTAAGACTCCTCCTGTAAGTGAGGCTCTCCATTCATCTGCATAGTCCTTCTGGGTGTCAATTGTATATTCCAGAAAAAGAACATAGAATTGCATCTGCTGTTTTGTGATACCACAGACCTCAGGCATTGTTACAGTCCTAAGATGTACATAAATGCTGCAGGAGTTCCACTTTTAATTTATCTCTTCTGAAAGAGAGGTCACCAGAAATGTGCAGTACTTCAGCTCGGGTCTTACCTGTATCTTCTACTGTGGCATCCAGGGAAATACGTTTTATGGTATGTCTCTTGATAACACTTGCTTTTCTTGTGGTTGCATCACAGTGATACTGTCATGCTGCGGCTGTAAGTCAGCTTAGTCTTTCTCCTTCTCTGCTGCTGTTTCCAGCAGACACCAATTTATTAAGGGTCTGCAACAAACGTTTCTAAATACACTTGCCTGCATTTTGTATTGTAAGGTTTCATTCTGGTTTTGTTGCTTCATTCTAACTTGTCTGTTATTTGTAAAACATTCCAGTCACCCACTGCATTGACAGTGCTGCGCTCACACCTTTGTATTAACTTTCTGGTTCAAAGCCAACTACAGACCAGTCCTTGTGGAATTCCACATATAGCCTCGTTTCAGGCTATATGTGAATTTCCATTTAGCAAAACTTGCTGCCAGCTTGCTTTTAGTGAGTTCCTTATCCATCATGTACTACTTGCATTTGTCACCGACTTCTCTTACTTAACTATGCGTATTTCATATCATGATATAGATATTTTCCTGGCATCCAGACACATAAACCACAGTTACCAAAAGAAAGGTTATCAGGTCAGTCTGGCTTATTCTACATTTTGAAAACTGTATAATTCTATTGTACAGATTGTGTAAAGGCATGTATGACAGCCTTGAATAACATTTATTTCCCTTCCTATAGTGCTTATTCCACCAGCTTCCCTCTCCAGCCTGGGAAGTTGCAGTCAGATCTCTCAGAAGGCTGAGAGAAGCATCATACAAGTGTTATTTTCTGATTTGAGTATTTATGTTGCCGAGGGGAGTGAATAAGTAGGATCCAACCATATGAAAGTGCTGATCTGCATTTTATTCCATTTTATTTTTGTATTATTATTTGCTATTTTTTAAACACTTTTCCCTTTGAAACTTATTTTTAAGCATTGCATATTATTACAGTCAGGTTAAGAACTCTGTATACTACGTTACTTTGCGTGGACTGCAAATTGCCTCATTGAAATGCCTGAATTAGACACGGCATCACTAAAGTTTTAGGTATCTGGCACTAGAAGGACTTTATGTATGGTCAGCAAAGTTATCCTGAAGATCTGCAGAGAGATATCCCTTCACCTGTTTTAGGCAGCCCACAGAGAAAGCAACTTGTTTGGGGACTTAAGGGCATTCCTTAGTCCTGAAGGCACTGTCACCCTTCTAGATGTCTCAATCTTTAACCCAGAGCACAGGGAACCCTCAGCCATTCCAGATTCAATCCAACTTCATTCTCTGGAGAGGATGTTCACCTAATGCCTTTGCACACTCTCTTAAGTGCCAGTGTACTTCTGTGCACAAGTAGTTCAAATTAAGCACTCAAGGAGCTTTCAAACTAGATAGGAAGGCATCTGCTGAACATAGAGGTAGGTGGCCCTTCAAGTGCATAGGCTGGGTTGCTGCCTGGGATTTGATCAGTGTTGAGGATTTCTGTCCCAGTTTAGGATTTAGATGGACTAGATCCATTTATATCTTTTTCAGACTATATTTAGGTACCACAGCAATGAGACTAAAAAAAGAGGCAATTCTCTAGAGTTCATTTTGACTCCAGACTGTGGTATCCTAAAGGGTCTGCTTGAGAAAAATATCCCATTCAGTCATGTCATTTAAGTAACCCATTCATGCTTCAGAGTGGTTTAAAAAAATATATATGGAAGCACAACCAAATTAGGTAGATCCTCATATAGCTTTAAGGGGACTAAAACTCTAAATCCAAGAATGGTAATGTGTCTTAATTCTGCTGCAATGAGCATGCAGGACTGTGTACAGAGTGAAGCTGTTTAGCAATGTGACTGCAAATTTTACATAAGCTGGGCTGTCTGGTACTTAACCTGCTGCAGTAGGTAGCCAAAAATAAAAGCAGCAAACAAACCTATTCAGATGAACAGGATTTGAAGGTCAGTTTGTTCCAACACTAGCATTTGTCCACACAGCAAAAGGACACAGGCACATTTGCAATTCTCTGCATCTTTTCAGTCTTCTGAGTAAAAGTAATCAGTTCTGGGGTAAGAACTCTTCTAGGAGTATATAGGAACAGAACTAAACATTCACAGCAAGAGCTTAGAGAGGCCTGAACATCTGCATAAAGCTAAACAAGGAGGATGCACTGGGTGTAGAACACATTCAAAGTTGCACCAACAGGAGAACTTTCAAGCTCACAACTGGCAGAGAATGGAAAATAATTTATAAATACAGGTTTCAAGGTGAGTTATTCAAACCCAACTTGAGTAGATGGTAGTGATTTCCCCACTTCAGAGTAGCATCTGAATATGTGGTGCCCTTCTAAAAACACTTTCCTGAGCATAAAATATTCGTATGAACGCAGAAGGGACTTGTTCTGGACTAAACTAATACTGGCTGAAGTATACTTGAATAAATATCCTAGATTATGTCAGTTCCCCATTACAGATAGGCTTCACATATAAAAATAATGGCTTTTTTCTCTTAACTCTCTTAAGTTATTTGGCACCCGAAAAGTTGAGCTCATCCATTCATATTTCTTGCTTTTTTCTGCTTCATGTTTGTCTCAGCAAACTTCCAGAGATTGGCCGTTGTTTAAACTGTCTAGAAATTTACAAAAATGAAGCAATGCTCAACTAATATTCCTGTGGTCTTCAGTGGCAGTTTGGCTCATCTAAACAATGGAAGTTGTAGACCATGGACTTTGCTTTTTCCTTTTATAAAATAATCTGCAGAATACTGTGATATTAAAAGAACTCTTCATTGGTCGAATTCCCATTTAAATCGCACTAACTTCAAAGAACACCACTGCCAACACTACCTTATTTTTTCAAAACTGTGCCACTAGAATGCTTATAAGATACAAATATAGATAATCTGTAGATATAAAGAAGACAGTAAAGGGGAGAGGACCATAGCAGTCTCAGTGTGGCAGCAGGTTATTTGGTGCAAACATTTTGATGGCCTCATGGTAGAGGGGCAGGGAAGAGCATAACAGAAAGATTCTCTTCTATGCAGCACAGCTGAGGCTACCTTCAGTAAGTCCAAACCAAAAGGAATAAAACTAAAAGGAGGGTTTTTTCTAAATCGTATTTTACAGCATAGTATAGCTTTATCATATGTAGTATACTTATATACATGGTATATGTTATATAATATTTTATAATATATAGTTCATTTTATAGTATTCATTATCATTATTAAGGTTTTTCCCCTGAGTTTTTCATTCAAGTGTCTCAAGGGACTCTGCAGATGCTTTTTGGGATTCTCCTTGTACTCCAGGATGTTGGATACAACTGTACAGGTTAATACACTTCCATGCAAGGAACCAGCACCACTTCAGAGAAGAAGCATCTTCTCAGATTCCTGTGGTTAAATCAAATTCTGTCTTTAGAAACCTCTGCATTGTTTGTAGCTGTTGTAGGAGTGACACAGGCACATTCAAAGAGAGAAATTAGCCCTGAATATACTCTGCTAAATTAATTCAGTCTTCCCTGCAGTTGTTGAAGTAGTTTTTGGTTAGCACACTGAACAACTTGATCAGGCATAGCAGAGGTACAAGGCAAAGTATGACAACTTGCTAAACCTGTATAAGGGGACTTACGATCCTTTTATTTTAATCATCCCAGTCACAAAAGCATTGAACCAGCTGTGATCTATCGCTAATACAGAATTCATTAGTTTATTTCCCATTGGGCTCTTGAAATGTTTAAGTTTCCTTTGAGCATGCAGAGAAATTTTGATATATACTAAAGAATCAAAAAAGTGAAAAGAAATCTAGTCCTTCTAGTAGTCTTGCTCCTAGCTCACAGTAAGATGGCAATGTCTGTCTGTCTTTCTCTGATTCTCTTCTCCAGAGTCCAACCGAGAGGCTATTGGTGCTGCTCGAGGAGTTACACCCCTGCTATCTCTTGCCAATTCCTGTGATCCTAGAGTCCAACAAAACGCAGTTGGTGCTATTCTCAACCTCACACAATCAGGTACTTTCTGACCGATGGTTTATCTAAAATTGCCAAAAGAAAATTTCTCACTGATAGAAAAGTAATTGAAAGGGATTAAGGCAAGAATAAAAGCATATCTGAGCAACACATTATTTCCTTTGTATGTGACATCCATGTTGATACCATAGGCTGATGATTTAAGTTTGGCCTCTCGTTAGCTAACACAGACCCATTTTTGCCTAATACCAAAATAGAAAGGCTTGATTTTTTTAACACCAAGGGATTTGCTAAAGAAATAACTTGGTCTAAAAGGTTAGCAGCACATTTGGTGGTATTTTGAAGCAATCTCAGAAGCTTATCCAACAAGATCAAGCTCTAGGAACATTTAACTTGAATCCCTAACTTGATGTTAGAAGATTTAAAATGTGACTATCATGGGCCAGACATTAAAAGCTCTTGGGATATCTGCCAACAGCTTTAGCAAAAGCAGTATTTCATCCTCTGCCATAATATGTGCACACCATACATTAACTCTGAAACAAACCAACATTAAGTCTCACCTGTCTAGATGATACCATTATCCCACGTAGCTAAATGGTACAGTTGTGAGTAATGTCTCTTATTTTCATATAAGGGAAAGGAACAGGTGGCTATTACACTTCTGTTGTTATTAAGAACTTTTTAAAGAATTTGATTTTTAAACATGAAATCATGGTCAGTGTCATACCTGAGGTTTCTCAGATTCTTCAGCAATTCAGAATCTCAGAATAGTCTTTAGCATAAAGCCAGCAAAGGCTTAATCGATCAGACAGCCTGCTAGTAATTTTGCTGAAATGTCTGCATACTGCTATATTGGCACAAGTTCTAAATGATATATTCTCCAGTCACACTGCTTGGCATATGTTTAGACAGCATCAGCACTCTAGAATTCAGTGGTTGTGCATATCCCTTTTGAACGGTGCCTCCAGATGAGAGGGAGGGAAGGGGAAAGACACACTAACAGCACTTTTTTTTTTTTTCCACTTTTTTATGGCAGAGAAAATCCAACAGGTCCTATGCAAGGAAGGAGCCCTACCAGTTCTTGCCTTGCTACTGGAATCTCCTGACTCGGAAGTGCAGGTATGCCTCAAACAGGTCAGATTTTTAAACAGTAACAGTGTGACTGTAAGCGGAGCACAAACCACAGCACCCAGAAATGAAAAGGTAGAGAGTAGGGAAGGTTTCACTAGAGAAGTGGGAAAACCTGTGAGACCATCTCAGTGAAACTCAGCGCAGTCAGATAGTATGTATTCAAAGCACCCAATTTGTCTAGCTCCATAGGAGAAAGGTTATGATGCAGAAGTGCATCTGCCAGCACACACTAACGTGCACAGAGTTGATACGTGGTTACCTGCTTGTGTGTTTCAGATCATCAGACAAGTTGCAGATAGGCCTCTTCCTCTGCAGGTTTTTTTTTCATCCTGACTCTGATCTTCCACTCTAAGCAATTTTACCAAGTGATCTGAGAAGGCATAACTTGTAAAGATTTTTTCCTTATTATTGTAAATGTTTGGGAAATCTTCCTATTTTATGCCTACCACAGACCCCTCTTTAGGATTCTGCACACTTAACAGAGCACCAGTCTTAGTTCAAAAGTATGTGTATGAAAAACTGTGAATCAGAGCTGTAAACCTTAAAATCCACTAGTTCATTCATTCAGTCCTCCAAGTAGCACAGGATTGTTTCCTCCATTGGTTTTGTTATCTCTATTCAGAGATCTTTTAAATGTCCGAAGAGATGTAGCTTCTGGAATTCCTTTCTGCAATCTGTTTCAGCATTATCAGCTTTGTCAGAGATTCACCCTAAAATTTTTTTTGATGCAGTTCAACTTGTTTCTTCTAATTATAGCTCCCTAGTAATACATACTCATATATATACAACTCTTCCTAGCATTGATGTTTAAAGCATTTGAAAATGATCTCTTGGCATGCTAGGGCAATGACTACATCCAGCTTGAGTAAATAAATGTGAACATGCAATACAGAAGATGCAGATGACCTAACTTAGGTGCCAGCAGCAGTGTCCTTGCAGCAGCACAGTGCATTCTCAAATACCCCGTGTCCTAATGGGCTTGTACAACATGCAGTTGCCACAGCATGACTGCTATTGTACCTGAAGCAGATTGCGTTGCTTTTCCTGGAGGAAGCCCACTTAGGCTGTTACCACATCTACCCAATAAAACACCCTTAAGATGAAAAAGTACTTTATTTTCATCGGGTCTAAGTCTGAGCATTTCTCCAATTTATTTTTATCCTCCTCAACATGTCACCACTGGGACCTCCTCTCTCTCACTCTCCTTTTTTTTTGGTTCTCTGCAGTATTACAGCTGTGCTGCTCTAAGCAACGTGGCAGCCAACGTTCAGTACCATGAAGCCATGCTGAGACTCAGCAACAGATTCCTGTTGCGGACACTCATCTCTCTCCTGTCCTCTTCTGTGGACAAGGTAAAGCTGTAGCTTTCTCTTTGTGTAAATCCTTAGCATCAGAGTAGAGCTATAAACTTGGGTTTCCCATTTTAGTCTTGCACATTTCTGCTCATCTGCTGTATAGGTGCCTATGCAGCATCTTTCCCATGAGAAAAGACACATATATTAGAAGATACATAGGTTACACAAGGTCAATGTAGAGAAAGAGACGAGAAGTCATTAAAGTTGTCCTACAGCCCTGAACACTTCCTTTAGATTAGGATAGCCTGTATTCTTTAAACTTGAAGCTATGTGTATGAAGTGCTCTGTCCAGGCTCTCAACTATCTTTGATTATTGTGTCTGTGACAGAAGGTATCTGAAGCATTTATCATGCTACTTTTTTTTTCCCCCTGGTCTTTTTGCTATCCTTAACTTTGCCACGGCTTCAGAGAATAACATCTTGAAAACTTTGCTTTGTTGGAGCCACACCAACGAAACTTCAGTAAGTCACAGTTCAGGATTTAAGGGTCGAACCTTAAATTCTCCGTAGGAGGAAGGTGAAAAAAATGCAAAGCAAATGAGACAAATTCACTCAATTTTTCTGACATTTTAAAATTAACCAACATCTGAACCCCATTGGCTTTTCCTCATCAACGGCAGGATGACTGATTAGTTGAGGTTGAAAAAAGTTTATCAAAACTTTGAGAAAAAAAAGAAAAAATAATTTCCCCAAATTTGTTCTCTGAAGATAATGTAATAGCTTGCTAGTGTTGTTGTGTTTATTTTGTGTACAATAGGCAGGAGCATGCATTACTGAAACTGCTTCTTTCCCCACCCCCCATTCATTTTTTCTTTTTTTACTCTTTGGCACAAGCAGGTTTCAAGCCAGGCATGTGTTTGCCTACGGAATTTGGCTACCAGTGGTAAGCAATATCTTGGAGATAAACACAGGATGCTATTTTTCTTTCTCTCTCTGCCTTTCAGAGAGAGCACAGTGAGCTGGGAACCTTTCATATTAGAAGAAAGACTCTCTTTTCTACATTCTAGTTGGATGTTAAGGGAAAAGGGAGGTGCCCTAAATAAATCTGCCTCAGAGCTCTCAGGCAGCAAGGGGAAGTATTTGGACAAGGTGAGAGAGACAGCAGAGGTCTTCTTAGGCATAGAGCCATTGCAACTTCAGTTTTTCTCCCTTCCGTGTTTCGAAAGCATTAAACCTGATCAGGACAGAACGTCTCCTGAAAATGCTACTTGAGTGGGGACCTGCCTTCTCCCAGGGCTTGAATCTGTCTATCATTAAGTACAATTTTCTCCCAAGCATTTGTCATCCTCTTACAAGAATCCTATTAAATACCCAAGATCCTTTTCTGTGGCATACTCAGGAGATGAAAGCAGAGGATTGGCACACTCAACACTAGAGCTCTAGGGTCCAGGGGAAGAGTTGTTCATCTAGAAAATGTAGAGGTGCTTAATTTTCAAGCAATCACAATTATAATGGAGCAGCGACTGAAAGGAACAGCTGTGCTCCTCCTTGGCGTGGTTGAAAATCCCTGCTCTGCTTGGCCTTTTAGGACTGCTGCTCCATCTGCTGGCTGCTCTGGCATTGCCTTTTAGTGCCCAAAAGCCCTCTCTGAGTTTGCAGGGACAAGTGGGGTGTAAGGACTCAGCTGGGATGGCTGATCTCTCCCCTGGCTAATCATAACGCTGCAAGATATGTGGTGGTTGGGGAGGTCGTTCTGTCTGTGCAGCAGAAGCTGACACCTTCTTACTGGGCCTTATGCCAATGAAGGATTCAGAAAATTCCCCTCATTTCTTCTTACTGATGTTCAGATGCAAACTGAAGGGTGCCCAAACCTACGTTCTGCTCTCAAGCCTGTACTAATACTTTGGCAAAAGGAGCCAGAACAAATGAGGGCTTATTTTTATAACGAAACATCTAGTATTATCCCATCCCACGGAGGTGGAGTCAACCCCTCAAATTTCATCACTGAAGCACAGTCAGATGTTTGTGTCAGGGCCCAAATGCCTCGCAGCACTCTGAAGCTCACTGACCTCAGTCATTTTCCCAAACCAGTGGACATCCAGGCCGAGATGGTTGCTGAGGATGTCCTGCCCAAGCTGCGTGCTCTCCTGGCTTCTGGCAGCGAGGATGTGCGTCGTGCCTCCATCGCTCTGCTCTGGATACTGTCCCAGCACCCACACAACCAGGTAGGGGAGGTCATTTCCCAAGACCAGTGGCAAAAGAGTAGTTCTGGCCGCCTCCTGGGGTAACACTCAGTTATGGCAAAAACTGCATATGAAATGCATTTTGAGAATGACCAATAAGCTCTGCAAGACTTCTCAATCCCTCTTTCTCCCACCCAAAATAACGAGGTTTTGTCTGCTACATCTTCACTGTCACTCGTGAGGAGCCTATCTGTTGTGGTGAGTGGGATCTAAAGGATCCTGTAATCAGAATTCCTGTAAGAGGACCAAGGGGAGGGCAGAGGTGGGTGCCAGATTCCTTGGATGTGTGGACACTGCCCTGCAAATCCTTATGGTCCCCTCTGTCCCCAGACCACAGGTCTCCAGATGGGTGTACAAGGGGCAGGATAAATGCATAGCACCATGAAAGACTGCAACCATGGGGGCAGCTGAGGAAGTTATTCCTTGGCTACAGAGCTTCCTCACATGCTGAAAGCAGAGAAACTAATTTAGAGTGTGCATTTAAAGTAGCATCGGTGCAAAATAAAGTGCAAAAATATATCACTTCCCTATATGGACAGGTATTTAAAAGTGCATTTGCATAAATTTAACATCTTTTGAATTAGGACCAAGACAGGAGAGCCAATATAACTTGAAATCTTTTGATAATTCACAAGGACTTTCCCGTGTCTCCTCATGTTGTTAGTTACAGAACAGTTGGTAAACACCAACTGTTTACAATGGTAAACACCACCATTAGGAGTGCGACGCTATGCAAATACATGCAGAAATCTGTTGAGAAATAAACTACAGCAAATAAAAAAAGCAGACAGTCCTGCTGTATTTTCATCCTCCACGTAAAACAGCAAAACCAATAAGTAGCAACTGACCAATTTTTAGTATTTTTAAATGTGCTTTTCTATTACAGAAATTAGACATCTGTAGGAACATGGAGGTGGAAGGTTTTGGGTAGGTGTCTTAAGCTAACAATAACCTTTTAAGAGAGGCAGAGTTTGGGTAGATAAAGAAAAAAAAGTGAGAACCTTTCCTGCCACATTTCTTTAAGCAGTAGTGACAGACAGTATGAGTAATGGCAGCTGGGCTTAGGTGCTTCTCCTGGCTGAAATACACTCAGTCTGATTTGAAATTTCTCTGGATATTGGAAGCCTGTTGTTTTCTACCACAGTTGCTCGTACCCAGCACAGTACAAACCAAATCGCCCCTCCTCTGACTCTGGGACATGATGGAAAAAATGGGTAAGCACAATGCCTGGGAAGCAGCAACTAGAGCACAGAGCTTTTCAGAGGCACTGTGGCTTCCTAGGTTTTGTGCTGGCTGCATTAGCACTAAACCTCCTCTTTGCTTGTCAAACTGCCTCATGCAATCAAAACACAATTTTCTCTCAACAAGCTTACAATTGAAATACATTAAGTTAGTTGGAGGCTATTTGCACTGCGAAAATGTTCCTCAGTATGAGGCATTATGCTGGAACATCGTCCTCACTCGCATTTGCTTTTCTTGATCCCAAACACCATTTGCACTTTTTGTTCTCCCAGCAAAAAGTACCCACAAATCCTTTCCTCCCTGATCCCGAAATGTGTCTTTACCAGTGCTTCAAACCCCCAGCAACAAAGGATGCAGCGTCAGTAGGAACAAAGGCACTTGGAGCTCAGCCTTGTCATACCAGCAGTGAGACAGCCTGTTCTTCATGGGGGAAAAGGGTCAGCAGCAGGAGGCTGGAAAGCAAAGCATCACCCTCGAGGGTTTATTCTCCAGCGAGAAGTAGCTACATCTCAAAATTTGTTTTAGTGAGTAAACATGGCTGTCCCTGACTACTGAATGTTGCTGCTTTGTGCGAGCAAGCCCTGGGCACTCTGAGAAGAGGCTGACCTCTCCTAACTCATATCCTGCCTCCCCACCTCCATGCCTTTTCTGGCCTGTTTTTCAAACCTTTTCAAGGTTTCTTTCTCTAATTCAGGCTGAATTCTCATGAGTGAAAGAGGGACTTCTCCATGGGAACAGCTGTTGGAAAACAAGCCACCGAACAAAGCTAACCTTTACAACCAAGTCAAGTGATGCTTGAATTATTACAAATACTAGCCAGGATACAATAGGGCAGAATTCATCTGGCCTTTCGTTACCATGAAGCAAACCCCCAGGAATGCTTCACAGGAGCTTCTCTCTCTGCTTAAACTCCTTTTTTGCGATCCCCTAGCCAGGCTGTTGACAGCGATTCCTAGCAAGCGCTGGAAAACTTCCCTCTTGCAGGGGAATTTTTTTCAGTCCTCTCAAGGACAGCCCAACCCTGAAATGCTAAAGAAAGAGTCAGGCTTT
Organism: Strigops habroptila; assembly: GCF_004027225.2. Classification (NCBI taxonomy): domain Eukaryota; kingdom Metazoa; phylum Chordata; class Aves; order Psittaciformes; family Psittacidae; genus Strigops; species Strigops habroptila. The sequence goes on along the minus strand of NC_044282.2, from coordinate 2,071,547 downwards.
TTGAGAAAACAGTCCTTTAAATCATATTCCTTTGAGCAAAGACCTGGAAGTCAGGGTGGCAGGGGTCTGTCTGCTCCAGATGATGCCACTGCCGTCTCACTGCAGGTACAAAATAACTTTGCCTTCCCATCTTGCTACCTGATAAAGGGAAGATAATATTTATCTTGGCAAGAAATCCCTGGATAAGTGGTGCAAGTGCAGCATTACAACTGTAAGCGCAGTTGCTGCTGGAATGCTTATACTAGCTTTTTATTTTATTTGTTTTTTAATCTTGGGAGAAGTTAAATCAGTATCCATCTAAACCACCCAATCAATTTTTACTCAGAGTTTTCTCGTGATTCCCTCGTGCTGTGCAGGATTGAGCTAGAAAACAAAATCTGGATCCCAGCCATATACCAGTCAAAAAAGAGGTTCAGCAAAATCTGAAGTACTGTCACTTGCTAATGTAGGTCCTAAATAAACAGAAGTGCTTGGCAGGGAAGTCATTATACATTAGAAAGTTCATCTATAGTCTGTAGAAAATTTCCTTCTCTTAGGCTGTAGCAAATCAAATAAAGGTACCGTAGTTGATGGGATTACGTAGAAAAGAGGATACTTTGTCCAAAAGCACAGAAAACAGTCATCAATGGTAATTTAACTGGATTATTTAAAATGATATTATTTCTGCCTTTGAAGAGAAGGGAAAATAAAACCAGTGAAAATTTACAGCCATGTCTCCATATAAGATTCTTTGAATTCCCTGAGTTTAGGCATAGCACTGCCCTTTCCACCTATTTTCATGTTTTATTTTAGGATTGCTGGTTGTGACAGTGCTTAAAATGAATGTAGGTGAAGATGTCAGCTGATATTAAAAGAAAATAAGATCCACTTTTGCAATTTAACCTAAGTAAAAAATTGATGCAAGTTCAACTAATTTTTAAAGACATCTGCCTTTCAGCACTGCTTCAGTTATTCTGACATTTCACAGGTTTCAGGTGTGATTTTTCTCAGCTATATATAGGACCGATGATTTGTTTTACATTGAACACTCTTGCTAATGTGTCTCAATTTCTAAGTAGCACAAATAATATAGTTCATTGCTAAGAAACATAAGAACTGCATAAAGAGCTCAAATTCCTAAGGGAAAGAGACTGAAAGAAAAAATGCTCCCAAGAGGAAGTCTTGCTTTTAACTCTAGACCTAACCCAAAGCCTATTGAGAACACTTCCTCTTATAAACAGCAGTGCCCCCTTAATCCATAGTGTTACTGAAGGAACTACCTGGCCAGTAATCCAAGCTCAGAAGATTAATATTAGTGGTAATTGGAAGAAGACAACATTCAGAGAGAGGACCCTCTCTGAGTAAAGTCCCTCCTTCTAAAATATCTATCAGACAGCAGAGAAACGTATGTATAAACTCCAGAGGATGCTGTTCAGAACATGTTGCTAAAGTGGTGCCAGATCACAAACTGATCTAAAAATACAGTCCATTACTATAGGTGAGGTTCATTGCTGAGGTACTCAAGCACACACTGCTGCTGCTACTTCATCACATACTTTCACTTTTCACACCTATCCTGACCACTTCTTCCAGTCAGGGTCACGCATCCTTCCCTTGGCTACCAGCAACCTCAGGGAAGTGCTTGATGCAAACAAAACCAAACTACCGAACCTTAAAGACTCCAGCTTTCCACAGCAAGTGCTTTGTAGATCAGTAGCAGTCAGTAGACAATATTTTGAGAGAAAAAGCACTGGACCCAGCCGAATCGCTGTTGGTTTAAATGAGCTAAGCAATGCTCTTCTTTCAGAGCTAAGATCTATCTATCTCTAGCATGCTGCAAAGTTGCAGTGTGTTGTCCGTACTGGATGTAACGGAGATATCGGTTGCTCTTCTCAGGACACTCTGGCATGTGCTGAGCTACTACAGAGCCTGGGGATGCTACTACTGGCACATAAAACAGACCCTGTGATTGTAGGCCATACTGCTTGTATCATCAAAAACCTGAGCCTTTCCAAAAACAAACAGGTAGGTACCTAGTATTTTTCACTGAACTATACGCTGGGAGGTTGCTAATGTGGTTATATCAAATCAGAATTACCCACAGAAAGGTAATATAATGAAACATGCACCAGGAATACTCTACACAAAATTGTGTGACTAGAAGGACCTGATGCACCATGATGAAAGGAAGGTTTGTTCATATTTTTTCAATGCAATTCTTTCAATGCAATACAGAAAATGCTAATGAAAATGAGAAAGATCTGATTTTTTCCTATGAGTGGTTACCTAATTTGAATGACTGCACCATAGGTATAAAACATACTTCTAGCAAAGACATACTCATTAAAAGGAACCATCCAGGAAAACTGAGGTTTGTCATAAACTGAATCCTTATTTCCTAACTCTCACTCTTCGTCAGCCCTTGCTTGTCCACTTATGGTGTTCAAACACTGATCTAATTTCAATCCCAGTTTGTTAAATATAACCCCAGCTATTGATGTACATTTTGCCTGTTTGGCAAGATACTAGTTGTGCTAAGATGCTATAAGGATCTCTCTTGCTGATTCTGCTTCTAGTGAAATCTTCTAATAAGATTTATAGAGGCACTTCCTTTTTTCTTGCCTTTTAAGAGTACCTTGATCAAACAGTGCCACTAGTAACAATCAATACGGGGTGGGGGGAATCCCACCCAAATCCTTGTCTCTGCTTTGCCCCACTTTCTAGTACACATTTTTTTACATTCTTTTGTTTGTTTTTTTTTCCTTTGGTCATGACCCACTTACCAGTAGTCCCAGAGATTTTAGCTAACCAACAGGAAAACTATTTCCAATTTTTTTTTTCACTTTTACTAATGTAAAAATTACATGAAATTTTGATAGTTGTGAAATCTGGTTTTGCAGGGAAATAGGTTCCCTCAAATTCAAGGCTCAATCCTTTCAAAGTTTGCCTTAAAATAATTACCTTATTTGTCACATACTCTGTTATCAGCAGGGAGCTTCATAAAGCTTTATAACATACGGAGTATCTAGCTCAATGCACAAGCGAACCCACAGAGACGAGTGGGAATGCCAGGTTTCCAGGGTCAGTTCTAAGGAACCATCCCTCAAACATGTAAGTCCTTGGCACAAGAGGAAAAAAAGCGGTGTTTTTGTGCCAGCAGGACACTAACAGAGTGTGGGAGTTTGAAAGGCAAGTCCTGAATCCAGCTACAACCTCTAAGCAACAAGTTAAAAAACAGCAACATAAAACAAGCATGCACACACAAAAGAAGATATTCCCTTTTGCTGATAAATACCTGAGCTACCTCATGGAGGTGTGAGCAGCTCCCATTGTTAAGACCTCCCAGAGAGCTGACGACTTTGTGATTCAGCTTCAATAGCAACCAGTCACCTCCAGGTGACTCATTCAGGACTTGTTCCTTGTTCTCAAGTGCTTTTAATCCAGGTCAGCACAGGCTAAGTCTCCTATCTGTTTACAAATCGGTCTCTAAAACCCATATCCCAGTACAGAGACATGCTGTCCAACACTTTTGGCAGGTAGCAGATTCAACCTAAAACATAAGGAATACGCAGAAATGTTTAATTCATAACATCTCTCTCCAGAAACAGAACTCAAATTTCCTGGTGAGAGGTCATCTCGTATGTCTGCAGATCAGAGCATTTCAACACCAGAAAGCTTTCAAAACCCTGGAGGCAAATAAGAGAAACTGAAAAACTTCCACATTTCCCAGTGCTTTGCCCTGGAGCACACAGTTTATTCGCCTCTGCAGCAAGACGTGAGCAAATGACAGCTTAATAACTAACATAACAGCCTGGCACAGCAGCAATAGGTCAGGAAATTCTCTGAGCTCAGCATGATCTGCATTCAGCCTGTATGCCTCATGCAAATGCATAGCATTTGGCTCCCCAGGACCTTAATGCTGATCAGGTCCCCTGGGAACAACTGCAGTTCCTGTACAACCTGCAGGTTATAAGGGGGAGCAGAGATGTGCAAAAGTAGTGCAGAAAAAACACACATGGCTCTGTAGCCTGATCGGCAAGGCTTTGCCTCTGTGGAGGAGCTACTGAGGTATAAGAGTGTAGCCAGCCAGGACAGCGTTTGTGCAAAGCTGGATCCCTCTGTGATTATCCCGTGGCATCCTGAATTTCACTTCGGAAAAGTGACTTGACAGTCCTGGGGTAACAGTTGAACTTTATGATCTTAAAGGTCTTTTCCAACCTAGCTGATTCTGTGAGAACATCCCACTGACAGAGCAAGCCCTGGGAAACGCCTAAAATCAGGTGATCTCTGAACAATCCAGGGTGTTTGTCACCCTATTGTGGTAGATCTGGAAGGACACAATTCCATTATTCATGTTTCAGCCTCAGTATTGCCAAGAGCTATTCAGTACTTCTGAAGTCCTCAGTCACCACTAAAACATAATGGAAATGCTGAACATTAATCTCTTTCTTGTTGCAGAGAATCATTGAGAGCCCATGTGTTGAAGGTCTTCTCCAGACCATGCTTTCTACCAAGACTGAAGAAGACTCTCTTCATTATGTGACATCTTGCCTTGCTGAGCTAGCAAAGCAAGGTAGGGAAGCAGCCCCACCACAAATGGCTTAATCCAAGAAGCATACATATCCTTTATTAATCCTAATAGGAGATGAAGCACAGGCCGATGTACAGCCCAGGTCTTTCCCTTTAAATTCACTGGGGGTTTTGCCATAAGCTTCAAGAGCAGCAGGATCCAACTCACTGACAGGACACATGGACTCTGATAGTTGCACTTTTTTCTGTTGAACTGCTTAATTTTTATTTTTTAACTCAAAATTCATGCTGATGTTTACTGCTGTATGTGGCCTGCCTAGTTTATTTGTAATGTGGCCCAGTTTCTCTGGTTGAATTAATTTCACAAGATCAAAAAACAATATAAAAGAAAGACTAAAATACAAAGTGCCTCTTTCTCTTTCAATTTTTTGCACATAGGTTTTATTCACACCCATGGAAGGTACAGCGCTCCTTATGGCGAGAGGATCAGTGTTAATTTTCCCAGCCTGTGCCAGCACTGGATATTGTCTGTCAAACATTTCCTCTTGCAACTGGTGTAACTGCCATGCAACTGGCAACGTGTTGCATTTAATTTTCCAAGAGGTGCCCAGCAGCTGCTGGACAGACTGAGCCCACTAGGCAGGAGTCTACCTTGTACATGAAGTGATTCATTCTTTCAGAACACAAAGCCAACAAAATAAAAATCCACCAGCCTTTCTGTGAATCAAATCCATTACCCTGCCTTACTGAGACCTTAACCTCAGGACATGGACCCGTTTTTTTACAACCTAAACATACTTATTGCACAAGTTCAGCATTTACTTCACTTCTCCAGCTGCATGAAGGATTTCCTATTGAGGCAGTATGGTTTCTGGCAGACCTCTCACCTTCATTTCTCCAACACTGGAGTTTCTGTTTATAGCCTACTCTCTCATCATTCTGTCTTCCAGGAGCCACGTTACACATGGTCCAATGGATGGATGAACCCTTGACAAAGTGCTTAGTGAGACTGGCTGGCCAGCTGGAACATACCGAGCCATCCTTTCAAGCTGCCTCCATCATCCAGCACATGATAGGTCACGGTAACTGTCACACAGCATTAACTGTGCTTTCAGAGATTTATGGCTGGATGGAGTGAAATGAGCATTTTCCCAAAAAAGAAAAAAAAACCTGTTAGGCACCAAACAACCTCTAACATTCATATAGCATCCTCTGTGTGATCTCTACAAAAAGCAGCTACAGTCACCCTTGAAATAGACATACACCAGGGCTGGAGTGCATGAGAAAGCCCAGGGATGAAAATGGGCCACAGATAAAGATCTGCTCCAGGTGCTGGCTGACATCTTCAAACACTATCATGCTGCAAGGCTAGTTTGTAGCCACTTCTGAGGTCCTTAAAAACAATTTCGCTAGGAAAGTGGGAGAACATAAAACACTCCTTACCAAAGGAAGATGAGAACGTGTTTCAGACAAGAGGCATTGTATCTTTCTGTTTAACCCTCCTCCTCAGTACGTACAACTTGGTGGCATTCCCCATAGATAGGAGCAGAGATTGGTAGAGACAATTGCAATGGGACACTTGTGTTCCGAAATTTTACATCAACTCTGCTCTCTGAACAACAGGAGGAAAACATCTTACTGAGCTAAACACTGCTGTTGTAATTCTAGACTAGATTAGGAGGAGCAGTGAAGTGGCTTTTAAGAATGCAGCCTGTATTTTTTTAAGTTGCAGTGAGAGAGAATGAAGATTATTTTTACCTGCAGAAAACAAAAAGCTTTATGCTTAATATACTTGTCCCACACAGCTGAGAGCATTTAAGACGTGCAATAAAAAAGGTGTTTAGATTTTTGCCACGTTCTCTAGAAAAACATGTTTAGATTTTAATCCTTGGATGTGAGACAAACTGAAGTCCATAATGAGTCTCTAATAAGGGAAACCACAAACCTGCTTCAATTCTACCATCGAGGATTTGCAACAGAGCAGGCTTTCAAGTAGTGAACAGAGTCCAACAGCATAATCTCTCCTGGGTGGGTTCATGGCAGGCTGATCAGTCTTCCATCACCTCTCACAAGAACCTCACACAAGGACCAGCTGCCCACTCAGTGTTTTATTTACCTGAAGTATCAGCAGTACCTTTAGAGGCTGTACTACATGGAAGTCATTTGCAAATCTTTGCAGTAACATTGGTTGTAGCTGGGTAGATAGGTCATTAATAATCTTAAATAGTTACAAAAATCAGTTTTTGAAGTGTTTTAAAGGCTCCTGTTAATTCTCCCATTTGTGCAGAAAAAATGATGCTTTTATTGAAGCAGCACATCAGAGAGATTCAGGCCTACCTCAAGAATTTTCTTACCCATCGAGAGATCCGCTTTCAGCAGCTGGGCATCTCCACATTCTGCAGACTGCAAGAAGGTATGGCCTTCCTGCTGGGCCGAGTGCCTGGCGTGCTGCCTGCTCCTCTCAGTGGCAAACAGGCACTGCTGTGTCACTGAAACGATACTACTGGGCACCTTCCTCTAGGGACTAGCTCTGCTCGCTTCAGCAAACAGAATAATCCCCAGGGGAGCTGTTACCTTACCTGGTTTTTAAGTTACTAAGAGTACCTTCTTACAAAGGCAGGCATTTTGTTGTGTTTAACAGGTACAGCTGTTTTATCCAATATAAGAATGTTTGGCACTAGATGCAACCTAAAAACTTTTCAAATATGAATTTAGTTTATTTTGATAAAGCACACAAACAAGGGAATTGTGTGATTAGCTGCTATTAAAGCTGGGAAGTCTCACATATTTTTCTTATTTTAAATTCTGTTCCTTGAGGTTTTTTCCCATTTTTGGTGAAGTTTTTTTGGTTTGAAGTTGAGTACAGATGAGTTATAGTACCACAATAAGTGCATATGTCTCCACATATGTAGAGCCAGAGCTAAGACCCTGCTATGTTTTGATATGCATCTATTGTATAAGGCTGAATTTGGCAACTGAGCTTTAGACATCTGGAGCAGGAGAATTTAGCAGCAAACAATCTTGAGTAAGGCTGAAATCTGGATTTGTATCTGCTTTGTGTGGTAGAAGGATATTGTTCTGCCTTCTTCATACTTTACACTGTAGTAAGAACTATCAACTGTGTTTAACCCAAAATAGCAGCTTTCTAAGCATCTGCATTAAAATACAGGGGAAAATGGCAGTTTACCTAACACTTGTTTTTTCTCTTCAGATCCAGAATTTTCGTTAAAATTCAGAGAAAGCCAAATGGCCAAACTCCTTGAGCAGCTCCGCCAACAAACAGAAGAAACTCAAGAGCTCCTTAGGGCAGCTATTTGCCATGAAGATAGTTAATATTTAAGCCAGATAGCTTATGAAAACTAACCAAAGCCTTCAGAACTTTCAGAGAAGACAACTCTTTTCATTGCTTCCTGTAGTTTAAGTTTTCCTGTAGTTTAAGTTTTCCTGCTACTTGCAATTTCATCATACAAAGAGATGTTCTGATTACAAAAATCCAAGCAGGTCAAAGGACAATCCCTTGAACACTTTGGCTGGCTGCTGAAGTGTGCCTGTGAACTATGGCTACATTCCTTCCAATGGGTTTGGAAAACACCCATTGTGCTTGGGTAATCTTCCATGGTTTGGTTTTGGTTTCCTCACCCCCACCTCTAAAACAACAGCGCTGTATTCATGAGATTTTATTCATGTAACAGGTGGATTCTTCTAAAGAGGCATCACTCACGTATGCAGGTTACTCTGCATTCATCTTTATTTTGTTTCTGTTCCATGTCCTTTTATCTCAGAGCACACTCCAGCGACTTGACTTTAGAAAATAATTGAATTAACATACAGTATAAAGGTAGCAAACTACCAACAGGTTACTACAAACAGTAACTGCTGAAGGACAACTTAGAAATTCAAAGAAATTTATAAGAAACAAGAATAGGACAAGCCTTAGAGCTGATCCTTACGTACGTTGTAGGCACTAAACTCCAGAACAGCAAAGGCACACTGAGGCGGGTCAGTGTTGCATAGAGCATGTTCAGAATATAGCAGCTACCATTGATTTGGGTGAGGTGTGTTTGAATACAGAAATCTGTGTTCTGCAAATAGTAAATTACTTCGAAAAGTACTTGCAACCAGGAAAAAGTGAACATACTTGGCAAAATTAGAAACTGATCTCCATCTTTCACCAATACACTTCGTTTCAAATACAAGAATTCTCCTGGAGCTTCATGTTGAACTGGCTGGAATTCTGAAACTTTGGAACCACTCTTACAGCAAACATCTGCTTCCAGATAGCATTTTCTTATGAAAACATTTCAGAAGTTTACTGACAGTTGTGGTTTAACCCCAGCCAGCAACTGAGCGCCACGCAGCCACTTGCTCACTCACTCCACCTCCAGTGGGATGGGGGAGAGAAACAGGATGGTAAAAGTGAGAAAACCCGTGGGTTGAGATAGAGACAATTTCACAAGTAAAGCAACAGTTGTGCACGCAAGCAAAGCAAAACAAAGAATTCATTCACCGTTTCCCATGGTCAGGCAGGTGTTCAGCCATCCCCAGGACAGCAGAGCTCCATCATGTGTAACGGTTACTTGGGGAGACAAACACCATCACTCCGAACGTCCCCTTCTCTTCCTTCTTCTTCCGCCAGCTTTATGCGCTGAGCATGACATTATATGGTATGGAATATCCCTTGGGTCATTTGGGGTCAGCTCTCTCAGCTGTGTCTCCTCCCAACTTCTTGTGCATCACCACCCTCTTGCTGGTAGGGTGGGGCGAGAGGCAGAAAAGGAGTTGAGGCTGTGTAAGCACTGCTCAGCAATAACGAAAACATCCCTGTGTTATCAGCACCATTTCTAGCACAAACCCAAAACATAGCCTCATAGGAGCTACTATGAAGAAAATCAACTCTACCCCAGCCAAAACCAGCATAATGATCTTGTGAGGTACTTCTGACCATGGTAAAAGTTTTACATGCATGTAGAGCTTTAGAGCAGCTGCTACTGGCTACAAACATGGAATAAAAGTGAGATTAGAAATAATAAAATATAATTCTGTTAACTAAGTGCTCCACATTGCATTTAGCGTGGCCCAAATTGCTAAACTTGGTTTTGATGCTTGGGGGAGGCATTTCTGTTAATCACCCCTTTTAATAACTGCAAGTTCTCTCCAATAGTACCGGGGTTTGGTTTGGTTTTCTTTTTTTTAAGCACAACCAAACCCACGTTTGAAAGCTTCTCTGCAGTAAGAAGTGCAGTAAAAAGATGTGGGAAAGAGCAGGGCAGACTTGAGATAAAGCAGTATGCTGTTTTCACTATTCAACGTGGGACAGGAATTCTGTTTTGAAATCTCCCATGAAAGACCCATGTGCTCAGCTGTGGGCAGCTGGGCTTGTTAAAACAGAGGACTCCAAAGAGCTGAATGACACAGCTGGGAATAAAATCAGAAAATCTCAAGATCATTTTCCAAAAGGAAAATCAGTGCAAGCTGTCCTGTATCTGTATTCTTAACTGCAAACATTATTTCAAGGTCTTGGCAAGAAAGCAAATAACAAAGCATTCTTCGTCAGAATGAGGAGATAAGAGACACGTGAAACAAGCAAAGCTCATGGTGAACCACCCAGTAGCTGTGATGTATTGAATGTCATCCCCGTAAGCATTTATGTTGCACTGTTAAGATGAGAGCAAGGAGACAAGTCTTTCCAAAGCACACAGCCAAGCTGCCGTAAAAGGCTGCTGCTCCGTACCTTCACAATAGCTGTGACCTTCACAATTGCTAGTTCTACGTCACTGACTAATTGAGTGTTACCTGTGATAGTACCAACAACAAAGAGTTGGAATAGCAGGCAAAGGAGCTAGCCATCATTTGATACCGTGTTTTATTGTCAAGGACAACATTCAGCAGGAAAGAAACTATTTTTCCCTGCATTGGAAGAATAGGCCTTAACCAAAGACTTAAAATTTCAATCATTTTCATTTTCTTAGTGGTTGGTTTGGTGGGGTTTTTTTTTGATTCCTACACCTAGTTCGACTCCCAGTTCCCTAGCTTTTACTTTGTATGTCAGGTCCATGAAAAGGAGGAAATTTTCTCTCCTATGCGAAGCAAACCTGGAATGAATATAATTATATTTTACTGCAGTCCTGTTCTTAAAAGTGAAGTCTCACAAAAACCAGATCCACATAATTTACACCTGAGCCTAAACAGACTCAAGATCAACATAATTTAAACCTGAGTCTCAGTGAATCCTCAGACTTAAAATTGAAGCTAAATCTTACTATTTCTTTGCTGTTTCTAGCTGCAAGTGAGTCTGTACTGATTTTCATGTAAAGATATTAGAGGAACTCTGAAGAAAAGTTTTAAGCAGACCAGGAGCAGCAGGAAGAGTTTTCCATCACAGGTTGACTCCTGCTCCAACTATGCAAGAAAATGAACATATAAATAGAATTAGTTCAAACAAGTTTTATTTGGTACTTACATGCTATATATAAGTTTAAAGAAAACTACATATTTTGGACACTTCAAAATATTGTGGCTATGTACATGGAAAACTAAAGAAAGCAAGAAAGGAACCCAGTTTGTTTTACCATGTCACAAGCTACTATTGAAAGTATTCTGACTGAATGGCTGCTTTTTCCCTTCCACATACATTCTGACAGATGAAGTCTCTTCCATTGCATTTCTATTGTTTTTATCCCATCTCCTATATGAAAGAACACTTGCCAGCAGCAGAAAGTAACTTCTTCAAAAATTCTTCGGCTTTTGTCTCAGAGGATTTCCTCTGCTAGCACAGACTTTCTGCACAGCTTCCTAGAGGCTGAGCTCAGTGCTCACCAAAGGCAAGTGCAGGAATCTTAATGAGACATTCTCTGGGAGCATGAACTGAGACCCCATAAACCTCCATTTCCCCTAGCCAAGGATCTCCTCACTGACTTCAGCGAGCAGCATGTCAAGCCCTGGTTGGTGCTTTACACTCAAATAGCTAGACTGAGCTCTACCTATTACCTGTAGCAGTGCTGTTTACCAAAGCACAAGAAGGTGCAAGACTTTACAGTTCTGCCCAATAGCAACCAAAAGCAAGGGGTGGAATGACGAGAGTAGAAATTGGCATCAAACTAAAGAGGGAGCAACCTGCACTGCTGCTCTTATCACTGCACTACTTCATAAAAATCACATGACAAAAAGCACAATAACCATTTTCCATTTGCTCTGAAACGAGCAAACCCAAAAATATCCTGAAACAAACCTGCTTCATTATCCAAAAATCAAACATTTCAGGTTTCCCACAGGCTTCAGTAGTCTGATAAGGCAAAGGAAAAGTCTTCCACCGTTGGGAACAGCAGCAATTTGCAGGACTCAAAACAAGGTATTTCCTTGTGTGTGCGCCTATGCATGCACATCGTTTATAGTATTGAGAACATGGATGTAACTAAAAAAATCAAGTTTGCAGTATCATTTTGCCACATTTTTCTAATTTATTCAATTAAACGATTTATTTCTTTACTGAACAAAATTCATAAATACATCATCTAGGAGAACAATAGGTTTTCCTCTTGTCCATGAAAAAATAACGCTTTCAAATTTTCACATTTTAAAACCTGCCTTGTTTTGTGTTTTTAGAGAAAATGCAAGAAGATCATAGTGACATCTCAATTTACAGAATGTCCCTGTAGGAATTACATTTACAAGAACCTGATACAGAAGCCTATAGTTTGCCCCCATAATTAGAGTTCTCTGCAATAATATTTAAACCAACAGGTTTAAATAGAACACCCCATTAACTCTACTTGTAGAGCAACGAGGTATTTATTTTTCAAGTATTAGAACCACAAAGTGTAAAAGATTCTTTGCCAATTTTACAATTATGCCTTTTAAACCAACACCCACCTTTTTAAAAAAAAGAATCAGACCCACCACCCAAATCAGCCCATTGCTTTCAGATTCCAGTGTCCTGTGTCTTAAGGAATGCAGAAATATCCATGTACTAACAGAAAAAGCTTGCTGGAAAAAGCCATATTAAGTAATGCATGTGAAGCATGATTTTTTCTAGTGGTGAAAGCTATTAGAAAGGTGATCCAAGTCTATTCCCATCATTTCTTCTGCTGGTTTTACTAAAGTCCTTCCAAAAAAGATATTCAAGAAATCTTTAAAAAACTGGAGAGAAAAAAATAAAACGCTCCTTCATAGCTTGGAAGAAACTCCACTGACTGCAGAGATGCTCCTGTCACCTTTGGTTCTTCAGAAGAAACAATCAGATCACTTCTACAACAGAAGGTATCAAAAATGAGATATCAGTAAAGAGGGAAAATGCTTACTTCAAAATGCTAGTAGTTTATGCACTTACATTATTGTAAGATGATTTTCCTTACATTTTTAGCCAGAGAAAAAGACAACAGTAAATCAATTTCATTTGCTGTGGTAGCTTTTGATTATCTAACATCCTTTAAAAGTTGTGATGTAATTCAGAAAAACCTAGTGTGCTGCAAACCATCCCTCAATATTAATGTCAGCAAGAATTTGAGGAGGGAAGTACAGCCAGGATTTCACATAGAAGGCAGATACCCCCTCCCCTTCTGCCCAGGTGTGTCAGATATTACACCTGCAGAACATGGAACAGCAGTTGTCTCTGTTCAAAAGCACAGGGCAAGCATTTCCGAGCAACTTCAAAAGGCAGAAAAGAAAGTGTAACTAAGCAGCCCCTCCTCAAAGAAAAGGTGAGACCTCACCATAATTTGCACAGCATCTCTATGTACTTGGTGTGCACAGCTTTACAAAGAGGAAACATGCTCCTTTCACCAAATAGTATGGGGTTTAAAAATGCTTAAATTAATCAACTTGTATCAATTAAGAGCTCCGGGTCCTCTGTCAATTACAAAACATTACAAGTGTTAATGAACCAAGGTGGACCTACCTGCTGTTTGATGTGTTTGAACACTATCTACCTGAGGCAAAAGAGTCCCCTGATCTTCAAAGGCTAAAATTGGATTCAAAGGAATTTGAGGACTATTGCTTCCATCATTGTTCATGGCATCCAGCCGGGATGGTTTAGAACCGATAGGCAGGTTTATGATCTCTTCAAAGTTATCATTCTGCATAGACATTCCATTTTCATTTGCATTTTTCTCTGGATTGAGATTGCTGAAAGAGAAACACAGGTATTCCCTTCATGCGCTTCATCTACAACATAAATTCAGCCCTTCTCAAAGCAATATTACAAATGTAAGAAAAGTCTGCATTAATCCCGAGCATTCTTTTAACCAGTAAAAACAAAACCATGCTTTTACCACAACAGAAAACCTGGTTTTGCAGTGAAGTACTAGATAATCTTCCCTCAAACACAAAGGATTGTTGTTATGTTTGGCTTCACGATGCCCAGAGCCGAAGAGCCCTTTCTGGACTGCAAGTCTGAGAACTGACTGCAATGGGAGGCAGCAAGAGCACCCCTGCAGGACCACCACTACTATTTGAGCCACCCCCTTAATGCAATTTACAGCCTCTAACATCTTTTTCAGCTCTCATAATCTTTGCCATACCCTTCTTCTTTCTGCAAATCAATGTAATTGCCCTCAGATAAGACCATTGTCATTTTTGTTAGTTATTGGATCACCTCCTGCCTCCAGTTTTGGAGCAGCCTCTTCTACCTGCCACTTATCCGGCGATAAAACTCCCTTCCCAATGCAGTGCTCTTTTCAGTCCCTCCTCCCCAACAAATCCTTAGGGCTTATTTCCAAGGCACTCTGCACTCCTCCCATTGATCATGCCCAAGCCAAAAGAAACACCTCCCAGCATCCCTCATGTCAATCTTCACTGCCTTTTTCCATCTCCCACTGGGCAGAGATGCCTTATGAGCAAGCTCTTGCACATCTCCCCTGGTCAGGAGCAGTACACGCACAGACACTCTCTAGTTGCACACACTCTCCTAAGAAGCTACATGATCACGTCTCACAGTCTTGCCCCTTCCTTTCCAACCCCTCTTATTAGGCACTATATTGTCAAATCCTGCTGTCTTTGCAGATGACATGCGCTATCCTGCCAGAGGGGAGAAACTAAGGTGCTAATTTAGTGAACAGGATGACAGTAATGGGACTATAAGCTTCTTGAGAAAGCACAAGTACTCAACTGGCACTCAAAAAAATGTGTGATCTTCCACAGGTGCTTTTTGAGGCCTTCAACAGTTGTGTTCTGACAGTCTTAGGTACCTATTCCCTATTCAGACTACATCACAACTGTTCAGGCTGTTTGGAAATGCTTCGGCCACAAAGGCTCAGATGCAATTTTCCTAGATTGAAATTAGGCTATCAATTTCCTTGGAACATTTCTGAGCAGGCAGCTTGGTTTCATAGGCTAATTTTCTCCTGACAGTACATTTACTAGGCTTAAAAAAACAGCTTGTAATTGACATACAGTTTATTTTCATTCGCTGTCTTCTTTGGGTGTCCAACTCTTCCCAAACAATTGCAGAATTGTTTTACAGTACTTCCCAAGAGAAAGAAAATCATTATTGCTCTTTTCAAAGTGGCAGCACTTTATCCAAAGCCCAGATTTCCTGTGGGAACAACATGTTGGTTTTCATACCAAGCCTTTCACAGTTTTTAAAGCCATCGCTGGTTCTTTTTCAGAAAGGCCCTCCCCTTTTTCCCATCTGTGGACATGCTGAGCAAATTTCAAAGTGAAAAATATGTTTCACTGCACTGAGTTTGAGAGCAGACACAGCAGCCCTGCTGGCTGCCTGGGAGAAGTCACAAGTCACATCACCCTTCTGTGCCAGAGATCCACATCTGCAAGATGAGGAGCAGAACCTCTGAAATGCTTTAGGACTAATAAAGCCAGCTTTATAATGCACAGTTATTAGGTTACTACTAGCTATACGGTATCCTATTACTTATTTCATCCCCATCTACTGCCAATAACCTCAGCAGAGCTAGGCTACAGAAGGTTTGTTGGATGGGGTAAGAAAGAGGTGGGAAGAGAGCAACTGCTCATTCATAGAAAATTAAACAATGTAACACTTCAACAAGTATTGGTACAATGAAGAAGCCTCTTGCTTCTGCAAACATTAATTTTTCTACCCAACTGATTGGCTGACTTCATAAACAAACAGGTCTTTATACTTATTTGTCATTGCACTGCCAGTATTACACACTGAGTTAGACCGTGATTCAGACGTGACTGATGTCTTTTGAGACAGAAGAGTCTATGCAGTCACAAAGGCCGTACAGAAAAGGAAACCTATGACTATGAATCTTCTGAATTTTATGCTACGAAATCCTTTATATTTTATGCTATTTGCTCCACCAAATTACTAGGGAAGCAAATTTAGAAGAAACAAAGAGAAAAAAATGGAACTGCAGAATTAATTTCCACTGGACATCTTAGAGGCCATAAGCTTTAAAGGAGATTAGACAAATTCCTAGGAGATCGGTATGCCCTCCAGCTTCTGGTAATTAGCAGCTTAGGGACTACTTGAGCCTATGGTTGCATTTGGACCACAATGTTTAGTAACCCTTCACTGGCCAGGGGATCTCCTGGTCCTTCCCTTTTTTCCCTTTACACTCGCTTCCTAAGTGACTTCTACAGGCTATTTGAGTGAAGAACACAAAATGTAATAGACTTTTAACCTGCTAAAGCTGTTCATACTGTCTTAAGTTACATTCTTAGCAATGTCTCAGTGTCCAGTGCAGCACTGGAGATACCTTTTTTAATATTATATCTTATTTTCAAATGACTGTTTCAAATTCATTTTTCCACTTGTTGGAAAAAACCACCAAACCCCAGAATTTAGCCAGAAGTTAACGTGCCATTAATAATGTTGTAGTACTCATGAACTACCAGCTTTCTTAGTAACTCTAGATAGTTTAGTATCTAAGTGGAAAATTTCCATGGTATGCTCCATTTTAAAATATATTTAGTGTTACCTTTTCCACTGTACTGCACCCGATTGAGAAATATCTTCATTTAAGTTCAATTGTGAGTCTTCTCACCATAGACATTTAGGACAGATATAAGGTCACTCTCTGTCTCCCTCCCCAATAATAATTCACTATTGTTCATTAGCATTTGAGCATTGAATTGTTTAACTGAATTTACTTGTGAAGAAGACACTCAGAGCAAGCTATAAATGGCAAAATCTGAACCCTCACAGCACCACTTAAAACTGCCTACCACAAAAATCATGTGCGTGTTCAGACACATCATTTTAACTCAGACAACTATGAAAAAAGAAATTGCTTCCAAGAACCAAGAATTCTTGTAAGATCTATTTGAAAACATTGAGTGCTAACATGGGAAAACAGCTCAATTCACAAGCAAGTGTATATGGTTTTTTTCTCTCACGATGCAAAGTGAAGAAGCTGTAAGTCTAAAGAAAACTGATTAATGTTCATTTGTTTAAAACACAGGAGTAGGAATACTAACAAAAATTTTGACAAACTATTAAGTGGGATAGATGATTGCACCAATCTATCATCTGCAATAAATGCTTATTAATAATATTTGTTGACAATAGATATACAGTAAATAATGCAGCAGATCACAGCATTTTCACTAGGGTTTATGAAGATCAATTGTCTTGGAAAGCTAATGAAGTTCCAGTACAAGATGACTGCTGATCAAAAGCAGGAACAGAGGGTGGTGAAGTATTTACTCCCTCCTCTTGCCCATACAAGCACAGGCCACAAGTCCCCAAGGCAAAGCCTTTTTAAGTTTTGGTCAGAAATTTGAGCAATCTTGCCCTTAGGACAAGTTCAGACAAAAGCCAAATTTGCCTTGGGGCTGGAGTGAGGTGCTCACACAAGAGACCATCTCCATCTGTTGCTGTGTGCGTGCTACAAGAGTAGCTATACCTAGATGCCACACAACCACAGCACATGAGATGCATTAGCAGTGGTGTTGGCACCTGTGGCTCTTAACATGGGATAAAAATCTATGCTGCTGTGTATTCCTTACAACAGTTTTTCAAGCTACCTGAACTAAGCTTACAACAGGATGCTACCAAATGCTTCAGCCTTCACCTTCCCAGTCAACATGGATGTACCTCTTAGCGAGTCCCTCCACACTCCAACTTGGCATGCCAGCTTCCCCTTCCATAGCCTGATACACACTTCCACTTGTGTTGCTGTCCCTCAACCTCATTTATTCATTCTTCCCTTTTGGCCACTCCAAGGTTCCTTCCACATGGATTATAATGCTACAGGACAGCATTTATTAGCATGGCACTTTTATGTTACAAACATCAAGGTGCGTGTAAGGCTGGGAGTGATTAACATTTAATAGCTGCCCAAGACAATTATGAAGCAGCTCTGTGCAGCTTATCCAATACAGCTCAGTGCTCAGTGTCACTGACAGAACTTCTCTCAGCAGGAGCATCCTTGTCAGCCTGACAGCAGGCTAAGATCCCCCAGGCATACGGAGGGACCAAGAGAGGGCAAATTCCTCCTTCAATTAGTGCCAATCACACCCGTAAGCATACTGTCCATTACAGACTATGAGATGGTTTCTCACATTCAAGTTTTTCCACGCATATTCTGGCACTACCTGCATAAAACATGAAAGGACTAAGGGATTATTTTGCTTTCTGCATTACTAAAAGTGAAATAACTGACAGCTCATGCTTATGCAACAGATTTCACTCAGTTCACCGAGGTTTCAAGCATTTCAACAATTTCTTAAAGTCTGAGTGGCTTGCTTCATGGCTACAGAGAGCTTCTCACGTTAAATGTTTGCCTTCCAAATTCTTCTTATAGAGGACAAAGTGGTTTTTTTAAATGTAAATCCAACATGAATAGTTCTGTATCTTACGTGAGTGACTTTTGCTCAGTAAGCAAAACTTGCTAATACTTAAAGTAGTTCAGAAATTGAAACATCTAGGCTGAAAGCATAATGTTCGTTATTCCAATCAACAAAACCAGCACTGCAAATACAGAGTTTTTATGAAGCTTAATTCATGGAAAGGAACAGAAGAAAATTGCCCTTTCCATTTCAATTTATGTAATAATTGCTGGCAAACAACATGTTGTTCCAGATGTCCACTGCAAAGAACATGCTGTATTTTCACAAAAATCTTCCCTATCAGTTGGCAAAAATGGGTTACTGCTATGTTAGAGATGATAAAGGTCTTTCCTGTGTTGAGAAAAAGATAAAAATAAACAGGAAACAAGGCAGATTGAACAGCTGTCTCATTCACTTAATGAATATATGGATAGCAACATAATTTATCACTCTAGTAACCCTCATGCTCTAGTCATCCTCCAAAACTTTGCAGTGTTCTTACCTGTCCATATTTACAGAGGGTTGATGTGAGACGATCACACGCGTGCAGGTGACTGGTTTCCCGTTGTGGGGAGATGGCGTTGCATGCTGAAGCTGAGGTCCTCCTGCAGGTTCCGAGGGAGATGCAGGACTTGTTATGACTAGAGAAAGAACACCATCATTTAGCTGCAGATTAGGCCAAAACACTTCCTACAGAAGACAGCACAGTCAAGGCAAGCTACAGATTAAAAAGAGAGTTCTCGTGCCTCTCCCTCTCCCACCCCACCTCCTTCGTCAAGTTTTTTGGCACATAAGCCCTATTTCAGGTCCAAAGTAAATGCCACAGATTTCAAGGCTGTAGCTTAACAGACAAGAATAAACATTTTACAATGATACACACAATTCCAACACATAAGCCACTGGTCAAAACACACTGATATCTGACAGTATATTATGCTGGCACTTTTCAAGCAGCAATAGAGACTAGAACAACACTGGGACATCATCAGTTCCATACTCTGGTATTTCTTGGTTCCAGTGTTGATCTCTGACTGTATCCAAAAGGAAATCAAGAGGACATAAATCTCCATGGAGAGGATACTTCTTTCAACAAGTACCAAATCACTACTATAAAATTTTGTAGAGAGTAACATAAAATTAGACTACCCTTGTGCCTCATAGAGACACCATATAACAGATGTTACTGGCCTGCCTCAGGATGTTCTTCTGAAGTACAACTACAGCCTTCTGCATTGTATATAATTGTGTACAGCCACACTAATTCACATACAAGTCAATAAAATGAAGCAATTGCACCCCATCCATACTAGCACCTGTTACAATAGTTGCAAGGACAATTTACTATTCATAGGCTTGGACACATTTAAGTTGGTTACCCAAAACCTTCTCTGGTAAGCCACTTCCTCAGCTGCTCTGTTTTGCTATGCTTTAAAATCTTGGGCTGAAGTCTTCTATACCAAATGTTTTAGCCTGATCTTTGGCAAGTTTTTGTAAGGAGAATATTAGAAATACAGGGTTGGTGCTTCTACAGTGTAATAAGAAGAAAATACACTGGATTTAACATTAAAAAAAAAGGGGGGGGGCCAGGAGATAAACTTGCTCTGCTTTGGAAACACAGAGCTAGCTCCTATTTTGAAGCAGAAGCCAAACAAATGACAAAAAGGTGATAGATTTTGTTTCATTGTGCAATTCAGCCATTCATGTAAAGACCTCCTCAGGCTTTGCCAAACAGTAGGACTAAAAAAATACTTCTGGGGAAAAAAAAAAAAAAAATAAAGAAAAATCACCATTTTTGCATGGCCAGAAGTCTGTTAGCGCATCGTGTGGAAAGTTAGTTGGCTGAAGTATCTCCATTAATTCATATCTTTGACTCAATAGCATATCTAGATAAAGCAAAGCCAAACAGTAGAGCAGCCCTAAGGAGGAGGGCAGTTTTCTCTTTATTCAGCCATTCAAGGATTCCAGACTTCCCTTAGGCCTGAGGAAATGGAGGTCCAAATTATCCTCTGCCTTAGGAAACTGACTACTTGTCTTCTACTTCTGGAGGGAAAGCACTAGCCACACGCTATAGAGCCATGTACAGTTTCAAGAAACATTTAAATGGTTTATAGCACCTTATCTTCCCTAGCCCCCCATCCCTCCCAAGATAATATGTAAACAAATAACTTCCAAACACACGTAATGAAATCTCTGTCAAAATGTTTCCTGGCAGTGCTAAATACAGTGTTCATTTTAAACAGCTAGAAAAAAGTTGTATGTCAGCCGGTGCTGTTATTTGACTTCCCTGTTACTCAACTCAAATACAAAGAATAACGTCATTTAATATGTTATGCTGCAAGAGGATAAGCCATTTGACAGCTTGACTTCAGTATCTTTAAGTAGTGCTAACTCATACTTGGTGATTGTTGAATATGAGCTAAATTCCCCCCCCCCCTTCCTCCTCCATTGTAAATATTAAAGTCTTATATAAAACTTCACCTAAAATGACCAGGGAAATAAAAGATGAAACAGAACAGAAGCAAAGACTAAGAGCTCAGGTGTGACAGAAAGACTAAGCTTTTGTAGGAGCGGGATTTGGAGGGAAATGGGGGTTGGGAATAAATTAAGACAAAGTGAATAAGGCAGCAGGTATGGACAAAAAGTCACAGGGAGATGTTGAGAATAACGAACAGTTTGTTTTGATGACTGAGATGAAATAATCCCTTAAGAAAATTGAATAAGTCTGCAACGACTACATCTGCAACACTATACATGTGTCCAACTATTCTGTAATCAGAAACAGAAAATACTTTATTTCTTTTCACTTCATAAATAAACTTGGTAGGCAACTTACTCTTGTTAAACACCGATGTGACAAAGTTGTTAAAACAGCTGGATCATTTAGTAAAGGCTAACTACCCATACAGAAAGGCTAAATTATGTTTGCGCAGATCTCAGTTCTAGTCCTCTCACGGTTTTCTGTTCTGCAATTACTGTGACAAGTTTCAGAACTGTATCTCAAATCATTGTGCTTAGTAGGCATTTATTCACCTGTTGTGCTCAGGGCACAGTTAAACACAATACCTGTTTCTCCAGTAATATTTGCCTTTGATATATGTCCATTTTGCTGGTCACTGGTTTTCTACAAAGGAAGCACAATTTCGTAAATTAGAAATGGCACTGGGGAAAGGAAATTAAATGTATTTACACGTGTTAAGTAGCAGCACTGACCTTATCTACAGCTTCTACACGCCTAGTTCTCTTCATGATCTCCTCAAGCCTCTACAATGAAATGAAAAGGGGTAAAATAATGTTCACTGTCATTAATTTAAAAATCTCTCTCCCAAACCACAATTGCTTGTCATTTATCAGTTGCATCTGCTTATTGAAAAAAAGATAAATTATTTATTCTGTTGGTGATATTGCCTTCCCATTCACATCAGGCTATGCAGATAAGGACTGCAGCTTTTCTGACAGCACATTTCTATCATGGATAACTTTCTACAGCTGAGGTGGAAGTAAACTGCCAAGGTGAAAGAAATTACAGTTTCTCTGCATGCACTGAGTTACCTTCTTCCTTTCCAAGCGCTCTTGCTCTTCTCTTTGGAAATGCTTTTCACGTTCTAATCGAATCCGCTCTGCCTCTTCCCGCTGGCGAGCTTCCTCTTCTTTCTGAGTTGATGGGAAAAGAAAAAGTAGTAAGGAATAACTTATTATTATTTAAGGACAGATTTACACTGATATCTGCTTAACTGCATCTCTACAACACCCAGAAAAGGCACTTTGGGGGTTTAGAAGTCACCAACAATCTTTTCAGACTGAACTGATTAATTTCCATATTTTGCATAGCATTAAGAGATGCATAACTAAACAATGGACATCATATTTGGTTCTGTGCCTGTTGTAGGGCATGGGCATTAAATTACACCAGATGACAAATAAGGAATAAATTTTCTAACCTTCAGCATTAAAACAGAAGCCAGGAAAGTACTAAAGAGATTCATGCTTTGCGTGGTGGATGTTTTTGAGAGTCAAACAAAAGCAGTAGAATGTTTTATTTGGCCAACAGAGGCATCACTTAATGACACAAAGGACTAACAGCCACAGAAACATTTGCACAAGCTTCCCATTCCTGCTTTTTTTTTAATTAAAGTAAAACTTGTCTGGAACAGACTGTAGGGAGGCCTTGCTCCCTGACAGTGACAGTGGTGTATGATGGAACTACTGCAACAGTTCATTTGTTATGGCTGTAACACACAGAAAACTTGGCCATACACTATTTCTGAGTGCTAAACCAGGCACGTAAGTCAGTTTAGTATTTCAAAGAAAGCAGCATACATCTGAAAAAGAAAACTGCAGTTTCTAAGTTATAATCACTAACACAATTCTTTAAAAATATATTTTTAGAAGCATACATTTAATTATACACCAGAAGAAAAAAAATAACACTGATGAGGCATACTGAAGTGCTGAATTTTGGGGGCAAGAAAGCACATGCAAAAAGTAAAGGGGCATGCAAACAAAAAAAAAGGAATCCTAGCCAGAATGCTTAATGCTTACCGCAGCCTCTCCTGAAGTCGGTAAACCAGCATTATGCCCATCACAAATGAGAACACTCGAAAAAATTGTATTTTGATTTGTTTACTCTCACATCTGTTGAGTAGCTGCTCTGATTTCAGGAGGACTGTATGAGGCTTGATTAAAGTGATCAAAATCTATCCTTTCTCCAACACTCTAAATAGTCATCTTGGCATCTAGACTGCCTATAACTGTGTGGACACAGAGTTCTCTGGTATAACACCGTTCATTAAAATCCCCTGATACAACTTTATTAATTTATTAATCACGATTTATCAGGAATAGGAAAGGATTTTTTTGTAAGTAAATAAATTCTACAGGAAAAACAAAAACCAAAAAACTCCCCAAAAAACAAAAAACCCCCCACAAACACAAAAAACCAACCAACTAAACAAACAAACAAAAAACAAACAAACAAAAAAACCCCCAAAAAACCCCCACACAAACAAAACAAAACAAAAAAACCCCCAAAACCCAAAACTCACCAAAAAAACCCAAACCAAAACCTCAACTCCCTACCATGTTTTTGTCAAGAAGAAATATCTTTACTCTTTGAATGACTCTATGGGCTGAACTCTGCCCCAACCCTATTCACTTTATATATAGCACTTAAATTTTAGATAATCCTCTAATCTAAGTGCTGCACAAGAGGTGTTGCTTTAACCACTTCACTGCCAAGCAGACTGGCAGGGAAGTTCCAGGAGGCGAGCATACTTGTTTCTGAATGCGCTCCATCTCTTCTTTCTCCTTCTGTTCTCTCTCCTCTGCCTGTCGGCGCAGCCGTTCTTCCTTTTCCCGTTCCTCTTCTGCGTCCCTTCGTTTTCTTTCTGCTTCCTGTCTGCGAGCTTCTTCCTCTTCTCGGCGAGCTCTTTCTTCTGCTATCCTCTGTGACAGCTCCTCCTTCTTTTGCCTGCAATTGTGACAGAAACATAAGAAAATTAAGCAAAAAAAGGAGGGAAAAACCTCAAACCACCAGATTCCTGACCCAAGACACCAGCACTGCAGAAGAGCTGGATAAAGGTTGCACTGCTGTCTCATTCACAAGTTGTCTGCTCTGCTTCCAGTAGGGGCCAAAGTTGAAGCTCAATGGAACATAAAAAGCTTTGTAAGGCAATACCAACACTTCTTCCACTAATCTATGACTCACATACTCTCTGACTCAGAAACGCTACCATCAATTTTAACACATCTCGCAAAGCACTTCGTTCTGTAGTTTCATTCCATCATATTTTGAAATAGTATACATTTTTGGCACCCATCGTATCTTGCAGCAATGATTCAAATTTTTAAAAAAGTATCTAATTCTGCTGATTTTTGAACATTACCTCTTAGCCTCACTTAATGCCCCCTCATCCTTGTGTTAGGAGAGTCAATAACTTTCCCCCTTTACCTTTGATGCTATCCAAATTATTTATGACTTTTTAGCCTATGGTATCCCCAGAAATAGAGGGCAGATGGGTCTTGCCAGCTGAAGAATCCTCACTTGTTTAGTAGATTTTCATATAGGAGCTGTTCTATACTTGTGATCTTCCTTAATGTCTGTCTGCACTTATTTTCCTAGTTTTATCGATTTTACTATCTCAAAAAACATAAACCTCAACATTCAAGATGTAGATTCACCTTAGATAGTCCAGAATAACATTTTCATTTTGTTTTCCTTTTCTACTAACATGTAGGCATCTCATGTGTAACAGTTCATTTATTTTGTTGACCATGACTCACCCGATACTTCCATATACTCAACTTTAAACAAGATCTCTTCCCTCAGAAATAATCAGCCCAGAGACCACCATCACCTAAGTTAGGATTATTTACACATAAGCATTCCTTTATGCCTAGTGGTATTGCAATCCAGCTTCTATTTTGTATCTCAGCAACATAAGATATGTCTGAAACTCTGGGTAACTGCTTTATCTCACCAAAGACCAGAAATATCTCATTGGCCACAACTTCCTTCAAGTTCATTTATGAAGGTACTGCAAAGAGACTGAAAACTCCTTTCACTGTGAAAGCTGATTATTCTTTACCTTTGGTTTTTCATCTTTCAGTCTTAGTATTTACTCACCATATTACTCTTATGCAGCTTGTTTTCTTTAAAAGCCTTTTTGAGAGGGACCATGTTGTGAGCCTTTTGGAAAGCCAGGCTATTTAAACTAGCTCTGCCTTGTTCCTGTGTTCAGCAATGTTGCTGTTAAAGAACATAAACAAATTCCAGATGCATGGCATCCCTCTAAGAAGGCACTCAACTTGTGCCACAGCCGTAAGTATACAGATGGGCTACTTGTTTCCTAGTAGAAAATGAGACACAGCATCTGTTACCCTCCAAAACTGTTGGGGGGTGTGTGTGTCTTGATTTTAAATGAGAAAAAAAAAAGAGGTTTAAAGAGACAGCTGTTGGACACCTAAACACCCCCCATGGTGGAGATCTTACAATTCAAATTAAGAGACATTGTGCCAATCATAAAGCTGAAGACAGCTTTCTCTAGCTGGAATAAATAAGTATAGCTTTGCTAATCTCTGAGGAAACAATGAATCACTACAGCAAGGATCTGCTTTCTCCCTCTGTCCTATTTTAAAGCACTATTTGGGATAAGTTTTAACCTTACAGATCTGCTTAGCTATATATATTGCATCTATGAAAAATCCCAACAGGAAAATTCATTTCCAGGGAGTAACTCATGCCTCCTGCGCTTCAGTACTGTGCTTCATGTACCACAGTATAACAGCAGAATATACAGAAGAATCTGCAAGGAGGCTGCTAAAAATAGATCTTCTCCTCTGCAGAGGTCTATAATCACCTTTCAAGCTCTTCTCTCTCCCTCCTCTCTTGCTCCTCCCGTTCCCGCTGCTCACGGGCAAGGCGCCTCTTCTCAGTCAGTAGCCTTGTTGCTTCTTCAGGGTCAGTTGTACCTGCAGAGGTCTTTGTGGGGGCTGGGGGTGGAGAAAGAGCTGGTGGAGCAGGAGGTAGGGATGGGATGGCTGCTGAAACAGATGGGAAGGAAAACTAGTTTGTACAGACACAATAACCAGGATGACACCCTCTTGAAAGGAACAGAAAATAGTTTCAAATACTGTGTAAAGTATTTTCAAGCTCATGTGGTTTTATAAACGATTCAGAGGAGGAAGACATTTCTAGGTGCTAGGGATTCATGTTCCATAAGTGAAGTTTGTTTTTACAGGATATGATAAAAAGCAGCTGCCTTTGAAAGGTTAAGCCAACTTTTCCGTCAGAAGAATAAATGCTGGTGGATGCTCATCAGGAGTTACACTGACCCAGCAAGTCCCTACCACCACATTTCTTAGGTTTGCCCAATGCTATTTAGAAAGCAGAAATGAAACATTGTGATATTATATTTTCTTCTCTCTGACAATCTACATCCAAAAAGCACAGCCGGACTTTTTGGTGGTAGGCCAGTTGCTTTTGGTGATTTGAAACATCAGCTGTCTGAAGTGATCTGCAATAAGGATAGGACACAAGCTATCACCAATTCTGCAGTTACCAACCTGAAGCAACTTGCGGGACCAGAACACAGCTTCTTAACAAGCTTTGCCGCTACTGGTGAACTATGGCTTGTGTTCAGATCTTAATAGCGTCTTCAGATAAATTCTGTATCCAGGAGTAGCTTTGGCCACCTGGTAGAGAAGGTGTCACAAGCTTTTCCTCAAGTAAAACACTAGTTCATATTTCTGTGAGTTTGCCTGGCATTCCCTAGCACAGGTAGAGCATGCCCCAGCTGCGCTTTTTGTCTAGAGGCCAAGGACCATTACCAACCCACAAGCTAACTGAAGGAAGCATTCCCAGGGTAATCATATCTAGTAACAGACAAACATTGGCAGGGAAGACTTTGAACTGTCAATGGAATCAGATTCCGGTCCTGGGAAGATACATGTAGAATAAGTCACCAGGAACAGCCAGGCGATTATTTAAATCTCCATTTCTAATCACCCTTTGGCATGTTATAGCGTTTTCCTCACCTCACTAAACTTCCAAGAGAGGTTTCCTCCCCGGTTCCCCCCTCATCATGTATACAAACATAAATTCGACTGCTTTCTCTGTGCTGAACGCTCACATCTGCTGATCTCTCTACTCTTTTCCTCTGCCAAACAAAAACGATGCAGCTCTTTCTGTAACTGCTCCAGGGCTTTCACCCTAAATTCAAATGATACATGTACACCAGTAATTTAAAGAGTTAGACCTGTTCTCTAGCCCTGAGGTGAGTTGGCACAGTTTAGCCTCAGCCAGAGCACTACTCTCTCACGTGACCAAAACAGGTATCAGTCCACCCCTAGGGAACAGCCCAGGCTTGGGCTAACCTCCAAGGTGTAGCTAGGAACTCAGAAAATGATGGCATGGTCAAATACAAAAAGGTAGGTAATTTGATGAGTTTAAAGCTTGGGACCCCTTTATGCTCTTAGTAGCCCAGGGGACAGAAGGTAAGAAAATGTGGGGCTTTAATTACAGCCTGGATCAGAAACATACCAGAGCCTTTGTAATAGTTAAATAGTATAAATGACAGAGTTCCTGTACCTCAGCCCTTTTTAATTTGCTAACGCAGACCAAGGCAGGGCTGTCTCTCCTGAAGGGAGCACAGCTTTGTGCTGCTTAGGGCTCACTTCTTGCCTCAGGTGCTGAAGCTGGCACCATAACAAGTAGCCCATTTAATGCACCCCTATCCTGCTGTCGGAAAAGATGACAACAGCTTGCACGGGCACGCCCAAAATACCTTTAAAACTTCACTGGTATTAGTAAAATCATGTGATATTTGCCTGCAAAAGTTTGATTAGCTCTGTCAGTGATCAACGCCTGCTGACCGCTGGGCTCCTGTGACTACACAGCTAGCAGGTAGCTGAGCCAGGCAGGTTAAAGACCAGTGCACGTAATTGGCAGAAATCAGCTGCGTTCACCTGCAGCACAGACCAAGAAATATCAGCAGTGTCTGTCCAGCCCCAGATGCTGCACTTTGCCCCTCTCTAGATTCTTGCATTCAACCAGTGGCTACTTTTTGGCAGTTTGAGCCTCCATCTGCAGTACAAAGCCTGTCCTCTAACCCTACATGTAAAAGACTTAGCCTAAGGTCTCAGTCTTTGGTCCCAACCATCACTTCCTCTAGCTTTGGCAAAAGACATCCAATTTGAAGTGCCACTCACCATTTTTACTATAGTATCCTTCTCTTTTGGCCCTCTCCACTATTTGTTTTTTTGCTGTGAATACAAACTACCTCACTTTTGATTATCTTTATCACACATAACCTGTTTCCATACTAAGTGACCTTGTCAGAAACTCAAATATTGACCGATTGCAAAAAAGTCAAGCCTCTCTTCCTCCTGAGGTAAATTGCCAAACAAGCATGACTGCGTTTCTCTGGTCTGCACTTCATAGTTCCTTGGGGACCTACAGCTTGTAAACATTGGCAAAGTTACCTCAGTGGTATCCCTAAAATCCTTTTAAAAGGGAGTTTTCTCCTTAGAAGGAAACTGGCCAAAGGTTATCAGAAGAGCAGCGAAACCCCACACTAATATGGCAATTTTATTTTCTTTACATGCCTATGACCAACAGATGCATCAATTTATGATAGTAAATCTCTTAGCTCCATGTGGGATTGCACTTTATGTGGTAGGACTTGGGTATCAGACTGGAACTACTATAATAGAACTTGTTAAAACCAAAGAAATCAATTTGCATCAGGTCTTCTTGCAGAAGAACAACCCCCAAGTACAAATCTTGCAGTTAAATGCAGAATTATTAACACTTGAAACTGTTTTCTGAAGGACAATCACAGGGGAATCTATGAATTTTAAACTCAGAATCTTAAGTAACCCGTTCTGGGAATGCCAGTGGTCACAATGGTCATTCTACCCCATCTGCAAGATAGGCAGTTTATGCCATATTTACAACGGGTTAAGATGTCTGCTAGAACAAACCTACACTTTTCATTTTCATATTTACCTTTTGCCCTTCCTACACTTTACAATCATTATTTTATTTTATGAGTACATCCTTTCCTGCCTTGCTGCTTTTCAGGGTTGGTGGGGGGTTCTTTTCTTTGTCTGTTTTTTAACAACTCATTTTCCCTGAAAATTTCTGCCTATTCTTCTCTACTCTTCCTCTTGGTACCCCTCTGCATTCTACTTTATCCTGCTAATCTGTCCCATGATGACATGACTCTTGAAATATTACAGGTAAGCTGGTGGTGTTATCGGCACAACTGTACTGAGTGTCTAGCAGAGCTGGACATTTTCACTGCTCACTCTACGTTATGTAATGGCTTCTTGTCTTCAGATTACTATTATTCTACTTCAGTGGTTTGAAAAGAAGCTGTGTTATGATGTGAGGGACAAAATTCCAGTCCAAAAGGGCAGAGAAGAGAGCTGTGAAGTCACACTGTGCAAGTTGTTCTGACTTTTACAAGGAGGAGGGCTTCAAGCTGTTTACAAATTTCTCAATGAACATACATCTGTGGGAATATTCTGTACGATTAATGTTCAATAAAAAACTACTGAAAGCTACATCGTTTCAGAGAAAGTAAGGAAAGAACATAATAGGCTCTAGATGTTCCTTAACCTAAAGGAGGATATCTCCTTACCTTGAGTGAGCTCAGCAAGCTCTTCTCGACTTGCAGATTCGCCAGTACTTGCTGAAGCTCCTTTACTCTCTTCTGTCCTCTCCTCATTGGCCTTTTCAGCCTCCTTTTCTGATCTTTTCTTCTCACTTTCTGGTTTGACGTCTTTTTTGACTGGCCGGATGTTGCCAGGAGAAGGAGGACGTGCCTGAGCAGAGGAAACTTTGGAGGAACCAGGCGGGGAATTTATCTGCTTAGGTGTGCCAGGCAAAAAAGGCAGAGACTTTGATGCATGCCTGTGTAACCAAAGAGCAATAATCACTACCATGCATGCTCTGCTGGACACCACCTACACATTGCTTCTACAATAGCTAAAAATAAAACAGCATCTCTATTTCTTTGCTATCAAGCAGGACTCCTGGTGAATCTGATTAGCTTTCATGCAAAATGTCTCTCTTTGCAACTCTCCAGATGTTTGAGCACCGAGCCCAGCCAAGAGGGAAGAAACCAGTATCTTCCTCCTTCCCTTTCCTCAAAGCAGTAGGAATATTTTTTCTAAAAGCAGGACGTTTTTCTTTGTTGCAGAGAGAAAACATCTGTATCGCCAAATAAGTTTGCACTATTTCACATTTAATAAATAGAACACTCAGAGCTGCCTATAGCTCAACCTCCAGCTGAGCGTGTACTTGGCTTACCAAACTGGAGAGGGAGCTGGTGATCTAGCTTTGGGGTTGGAAGAAAAATGACCTCCTTTAAAGCTGGCTGAGAAGCTGGATGACAAATGGTCTCTCTCTTTTTCTTTTTTGTCAGTCTATAGTTCAGCAAAGAAAAAGACAAAGTCAAGCCAGAGTTCACATGGCTAAAGAAAGCAAAGCAAGCTCAGTTAAGGATGAGGAGTCGGGGGGAGGGTTTGAGAAAAAGCAGTGCTGAGTCAGTAGTTTCTACAGCCTGTTTAACAAGTTCATTAATACAGACCCTGTAATCTGTCACCATCTTTAACAGTAAATATGCAGTTGACAACAAGAATCCTTCTTAATCATGTTCTCTACTGTCCTAAGGCGTAATGGCTAATTTGCAGAGGCTTATCTTCTAACAGGCAAAAAATTACCTTTTAAGGTTTGATCCTTGCTGATTGCCACAGAGTACCTTCCACTACTCCCCACAATGCCAGGATTTCACTTGAAGAAAAACACCCCCACACACACCCCCAGGCTCACACTTAGTCACAGTCCATATATAGCACAAGCTTTTTGCTTTCATGCTCCTATGTGAATGCCACAGACTCAAAGCCCTCAAACACGTACAATGTTTACCCTATTCTTTTTCTTCTTGGATGATTTCACATGGCATACTTTTTTTGTCATTGACTCTTATACCTGGTAGCAATTTCCTCTTTTTCCTTCTTTATTTTCCATCTTAGGACTTTTTTATATATACGTATTTCTGTTATAGCTCTGGTTGGTATTAATAGAACTACTGGTTTAAAGTGATAGATCAGAATTTAGGCATCTATATACTTTCTCTATTCTAACTGTAGATGAAAAGTTTGAGGTTTTTGGAATAATGAGCTCAGACTCAAGGAGTCTGAAGAGTGGGAATACTGGAGAGGTCACTGAGCTGTGAATCAGCCAACATGATGCAGAGGGGCTGCTGGTCACCATCTTGGCTGGGCCTTAAGCACAACCCCTGTAGCATGTACCCCACACTGCTTTAGAGCCTCACTAGCTGAGAGCTCTCTCATGCTCACCTCCTGAACTGAAAACCAGGTTAACAACTGGAAAAAAAGGACTGAAAAGAACTTCATGAGCGCATGCATGCTTGGTTTATATTCCTCAATCCAAGAGGGGTTTTTTGATCATTATGTTTACAATTAAAGTCACCAAAAACACAACTTAGCATCAGCAATAGATGGTCTCAATCCTGAAGTCATTACTTAAGCCAGCTCTTTGGCAGTACAATTTACCAGATATCTACTGATTAATATGATAATCATTTGAGCTATCAAAGCATACATAACCAGAACAAATGCATTAAAAGGAACAAGAATTTTGGCTCACTAGCAATAACTCTCTATATTGGATCTACTTTATTAGTCTCAAAAACAGAGCATCAGAATTTTTTTCTTAATATCCATAAAGTAAAAACCTGAATTTCTACAAAAGTTTACAGAAGAATAAAAGATTCTCACACCATACAGGATACTGAAAACAGAACTTAACTCAGTCCCTTTGTATTAACATTTTTACAATGCATCCTCCACCAAAATGTACCAACCTTTCTTCTTTAAAAACAAAACAAAAAACCAACAAAAAAAACCCTACAAAACAAAGAAAAAACCCTCACCACACAACACACACACCCCACCCCCCCCCCCCCAAAACTCAAACCACTTGCAAAGAGAAAGAGCCAAGAGGTGTTAAACTGATAGCTGTGGAGATTGCAATGCACTATATGCATTGCATGCATACTATGAGATTTCTCTACAGATACCTCCCGATGCTATGCCTTAATTTAAAACTCCAATACAACACCATTCGCGTGAAAGATTAAGTACTGGCTATGATTCATGTGACTTTCATTAACACTACTTCCATCAAGGGTGTTAATAGCAGCACTGCCTCTTCACTTTTCGCCCATTAGGCCAAATGAAAACGCAAGCACGTCTTAATCATTTGCAGAGATGACTTCACTCTTCTCACACTCTAAACAAACTTAAGCCATGGAGTACAAGAGAAAACGTAACTGCTCAGGTTCCGCAAATGAACTGGAGAGGACTGCATCTTGTTGGCTTGGAGCACAGTCAACATGTATTTGGTCTGCCTGTATCACACTGTTCTGACTTTCCCTGAAAGCACAGATCAGCCGCAGTACTGCTACCAAATCATTCAGAATGAACAGGTGATCTGTAGGAAGCCTTGCTTACAAACCAACCTCTTCCTTCTCAATGAGGAAAACTTTACTAGCCTAGTCTCCTAAGTAAAGCTAAAGTGATAGTGCTATATGTGCTTATGTATATAGCCACGTCAATGCATGCCTTCTTCCCTCTTTATCCCAGAGGCTCTGCTGAATTTGCTATCATAAGATAGGAAATTCTACAGGCTTTGTGAAAACGGGTTGCTGGGAAAAACAGGTGACACTGAGGGAAATGCTGCAACACCAGTTTGGGCCTTAAAAGGCAGCAAAGAATCCACTTGAGAAAAGGGCACGCACACTGTGAGTGCCTCTGTGCCTCATGAGAAGCTAAGGCGTCCACTCTGCAAACACAGGTGTTTGGAAAACACAGGTGGTTTTCTACATGGATTCTTTGGTGCATAATCAGGCCACATCACCACATAGTATACTATATTTCACTTAAAATCCAGCCAACTATGAAACAAATTGGAAGGGGTGGGAACAGCACAGAGGGGAGGATAAGACTTCATGAAGTATCTTTGCAACTATTCCTGTCCTAACAAGCAATGCAATCAGGGGGCCATGGCATGAGACACTCACATACATCTGGCATGCTTACCCCTGCACGATGCGTTGTTCTCCTATGTCCAACAGCATCAGTAGAGGCATAAAGTTTTGCTCGGTCTCCTGGATTCCTACAGCTCATGGCCTTGTAGGACAGAGGACTGATGGGACTGCAAGATGCTGAACGGGGACAAATGGGGATAACTACGGTGTTGGTTGGTTTTGTTATTTATTAATTTTAATTACAGAGCAGCATTGGAGAATTGACAGAGGAAAGCCAGCAGGAACAGAAACGACCGAGAAAGACAGAAAAGAAAGAAGGTATTAATACATAGAGGAATGACTAATTTTCAAGTCAGAACCATCATTCGATACACTAGCTTGGCCACACATACAGCAATGATACAATTTCAATAGGCACTCATCTACTTTTCCATTTGGAAACTAATTATTTTGAATACATCAAAAAGTATGCCACATAGTAGTAGAAAGTAATGATGGCTTTCTCTTAAGTTTTTATGCAACTGGTGAAAGAGCAGTGGACCCAAAGACTGCTCTGACTGGCTTAGTAGATACAATGACATGAGTTTCAATTACGTTTGAAATAGAAAACAATCAAACTAAAATCAGAATGCCTATTAATTGATCTTGGAAGTGGAGGAAAATAAAAGGAGACACACACAAAGATCGAAACACATTAACAATACAAACCAGCTTCACCTAGGAAATCAATGAAATTGCTGTCTACAATTTTTATCAAGTGATGTGTTTTCTTTTTGAAGGCTTCTGTTTGAAACCCACCCATTTAAGAACTTTCAATATTCCTTGATAATGCCAGGATAACAGCTGACTCAAATACATTCTTGAGAGCGAACTATTTTACACATTACGAAAAGCAGGCTAACAACAACAAATCAACTTGAAATTAATATTTGAGTAGCCAGGACAGCAGTTTTCATTGGCTTGCACAAGGACCAAAAGATCTCCTGCCAATGGCAGGTTATCAGATATACAGTGTTCCGATTACATATTCAAAGAAAATTGTAACAGTGCAAAATATATCATGGGGAACTTCTTGCAGCAAAGTAGTCTTGGACTTTCTCTTGATTTAACTGAAGGAGAAGACTAGAAAAAACTATGTTGTTACTGCTGAGATTTATTTGTCTGCTCCTGTTTGTCTTTCCTGGTCATTTAATATCATCTTAGCATTATTATTATTCAGCATGTTATTGGAAGGAAAAGTAGAGCATCTATATGGTATGTCCTTATCCTCCTTTAAATAAAAGAGGGAAAAAAAAAAAAAGGGCAGGAGAATTACATCCTCAGTTTCCTTGGTAAACACTCCCAACATTACTTGCCTGTAGGTCCCTCTCTGAGCACACTTGAAAGAATGCAGTTCCACATACAGTTAATTCTTCTAGTTTTACAACAATACAGCTGCTGTTATGGGAAGAGCTCATAGACTTAACAGTACTAACACTGCAAATTCTCCTGCACTGAGAGACTAAGATTATGAATAAAGAGAGTCTCACGTAAGTGTAACAGCAATAGCACTCATGCTTGCCTTATCATTTAAAGGGATTTCTGTTTAATGAGATATTATAAAATGACTGACTTAGAATAAATAAAAATCAAGAAACAAGAAAAGAGGGGCTTTTGTTTCTGGGGATTTTTTTTGTTTTTTGGTTGAGTGTATCTAAACCAGATAAGAGGCAGTGGCACAACCTATGTTTTAAAACACCTTATATTTATGCGGTTCCTACATTCTGTGAATCAATTCTCTTGCTGCACTCTGATTATCTGAAGTTACCACCAAGGATGATATCATAAGTATTAGAAGACAAGCAGTTCATTTTCATTTGTGCTGTTGCCAAACAATGCTTTAGGAAGCGCTCCCAGTGAATCCTGTACCAACAGGATTACATCTGTTCAGAGGAGCTCTGTGGAAAGTTATTTAAAAAAACACCTTGGTTTTAGAGGGTTTTTTAAAAAAATCAGCCACATGCACTCTTATGCTGGATGTCCCTAACAGCTCACTTAAATTTTAAGGGCATGAATCCATATTTAATTTTATTTTGATTTTTTGCATCATAATTTATCTTTATAGCCAAAGGGCAGGGTAATTTTCTAGGGAATAATGACAGGCTGGGATGAGCTGAGTGCTCAGAGCACAGCTGGGAGCCATTACCACCACCTGATCATTAATCTCCAGGAAGCATCCTGCATGAAGGGACTGCACTTATTGCTCCTAGAGAATAATACCTGGAAAACAATGAGCAGATGGATTATTCTTCCGGGTGGTAGAGTTCCAGTAAGCATAGGGAAGGCATTTCAGGGAATTACCTCAGACCAATAACTGACAAGTGAGTCATTCCTGCAATATTTGCAATATTCTACTCTGTTTAGAGCTTATTGCACAAAATCAACAATAGCAGTCACAAAAAAGAATCTTCATGCTTGCTCCAGTAATGTAAGCACTTACAAAACTAAGGCAATGCTTTCCCTAAAAAAAAGAGCTGAATTTCCAATATCCTTCTTGGTAAATGACATTAACTATTCATTTTACCAGCTGTTGTTTGTGAAGAGTTAAAAGGAATTCTGTACTTGTCAATTCCACTGCTTGCAGAATATCATCTATGTTTTTGTTCCTACAGTACTACTCCTATGGAAATGTACTGCAGTCTAATTACTTATAAGAGTTCTTAAGTGAAAGCTTCTTTAAAAGTAATCTTAGCAGATCTCTATTCCTTCTTATGTTCTGTGTCCTTTAATTAGAATAAAAATCCTGTCCATATCAGACAAGAAAGACCTGCCTAGACTTCAGCATTCAGCATGTGCAGCAGTATACTATTGTAATGGTCAAGTCCCCAGTGCATGATCATAAAACATACTATGATAAAAGAAGAGGCAGCTGTCACCTGCCTAAAATATGATAAGCAAGTATGCCCTGGTTGCTTTTGGAATACCATTTTGCCTGGGCTTTAAGTTACCACCCTAGCAATATTTTCACATTTCTGCATGTTAATTTTCACTTCAGTAAGTATATCAAGAGACATGTTCTGGGGTTGGCAGAGAAATTTATAATTATTATAACCTCACTAAACCTGCACATTTAAATTCACATGTATTAAATCCATGGCAACCAGGGCCTATCATTCTACAAGTCTAACGTGCTCCATGTGGGAAGTGCCCTGGTAGAGAATGAAACTATTCCTTGCAGCAAGCAGCTCACAGCCTTAGCAGTGGGTGTGCTGAATGAGCTCTTCACAACATTGTGCGTGTTTCCTTAGACAGCCACGGACAGTGTGACACTGCTGCCCTGTGTGTGTTGTATTCATTTACTGCATTGATGAAGAGGCAAAAGAAATTAAGAAAGAGGTGGTGGGAGACAGAGAAAAGAGGCATAGCAAACAACTGTAAAAGCAAGCTTTCATGCTGTCATGCAATGTAATCATGGACATTCAAGCTCATTCTGAGATGCTACCGTACACTCATAATTAGATCAGTAACTACAACATCCCACAGGTAATGTGGAAAAATAAGTGTCTGCGACATGAAGCCTCTGTTCCTGTGGGTTTACCTGCATCTCCAGACAGTGCAGCGGTGCTTTTACTTCGGGCCAGGAAGGAGTGAGTGGGCGTCAGGAGCCTGCTAACAATGCTGCTCTCCCATGGACTGAGCTGTAGGCGGCGAGCTGAACGTGCACCGTACAAGTAAGATGTTAGATCAAACACTTCACAAACACATGCTGCAGAAGTATTAGTATTAGCTCATCACTACTGCATACCACAAAAACCTTGAAACTGTCCTCTAGAGATCAAAATCATGCAATCATTCAGTACTTTGTATTTTATTCTTACCCCATTTTAGTAAAGGAATTCATATAGGAACATATATCTGATATCCTATATGTTCATATAGGAGCATATATTTATTTGTGTTCCTGCCTGTAGCATTATGGCAAATTGTTATCAAATTAATACTGATGTATTGCACATATGATATTCCCTATTAGGTATTAAGGGACAACTTCTGTACTATAGGAGAGCAGTTGCCACTCCTAAATATAGGCTTTGACAGAGATGTTTATGTCCCTCTTCTACACATAAATAGTTACAAAAAAGACCAGTCACTAAAACACCTTCCAAAGTCTGCCAGCTGAGCTAGAAAAAACAAAGAAGGTTGCTTAATACTATACTGAGAATTGTGTCAAAGAAAGAGGTTTTATCAAAGCAACACAAAAGGATACAATGCGCCTCAACTGCAGATACCAAGCTCAGCAGCTACAGTTCTCTCAGTAATACACTAAGTCACAGAATAGAGTAAGTATATTCCATCATTAATTCTCTGACAAAAAAAATCCTGGTAATGTTGAATTTAGAACAGTAGCAAAAGCCAACCTTTTGCATTGTTAGTCTGTTTTGAAAACACATTACATATTGACCTGGCTGCAATCACTCCCTTGCCTTGCTTTTCCGCAACATTGCTTAATGCAAATTTAGCTTGTCAATATATTCCTTTTACCTTGTAGAATTTCTTTACTTTTTAAAAAAATACTATTGAAACATTGATCATGGTGAAGTAGCAACTAAAAGAGCCCTAAAAGTTACTTTTTATATTGAAAGAGGTGTTTCTTTGATACTCTGATGCAACAAATGGTATTATAAGCATCACAAAAAACCCCATTCAACTAGTTCCCATACTAGTTCATTATAATAAACCTACATCATAGCAATAACCTTGACATTGCAAGTGAAATCAGGTGCTCTTACGTCTCAGCCTTACTGTGGTGTTTACAGCAACAAAACAAACTGCAATTCGAATTTATGAGGCTCAGCCTCTAACCCATTCATTGTGGCTGGCTGTAATAAACTTGAGATTAATTTGCATTTTTAAAGGTAGAGATCCATCACTTTTAATAGCCATAAACTCCAAATCTGTCTTTAATCTACTCCATGCTGAGCCCCCATGAAAAGAGGGGCCGATCTCAATCTCATCCTATGAAAATCTAATTGCCTAATCTGCCCTCAGTGCTGTTTTTCACTTCTCAAATTGCTCCCCTAAATTCTGCTAACTCAATAAGGGGCATTACTATAGAAATATAGGACTCTCAAACACAGCAGGCTCTCTGGATGAGTGTCCTTATAAAGTGTACTGCTGCCAGAGCTCTTTGTGATTAATAGTTCCATTCTGCATTGGTACAGATTTCACAGACACACAGAAAACCCTACAGAGACCTCTATTACAGCTCACACATTATCATAAAGCTTGTAATTTAATAATGAAAAAAAAAATTTCTTTCACAGAACTACCATTAAACTGGATGCAATAATGGCAAAATCTTTGCTTCCTTTCTTCTCCAGGCACCATGCTCTGTATGATCACTCTTTAAAGCTACTGTTACAAGACAAGAGATTCCTTTTTTGTGGTCTCAGGCTTTACTAGATGAGGCTCACAAGCATGAGTATGGAAAAACTCTTCTACTGCAGTTTAACACAAAGATAACACAACTTCAGAAAGCAATCCCTGATATTTTTGGCCAATAAATCAGTACCACCTATACGATCAATTTTGTGGAGTTCATCTGTATAGCTGCAAATTGCTGATAAGTAAATGTCACAATGCAATATGGCCCTGTGGGCTAGCACAGACCCTATATGAAGCCCCAGAGATGAAGTAGTTTCATGAGGACACGGTTAAGAGATTGATGAGTTAGAACACTAAATTGTCATGTCCCACCTGTCCCATTTGTTAGTAAGGTGAGTATGGTTTAAATCCCTTTTGTCTTTGTCCCTAACACAGGGGAGCTTATATCCACATTACCTACTGGAAGCAATCGTGTGCCCACAGCATCCAACTGTCAGCACTGAGGCAGTGTTTGCGAGTGAGCTATCCGATATGCACCAAACAGTGAGCTAGGAGAGATCAACAAAAACTCTCTTCCCCATATAAGCAGTGGACCTGATTCAGAGGTGTCAAAATACTTTTAGCCATCTCCTTAGATCTCCCAAATTGATTTAGATCAGAGTTCATTTAAATACACCTCAGCTTTGTGGATCATGGTCATCACATACTGAATTCTCCAGGTGCTCCCTAAAAGCATCATATTTGACATTTTTAATACATATTCCTAGTCATTATCATCACCATTAACCTAGAACAGACAAATGAACTTTTGCCCACTGGGTTCCAAGTACAAGAGTATTAACACCTAAATGTGTTGAACAACTTAACTTTGGTGTCCAATTCACACTGAAGCAAATGGAATACAAACCAAAGAGCATCTAAATAATAAGATGAACTTTAAGGCAACGAAGTCAGTTGATGTTTTTTTCTTGCTCCTTTTGTTTTTAATACCTGGGGCAGGGATTGGGGGGCGTTCTCAAGATTCAGTCCTTCAAACTATCTGATAGACAAAGGGAAACAATATTTTTTATTCTCATGTTGTGTTAGGCTATCACTCTTAGGGCTGCTTGCTCCCTGTTTCCACGCAGGAAGCCCATTCATTATAGGGTTGCTGGTGCAAGCAAGTACCCCCGGCCACAGCTACAAGCAGATTAGTTTAAACAGATTAAATATCTTTATAGCCTAACTTCTAACTGAAAAACGCACAAAGTCCCAGGGAGCTGGCAACAGTGAATTGATTACAATCATCTATATTTGTCTTCAGGATATACAAACTGAACATCGGAAAATTATCTTAGCAGCAGCACAATAAATTGCAAGTAAGCAAACAGCAGCATCTGCTTAGTCCTAGGAACAGATGGGGGACAGGGACTGAACAGGCCTCCTGATGAGCACCACGAAGGGGAGACCAGTGATAACACTGGTGTTACTCATATAGAGCCACAAACATGGTAAGGAGTAGATGGGCAAGACTACTCTATGCTTAGATTGTCTTTCGACAGAAAACAATTCTTGAGTCCCTGAATTTCTTCCATGAAGGTGGCAAACAATGGTAATACAGTGGTTGAGACCTCCACCTATTTGAAAGGAAAAGCACTGTAGAGAGGAGGAAAAACACAACTATGCTGCAAATTTTGCTTTTCAAAACTAAGAAAGTGTGTAACTCATACCTCATCTAAAGTATTATCCACTTGAAGAGCTTTCTTTAAAGAGCACAATCACCAAAATTTATTGGTCAACAGCAGCTTTCTCCACTTGAATACGTGTGTTCATGTTTTGTTACAGTTTCAACTACTCAGACCTGTACCACTAACATAAAAGCATGATGAGAAGCTGCCCGATCGTAAAATTTGATAAAGAGCTATATAGCAATACTATATTTGAAAAGGAATTAACCATTCGTTTAGGCAATTAATTAATGAAAACTTTTGTCTTTTGCTGGGCCAAAATAAAAAATAATTCCTGTCCTTCAAGTGGTAAAGAGGTGCTGCTTAACAGAAGACATATTCTTGATGACAGCTCTAAGCCACTTAGGGTAAGCTTATCATCCTCATCTTCAGCTCACTGTTTTGCAGGTAGGAGCATGAATTACACACAAAGTGTGATTGAAAGCACTCTGGAAGGTGAAATGGGGGGCAGACAGAGCCTTCCTTTAAGCATTTGCCTTAAGATGTTGAGGCCACTGGAGAGACCACTGGCACTTCTCCAGATACATGCTCAACTAGATTTAGGC
Source organism: Strigops habroptila (assembly GCF_004027225.2). NCBI lineage: Eukaryota > Metazoa > Chordata > Aves > Psittaciformes > Psittacidae > Strigops > Strigops habroptila. Next base: position 2,031,077 of record NC_044282.2, on the reverse strand, counting down.
ATATGACTTCACGCAAGAAAGAAGGCACTTAGAGTGTTTGGATTTGCTTTCTGTCTTGAAAGACATAAAGGACTCCTTAAGAGTTCTGTGCCATTCTAATAGAAATGCCAAGCAAAATAACTGAAGTTTTTGACATATGGCCATCACTTCTTCCATGTTCCTTCCCTTTCCCCACTGCTATGCTGCCTAGTATTCAGTCTAACTTCTCCTGTATTTCAATGGGTGGCGGAAACTATAACACAATGAGTTACACTCCATAAGAGACTACATATTTAATGTCTGCTGTTCTTTCCCCCGGTAAGATCTTTCCTCAAAGAAGCATCCCCTGGCAAAGAACAGAAACCATCTGCAAAAAAATACATACACCTGAAATCTAGTAGAAATAGAAATAACTAGATTTCAACGTTTAGAGAAAAAAAATCGTCGGAGTTTTGGAAGAAATTGTTTCCTAATGTAATGCTGTGTTTTTTGCAAGTTACCAGACTCTTCAACTAGGTTAGCCCACTCGGATTAGCATGGCTCATCAAATCAACCAGATACACACATACAAACATGTACGTAAACATGGCCCTTAGTTAAGGCACACAAATAATGACGTCTAGCAATCAGTTTTGCAACACAACTAAAATTCCATTCTAGAAATTGTTTTTTAAAACCTGTATTTATCTGGATTGAAATGTGACAGAACTTCTCATTCCCTGTAGAGGACGAAAAATTCCTACCAAACCCTTTTCTGTAAAGCTCTTTGCACACATTATACAAGAGATTCTTTTATAAAACTCTTTTAAGCTCAGTGTTTCAATCTCATAAATCCTCAGAACAGAGGTAGCAATTCAGCTACATTCATTTCCAAAAGCTTGATGGTTTATAATTTGTGCAGACTTGTAAACAACACAAACATACACTGAAATAAAATAATCTTTGAAGAGTAATGACGTAAAAAGTCAATAAACAGACTATATGAAAAACACGCATGCCTCTTCAATAAAAATAATCAGAAATGGTAATAAAATAACTGCTTGAAAGCTTCATGCAACGTGTTCTTAGATATTCAAGAACTACTACCAAGGAAGAAAGGAAAACAAAATAATGACAAAATGGCCTAATGCAAATAAAGGGTCACACATGATTGCATGCACTATGGAGCGATGTATTCTTTCAATAGTTGTACCTCATTTACTAAAGACCTGACAGAAGCACTGCTTTTATCATTTGCTAAAGTAAGATTGTTTAGGTAAGTTCTCATTTTAAAAAACAAATATATATTTCTTCTCATAAGAAAAAATGTTCAACCATTTACTTTTCACATTTGAAGTCTTTTCACTCCCACTTAGATGAAGTACAGAAAATGACTTCAGAAGTTTGGTTTATGTGCAAAGTAATACATCAATATAGAACATTCTTTCTTGCTTTTCCTTTTTTTTTTTTTTTCCTTTTTTTTCTTTGAAACTGTACCTCTGTCTGGAGAATTTAGTAATGTTGCAGATGAGGAGGAGAGCCGCTTGTTAATGACTGGATCAACATGTTTCGAAAGGTTCATTGTTGAAACAGACCGCCTGTCTGGATCTAAAACAAATGGAGATAATGCTAATTGACAGCCCACATGCAGTAGTGCAAGTTCCTAACTCACTAGTGGGAGGAGAAAAACATGACTAGGTCATTCCTGCTCTACCACAAGTACTTTCAAAATAGGATGGACTTCTCAGCAGACATTGTACAGGTGACTCAAAGACTGGGCACAAAAAGATTTAAGTTTCAAACGTCTAAAATATTTTGTTCATTGATTATCATTTGACCAGGTTGCAATCCAAGGACTTAATGCAGGATCTAAAGTAGATGCTAGCAGACAAGATGCAATTGTTTATCTATGACAAGTACAACAGCATTGTATTTATCTGTTCTGACCTAGCGGGTCAGAACCCAGGAAAGTGGATTAAAGTATACTCACTGTGTACAAAAAATTTCCATAGGGTATAGAACTAGCAAACTGGGTACTGGAAGGAAGATAAAACTCAGAAATGGGTTTTAAAAGGAGGAATCAAAACGTTATAGCCAAGACAGGCCCCTGTAGGCTGGCAAAAATATCCTACAATGATCTATGTGGTATATTGAGAGTGCTGTGTGCAAGTCAGTACTGGAGACAGGAAACTCAGGCTTCACCTGTCACAGGTCTTTGTAAGAACAATATCTGTGGGAATAGGACGGAGATTTTGATTTCTTATATCTAACCTATAGCTGAGAAAATGCATAGCATATCAGCGCAGCCAAGAAGTTTCTGCATTTGGCATAAAGGATATATGCTTTATGCACAAAGCAGCTTTCTGAAGATGAAAAATGACAATATGAAAAAAATCACTTCCTGTATTTGGCATGCCAACAATTCTCTTGTGTCAATGAACATTATTTAAATGAATGAAATTTAGCATGAGGATTTCTGTGTAGGTGTTGGCAACACAAATCCTATAAATGTAGAACAGGGCAAATGCAATCCATTGCCTAGAAGATTGCTGGTTTCTTTGTTCTAAAAAAAATTAAAATATCCATGAGAAACACATCAGCCAATGCAGCTGGTTTTATGTCCGTGTTCATGTGCGAAATAATCATAAATCCTGTGTATATGTAGTATGCCAAAAGGGTTTTAGAATAGACCAAAATATTCAAATTGTGTCTCCCTGAATTCCAGAAGACAGAATATTATGCTTCATTTCAGTGAATTGTGCCAAATCTTTAGAGTCAGCCAGTAGTAACTCTCCATAGTAAAAACAAATAATAATGAGAAAATCTGCTACTAACAATAGTTCTAATCTATCAGCATGATGTTAAGCATGCATTGCAGCTACATGAGGGTGGTTTAGTTACTGATGATCTCATTTCCTGAGAACTAGCTATGCATAAAGGAATCAACAAACCACAGCAATTATGTACCAGGTTTTCTAGCACCACCCAGAGATCTGAAGTGGTGCTCCAGGCCTGCTAAATCGAGAAAGGTGAATGATGATTCAAAAAAATAACCTAGGGACAGAATGCAAGACAATGATTTTTCACAGTAAAGAAAAAAAAAAAATAAAAAAATCAAATAAGTCATACAGAGTTAAGCAAAAAAGTAACCTTCTATGAGAAATAACTGTTTATTGAACTTATATATGACAGATTTCAGAGCATTCTTTCCTCAACTTTTTTTTCCCTCTTTGATGAAAGGTTGGACACCTTAAAATGTATACATTAGAGTAGGAAGAGAAGAATTCTAAGTACCATTTTCTGATGAAAGAAGTAAAGGATGAGTTCTCTTTTTGGGCTCAAGTCATATTTAACAGGGCATACACACATGAATGATTTGCGGGTTAAGTTAGAGAAGATAACTGGGGAAAAAAGTACGTAGTTAAAATTCACTTAACCTTAATTTGCCCATCTTTAAATTTTTACAGGGGACAAAAGGAACTTCTATCTCCCAGAACAAAATACAGATAGCTTATACAAAGAATAATTTTTATTCCTCGTGTCTGTTTTAATCTCAGTATCTCGGTATTTGGTTATTTCCACCAGATCTCTCTCTTGAGCCATGATATTTAGCATTTGCACACAATAGCTCATATCACAAGATTAACACAGCACAAGCACACCCACACTTACACAAACACCACCAAAGCAGCAGAAGCGAGAAGCTGTAGCAAGACAGAGTAAGAGAATAAGTCAACTCCCGAAACAAGCTTCAACTTTTGTTCATATTTCTCCTTGTTACCTTTTTGCTACACAAGAATGCCAGAAACATGCCACTGCTAGCAATACAATGATCAAGAGCAAAGAATTTAAACCAGCAAACACTGAATCATCCTTCCTTTTAAAAGAAGTGAGTAAATTCCAGTTAACTGGCAGGGCAGGGAAACTGGCTAGCAAACCAAGCCTCCCTCTTTACCTGTGTTATTAATGCGGCTATGTAGTGCTCCTCCCCAGGACCACCTGTTTTGCTTTTGTTTTGGCTTCTGGCTTCTTTCAATTGTGCGACGTACAACAGCTTCATGTCGTTCCTTAAGTACAATAGGATAATACATTTGGACACTATTGGGTTTTTAACTTAATCTTCTCTTCAAACCCGCTACCCTCAACATGGACAAAACCTCGCAGGCATCTTGGACTTGTGTTCAAGCTTATGTGCTGCCTACTAAGACACCCACTAGAACAGCACTAAACAGCAATTAAGCCATAAGTTAAAACATTAACTGTAACTTTGGAAAGGTAAGATCTGGTTGAGACCTGCAGAACTGCAGAGAAAAAACAGTGGCCTTTTTATGGCAGCCACTACACAAACACACTTTAGGGCCACTTCTTACCTTGTATCTCTCACCTACTAAATACTAGAACAGTGGCAGAGATAGGAAACAAAAAAAACCCAAAACAAACCAACCCAAAAGGATGAGCATGAGCTACACTGCATGTAGTTCCCAGCTTACCTGAGACAAATCAGTCACAAGCATATTTCATTACACACTCACTTTCCTAAAGGTTTTGTTAGGGCAATTAATATTTAGCTACCTTTATACTCAATGACTAAGAATGAACAGATAACCATACAAAACTGACAAAAAAGTGTATTTATCTATATGGCATTGCACAAACTCATACAATGTAACTCAGAGATGCTCATCTTAACTGCATTCGATTCACAAAGGGCACTTCAAGAAGCAGTATCTGTGCAAGTAAGGCTTAAAATCCTCTTGCATGCTCTCTCATACTGACCATGGCTTATGTTGCATTCTTTCCATCAACTCTCAGAGAAAAAGTACTTTATCTTATGGCGAAAGTGTTTTCATTACATTCATTGTTACCTTATCTTCTTCTAATCTCTGCCTTCGCTTTTCCTCTACGGCAGCTCGCCTTCTCTCTTCCTTTAATCTTTGCTCTTCTAGCTTCTTCCTGCGTTCCTCTAAGTGTTTTTCATAATGTTGCCGGGCTCTCTCTTCTCTTTCTAACCAGACTGATTCTCTTGCAGCTGTGACAAAAATCAGTAAGAAAAATATTAACATGCTATATATGATGAAGTCTTTAATACTATTTGAATAACCAAACTAAATGAAAAAACTTTTGAACTAGTTTTCTTAAGACAACATGCATAATATCTCTCGCCATGTATTAAAACATCATGTACCCTCCTCACACATGCATTTCATCTCAATTTACTTACTATGAGTTACCACCAGAAATAGTTAAATTAATTGAACATATAGTTTCTATCTGGAAGAAAGGAATTTTTGTTAGTTTAAAATACTTAAATGCATATGTCAGATCTATGTGAACATACTTCTGTTGTACAAACCATGATAATTGTCCATAATCTTTTACTATAAAAAGAAAGGTAATAAAAAGAAAGATAAAACTAATCACCATCCTTACTGATCAATACAGACCTCTTATGACAGAAGTGGCTGGGATGTCAATTCCAGCACCTGGATTGTTAGCCAAATCAACAGCTGGGAAATCATGCTTATTATTCATGAGGACACAAAAGGAAGGAAACAGCCACTCAGAGCTTGAGGTTATGGGCCTGAACAGGTGAAATATTTTACTTCATAAAACCAAATCTGAACAGAACTTAACTAATAATATATGTTGAACAACACAATACTGTTAATCATTTTTCCCAATTCAACATTAGGTTTTTCTCTTCCTCTTTTTCCTCAAACGATAATTCATTAGTGTTGGACTGCAGTAACATTAAATAACTGTTAAACGCCATTCCTGGAGGATATGGTATTACTCTTTCCTTCTGTACTTTCTGTATAACTAACTTCCTGTGAAGCTTTTCCTGCTAGTTTTCATCTTCACAATTGTTTCCTATTTGAGTTTACTGTTGCGTTTCAACTCTGATACAGAAATGCTTAGAGGGTTTGTTTCACTTTTGCAGACAGCACTGCACAGATACATATAGACACAGAGCTTGTAATGTTTTAACTTTTAAAGAAAGCCAAACACCAAGAAACAGCACACCCACCCTACTACATAGACTGTGAACACGTTAAGTAACCCAAGCAATGGAGTTCAAAACTGGTATTCAGTCATACCATTCTGCAGAAGTTTTCAAACACCCATTCACTTAGAAAAAGCTAAGAGCACCTAAGGAGCTTAGTAGCACATATTTCATGAAAGTCCATCTAGCTGCAGCATGTTTACGGTCTCTAATGATTATATTGAGACAAGCCACTGCTGTGAGCCAAAAGACTTTCACAGATCCTGAGATCAACTGGATCTTTTGTGCCTGGAATCTGCTTACAATGGCAACCCAGCATGAAAAAGCGCTCTGGTTCTCTAATGAAAATAAAGCACTCTTGAAGGATGGAAGAAATTAAGAAAAGCAAAGAATCAAAACACAATAACTTTAACTGATGTGAATATTAATTTGCTTATAAAAGACATGGAGATTGTTCTTTCTGTCATTAATGTAAATGGTTAGACCTTCTTGGGGTATTATTTGTGGTGATTTCCATAGGCTTCAGCCTGTCATGTTTTTTAAAAAAAGTAATGGAAACAGTGTATTTGAAGATTCATGACTAAATTCAGGAAGAGAGAAGATGAAAACATTTAAATGTTTCTGTATGTAAAAGATTTAACTTTCTTATATGCTCTCGCTTCTGGGAAGTGCTAAACCTCTGGACAGAACACTAATCTTGAGTTTTCTGCTCCTCAGAGGAGAGATGATAAAATCATACATCTGTGATAAGGAAAGACAGCTCAATAACAGAAACACACATTAGTGATGGATTAACCAAGGCAAATGGAAGTGCTAAACTGGAATAAATGATAACAAAAGAAATAGATCTGACTTCAAACAAATACAAAAGCTACCTCTATCATCTTTAAGTTACAGGCAAAAAGCAGTAGAGAATATCCACCCATCTGTTAACATGAGGAAGCTATTAATTTTATGTTTGGACCGAGTATTTTGCAAGTACATAAAAGCATGATTTATGATACATCTCTTTTCTGAGAAAAAGTATAATATCTATTTTCATTAATTTAACTTTTTCCACAGATAGGAAAATAATCTTTCCTGCTTCTATTTTTTTTTTCAAGGATTACTTCCTAGATTTCTTTTATTAAAGCATCAATGGAGAATGTCTGCTTTGTTTTTACTGATTCCTACATGCACTACTGACATTCTTGCATGAACTTAAGGGCTCAGCTTTTGCCAGCTACAAGGTAGGTATATACAATGACAGAAGTTAGTGTCCTTGGATATATGATGATATCTTCAAGAAAAAATAAAAATACTTAAATACCATTTTTATTTCATTCTCATGTTCCTATTTATGATTTTGCAGAACCTTTTTTTCCTGCCACACTTGACAGAAATTAATGAATTGTATCCTAGGGTAAAAAACCCTGAAGTTTACTCAAGGGTTAAAAAAGCCTACTCTAAAGTAAAAATTAGGGAAATTAAGCCCTGTTCTGAATACACAGGTGTGCTTCTAGAAGCACAGCAAGCTGTATTAAGAGCAACACATACATCGAATGCTTTGCTGATAGAAGGAATCAGCAGATAAGCCTACAGGAAACTAAAGATCTTTCTAAAAGGCCCAGTCAGCTTGGAAGAGCAAGCAATATGCAGGATGTGCAAGGGGAAAATATCTAGTTTTATGATAGCTCCTCCAGAAGCTATGCTAATACCTATACCTGGCGCTGAGCCAATGTTGGATGCCAGTACAGGTATGGTCCAACAAAATGCTTTATCTTAACAACTTTATGATACTTATCTCCCTTGAAATAATATAAATTGTATGACAAAATGCAAGAATCATTCAAAGAAAGCTTGATTGTGGCTCAAATAGCACCTGCATGCTGAAATCTTAAATGGCATAGGAACAAAGAAAAGTCACAGTCTGATCCTTGTTCTATTCTATTTCATTACTTAGTACCACCTATAAATCTGAACATAAGAATGTGATGTAAGGACACAAAATCAGAGCATAAACCTAAGATTTAGAAACTGAGCTGTTAATACCTTCTGCTTGTTTGCAAGCTAGTAATGCTGGATTAGATTAAAAAGCAACATAATTAAGACTATATTTCTGACACCACTGAAGTGAATAATAGAGCAAAAGAAAACAAGGTCAATCAAGGAAAAAAAAAAAAATCAAGAAAAAAAAAGATTCCAATATTAAGAGACTTGTAAGACTTGAAACCAAGCAATTTTGCACTAGAATTAACTCATTTAATGTGGGAGATATTACCTGCAAATCATGCACATTTTTGTGGAAATAATTTTGTAGTTCCTTTCCCCAATCATGCACATAGACAGAGCACCATTCTTTGCAGGGGTTTTAAGCTAGGAGGGAAGGGGGAGCATGCATTAAGTGTCAAAGCCTCTATTTTCTGTTCAGCCATGTGAAGCAATGGATGTCCTCCCAGCTCCTCTTTTGCCATCCCTTCTGCTGTCTCTTCATTTCAGTCCTTCTTCTTCTGGTTTATTGCCTATATAAAGGCAGATGAGTCTACACCATGCTTTCTCAGTCTGCCTTTTGCATCCACCTTGGACGGACAGCTTACCTGAATAAAGATCCTATAGTCTCTGTCAATCTTTCCAGCTTTTATCTTTTCTGACTTTACAGCACTGACCTCAGCAGTAGCTTTCTCCTTTGACCGTTGTTTCACCTTTCCTCACTGCCAGCTCTGCACTGTCCGAGACTGTGATTGTCTCCTTGCTGCCTTAGCAGAAAAACGGATCAGTGATGCTTTAACCATACCTAGAAGTGGGAATGTTCTGCAGCAATGGCTGACTGAATGAATTAGAAGGTGAACTTCAGAGCTGTAATTAAAGTTGAAGTTAATGTTAGATTCTCTAAGCCAACCCTTCTCTGGTAACCACGCTCTGAGGGATATTCAGCACAGAATTTTTTAAACTAATCTTCCTTAAAAATTGTTTTCTTGTCATGTAAATGCTTCTGACACTCAAGTCCTCTGAGGACCTCACAAAATAATTCATATACTAGGGTCACTGATTCCCAGTTTCTGACTGTGAAAATGTTAGATAGATAAAGTTCTGTCCCCAACTGCCAGAGAAGAGAATAAGCCAGAAGGAATTCACTGACAGGAAAAATTTGTAATTTTTATTAATGTGATATTTTGTTAATGCTCACTTTCAAATGGGAGAGGAATATGTATCATCATGTGATCTTTGAAATATTATTTTAATGCTTATGCATTGTAAGTATTAAGAAATTAACGGAGCTAGCCAACCTGAAACTCTGACATATTCTAAAAACTAAGATTAATAACACATTTCCTGAAATGAAGAGTTAAGTCAGATGGCAGGATTACCATCTTTTGTTCCCAATGCCAGAAACTAAATGAGCCATGTGTCCTTGTCAGGATCATAATGGTGATAAAAAAGGTCACTCTTCAAGCAGTATTAGTGTAGATAAAGCATGCACAGATATAAGACTTAAAATGGTTTTCTCAAGAACCAGGGACTGAGATACTGTGAAAATCCCCAATCACCAACTCTTTCTCTTTGCTAGGCCACTACCTAAGGTTACCAGAATAAAACCCATTTTAAAACCCCAGTAACTTTCCCTGTCGAAAAACACATTTTGATTTTCCCTTGCAGTTACGGAGAACCAGGTCTATGCTAATAGATGGAACATGCCCAGAGACCAACTGGCATAGAACAACTTCCACCTGTACTACTAAACTTCTACCCTCCAAAATAATGACAGTAGTCAATCAATATGTGAGGAAAAGCCCGTGGGCTTCCCCCGCCAATTCTCAAAGCTTGTCTGGGAGTCAATTCCCTGCCAGGATCCATCAGAACAGTTTAATAGCAAGAACAATTGAGTTTCAGCACCAGGGAATGCTCTTAGCACTGTTTAATTTGCCAGTACTGATAAAACTAATATAGCAGAGTTGAGGGTGAAGCCCTGCTACTGGTTAATCAGTAGCTTTTATTAGACTTTTCCAGTTCGATCAGGCCATCTACCATGCTTGCTTTCACAAACTACTCAGTTCTGACATGCATGTCTCATAGTGTCTCCAGTGCCAAACACATCCCGTCAGCCTGAGACATGCAAAGGAGCCACAGCGCCAAGCTGGAGTCAGGAAAACTGTGACAGCTCCCTTCACTTTGTCCTCCAAGAACAGCCCTGTTTGACAGCTACCACCCTCACCTAGCGCTGCCTCTTCTGGGATTCCTCTCTTGCAAAACCCAAGAGGGTTGGTGTCACACAGAGAGACCTGATACTCATATTTTAAAAGACAGACGTTAACTTCATGCATAGACATTGTGGAAAGGAGTGCTAGCACAAACAGCACAAAATGAAAACATGATTTCTGAAGAGCAAGTGACACATGGGAAGCATTATTAAGATTACCTTAATAATCCTTTAAAGGTCTGAATGCACATTTCAACAAGTAATACACACATTACCAAAGAGTAAGCGAAATAAGAAGCTTAAAGCATAGCTGTTAAGCAATTCCTTTATTTCTGCCCATGTGAAAAGGCAAGCCGAAGGATAAAAGGTAAAACCCCAAAATTGATACAACTTCTTAGTTATGGAAAACATGAATTGCACAGGAAAAAACACAAATAATTCATCTTTCAGAAGTGTTGGGATGGCATTTCAAAAGCAATGCCTTTTCCACAAAGAAGGAACTAAAAAGTTCTCTTTTCCTGATGGGGTGATTAGCTGAAATAGCATACATGTCCCTGTGTGTCTTCTACATTTTCTAGAGAAACTAGACATGAATGTACTAAGGCGAAAGGGGCATTTTTTTTTAGAAGCCTTTTTACTCTTTTCAATTAGTAGCATACTATGACCCTCAAGAAACACAGATACGGACAGTGCCACCACACATACACTAGATGTATCCAGACAACCAAAATGACAGCACTCATCTTTCCTACTCTCTAAACTCTCATTAAAAAGAGCTAGACACCCAAGTGTGGTAAGTAGAATAAGACTACTAGAATACCACTGCCAGGTGCAAGCAAATCCTCAAGAGTACAGAGCACGGACTGACCCATTATATCACAATGCAAGCCACATCTATCATAGCACAGGAACTTGAAAAGAATTAAAACTTGAGAGTAAACAAAAAGGCTGGGGGGAACAGGCCTCAAATTAACCCTCCCATAACATTAGAATATTGACCAATAAACATAATCGTTATTCAACTGGTAGTCCACATGATCTCAATAGAAGGGTGGAACAACTTAATTTTCATGACAAGATGGATAACATGACCTCCTGTGGTTCCAGTTGCTGAAAGTACAAAGAATTGTCAAAGATTACTACCAGCTCTACACTTACAGAACTGAACACTGTCTTTTTTAGGGGGAGAAAGAGAAAATAATATCACTTGAGGTATGTCTGAAATTCTCAACTTCTGCTTAAAAAGAAGCCTTTGCTAAACTTGACAGATCCTCTGAATCAAAATGAAAGGAATTAAGTTTAAATCCAACTCGGTTCTATTAAAAAAAAAAAAAAAAAAAAAAAAAAAAAAAAGAAAAAAAGAAAAAACAAAAGAAAAAGCCCCTTCCTGCAGTTGCTTTACTGTTGCACGGCTGATGTCCCAGTATTAACAAAATCCAACTCTAATTTTCAGCAAGGCACATTTATGTAACAACATTATACAACTTGATGTTTAAGATAGGCAGCTGAGGCATTTTTTTCCTATGGTTCACATGACATGAGTGACTGATTATCTAGGTTCTGCACTAAAAAAAAATGAAGCTTGCATGCCATTGCGAAAATCATTGCTTTGCTGTACTGGAACAAAAAAAAATCTCAGGAGACAGCTCCTAAATCATAATGTTAGCAGACAAATATATAGATGAAAGTACAACAGCACTTTCAATTTTCTTGTTAGTTCAAAATAATTCTTCATGCAAGAACACACAATACACACGTACATCATGGGGACATGCAGAACTCTCCCATTTAGGCATGAAGGATTCTATGTCAAGTTAAAAAAACCCTACAGTTTGATGTGGCTTTCAAAACATCACACAAAAGGCCATGTTTCTCAACAGAAGTCATGTCCTTCCAGTAACAGATGTTCATTTATCAATAGCTAGAATAATTAGAGTTCAGGAAAACTTAAGGAAAGCATCTCCCTCTGCACTTGAGTAAAGCATTGTTACTACACAAAGACTGAACCTGAAAAGAGAATAATTTCAAGACGTGAAAACATCACCTGTGACAAACTAATCAGAATGAGACAGTAATTGTTGTGGAACTTGAAGAAACTAAGCTTACACGTACCATTAGCCTCAACTCCAGGAGCAGCTTTTTAGGGATTGGCAAATGTCCTGTCACGTTATCCCCTTGAGCAAGTGAAAACCAAATCTTTCCTTTACCCCTCCAGAACAACCCTAGTGATTCGTGCATGGTTAGTACAATGTTATAAGCTGCTGGATATTAATGTGTTAAAACCTATATGGCAATAAATCATGGCTCTCGAGGTTAGAAAAAGCAGCATAACTCTTCCTTGAGTTATGATATAGTTCCATAAAATTCCATAAGCTATAAAATGGAAATAAATAACTTCTGTTTCTCAAGCCATAAGAACAACACAGCATGCAAAGAAATCAGGGTGAATGTGAAAAAAAGAAGCAATACTTGGCTCCCCAACCTCCCAATTGCCACAGAATGTTGTTTCAGCCACACGTTCTTTTCAGAAAGCCATCAATTTTGCTTCACATAATTCTATAATTCTCCCACCACCACACTCAGTATAGTGCCCACCACTAGCCACTTTTTACGTAACCTTCCTGAACAGCATTATACATGCTTATGCGCAGGTGACATAAGATATTGAGCACAACTATTTGACACCTACTAAAGGTTTTAACTTTAGTAAAAAACCAAGCTTATACAGAAATATTCAATCCATACATTGGTGACCTGTTCTGCAATTCTATTTAATGGCAATACAGGATGCATTCAGCATATTAAGTAGTCTAATCTTAATTGGCAAAATATTCTAAAACTTCAAATTCCATCTACAGCAATGGTGGTTTTCTTGTGTTATTTCAGAATTTTTCATTCAGATTCACAAAAATAATAGGAATGCGACAGGTATAGAAATGATGAATCCCAAGATGTGCATGAATTTAAAAAAGTCTACTTTAAAGATGTAGTAGTGTGTCTAGAATGACGTTATTGCGTATCTAGCACTATCAGTTTGCTGAATGCTCTTGAGAGTAAACTGGAAAAAACATTGCAGGCAAATGATAGTCCATTAAAAAACACAAACAATAAAAAACCCAATACAGTAGGCCTTACCTAGTTGTTTTTCTCGTTCTTCCCTCCGTTCTCTAGCAAGCCGTTGCCTGTCATCAACCTTTAGTATTGTTGGATGATCTACAAATGGAGAGAGGGGGAAAATATTAGGCATATAGCATAAAATCAAATAGTGCCATAAACAAGTTTTTAAGGAAGGAACCATTAAAAACCTAGTTATTCTGCTTTCAAAATAGATCACATTTTCAGAAATCCATCTTAGTAAAAAAAAAATAAAAAAGAAAAAAATGAATGCATTCTAATTATCAAGATGTAAAATGCTCCCAAAGAATGGACTAAGTTGTAACTCTGAATTCCTTGCAAGACTACTGCCTGTGAAAACCCATGAAGAAAGTTTTTTGTTTCTAAGCCTGTAACACCTTGATAGCTTGAGAGCATTCTGAAACTACTGTATCTGAAAATACTGTCTATTATTCCATAACTTCTCTCCAAAATGCTTCCACAGGAAATTCTATTATAATGCAGCACCCTCTTTCCACCCATATTGCCTCGGAAACCCAGTAAGCCCTATTTCACAAGGCTGAAGCAGCTCAGTACCCAAGCAAAATAGATTGGATCGAAACACCGTAGAAGTTCCAGCTGAGCTTTTGAAGAGAGCAAGATACTGATCTCCACAGATGTTTGTATGCACATGAGTTAAAAGCTCTGGCAAACACATTAAGACAGCACATCACACGCATGGACGGGTATAATTCCAGTAAAGTAAGATGACAGTTTCCTCAACTATCCTTTGTAGATTGAAAGTTAGCTACATTATTTCTTTAAAAATATCTGCAACTGGCCACTTGCATCACAGCAATAAGACTAAGGATAATATGAAAAAACAAAACCAAAAAAAATAGTGTCAGAGCCCAGGCTTGGCTGCAAAAGTTCAATCTCGGTTGGAAAAACATCACTTGCTCAGCGAGTTCTCTGGAAGACAACAAAATGCTGACCAGCTAGCATCCTGCTTCCAGCCTCAGAGTGGAGCTGTTCCAGACAACAAGGGAACAAAATCCAAGTTACTTATTCATCTCAGCATGCTGCCAAAACTAATTTCCTACTTATCCTTAGCCTGTTAAACCTGGAAAGCTGTTAATTTTAAGCTTTTTTCACTAAAACTGAAAAAGTCTGCTTTGAATAAAAACACAACTAAACAAAAAAAACCACACAGAAAAATTGAAAATATTTATGGGCATAAAGAAATTACCAGATTTATTCTTGTATTGAAGGGAACTCAGCTTTTAATTATTTCAAGATAAAGAACTACCAAGAATACTGTCACCACGGAAATGCACATAAAAACAAGACAACAGATCCTTTTCACAATTCAGTGCTAATACACAAGTAAGCAATTTGTAAAGACATGTAAAGTCAGCCTATTTGTGTATAGACTACATATCTGTGAAAAAAGTTACTAGCAAAATAATACAATGGGGCATAAAAATGAGGTTAAAGATATCTGCAAAAATAAATTCCTAAAGTGAGGATGCGCTAGACAGATTTTGAAGTTACTTGAATTAGACAAAATCAGTAATGCGCATTTCATACTCTAACAGAAGTTTCTGTATCAAGATGACAGGATTTCTTGCATGAACGAGTTCACAGATGACTAGGTTCAGTTTACTTAGTCTTGAACTCTCATCAGTGAAAAACTATCATCTCAACAGTGGTCAGAGACTGCGGCCCCAACTAATGGTGTTATTAGCAATGCAAAGTAAGAGTGGCAATGAGAAAACCCATTGCATAGTTAGTAGAACATTTGAACATGATAGCCCCAAAGAAAGGTGCAACAAGTGAACTAGTCACCATCAAAGACAAATGTAATCCATCACCCAATTACAGATCAGACCCTTACTGTTGGTTGAATAGCACACAGTGCTGCCATTTATGAAACTATGCCTCGTCATATCATTGCATAGATTTGTCCAATGTATGGTGTAGATTAACATTTGGCTGATGTTAAGAAGTGTGCTGACTCGCATGCAGTCTTTTGAGCTTGCAGACACAGGTCAAAAGGGTAATAATATTCCTTCTCTCTCATGGCTGGCACACAACATTCACAAAACATGAATTTCTGTGGCATGAGTAATTACTGCTAGTGGAAAAATTCACATGTAATATGAATTCCCCTAGAAAACAAGGATTCCCTTCAAGGGCTGTCAGCAAAGTCAATGTAACATTGAGTTGACAGAGAATGATGAGACACTGGGGAATAACATAAAATCCTGCTTCTTTTTGAATGTACTATTCTCCTTCAAGATTTTTTTTTTTTCCCTTTCTTGAGAAGAGAGATTTCCCTACTGGGGAGAAGCAGCAATTCTTCAAAGAGGCAGGAGGGTTACATGGACAGGCAAACTGAAAAGGTATCCCTTAAGAATTCCTAATTATAAGCAATGGAAGGAATAAAATAAATTTTTAAAGCTGCCCTCTGCCATTATGCATTCTGCCATGTTTGAAGATATCCAATTATTTTTTCTATATCACACACCTGACAGTGTTCACACATACACACACACACACAGAGCCCCTCTCCTAGCATCCCAGGATGTTGGAACAGGCCTAAAGCATTCACATTAACTTGCAGGTTATGCAGAGTGTAAGTATGTCTTCAGTAACAAGCTATTTTGCATACATTTGGGATCACAAAGAGCTAAATCAATATTAGCACAAAGATGGGGATAAGACCAGCATTGCCTTTGCTCTACTAGGACCCGGAGCACGCATTACTGGTGCAAATCTTACTGTTAATTAAAATGTTTTTTCTAAGCCTTGAAAATGATCCTTCAAAGTTTGGCTACAAGCCCCACATCCAACAACTGCATTCTGAATCCTCCCAATTACAGACACCTCCACTACATAGCTTCAAGAGCTTCAAGCTGTGGCAAACCAAGAAAGATCACTAGGCCTGCTCCCCATTTTATTTCTCATGTCTCTGCTCATTAACACGCCACCAGTCAAATACCTGGGGGATTGGTATTTCTTCTTATTCTATAGGAATATGAGGACAAACACACAAGGTACTTTGGTCTTGCTCACATTTATCATTGGGCAATAGCTTTAAGGTGCTGCACAAGGAGATGGGAAACACATCATTGGCAACAAATCCTGCAAGAATTCCTCAATTCTTATAGAAATAATTGAAGACTGGGCATATGCAAAGCCTTAGAGAGACCACTTCAGAAAGACCCACTACTGTTGTAGAAGTTGCAGTCTGGTTATCATGCAATGCATGTCAACTCATGTCATTGTAGTGAAATAGCTTGCTGAGCACAACATACAAATGTTTAATTTTATGCCTATTGTGTTTGGAGATTAAATAAACCACATTAGTTCTATAGAGGGGAAATTAATTTTGTACCTATTTCTGGAAATTAAACCTGTATTTTTCCATAAACTTACAACACTGACTGAGAGTTCAAAAGTATTTTAAAAAATTTACTAGTTCATTTGAAAGAGCTTAGAGGTCATGAACACTATTTTGCAGAAATTCAGCACTGAAATACCAGTCATTTTTTGTCCCTAATTATACTAAAAAAAGGAAAATGCAAGCTTTTTAAATCTTCTATATAATTCTCAATGAACTTCTAAGCACAGTTGATGCTTCTATAAATTAGGTTGTAATTTTGCTAAATTAGTAACTGTCATATGTACTTAGTACATATGGCCAGTTTCTATGGCTCAGGTACCTATCACCTGCACCCAGTGTGAATTCAAAAGTCAGAATACTATATTCTTCATTTTCATCTATAATTCTCTCCTTCTCTTTTCACAATGCCCTTCTGCCCTTGACCCCTAGGGTGCTAATTTCTTATGCTGAAGAAATTAAAAGGGATACCAAGTGGAAAACAACAGCCAGTTTGTACATTAGTTCACAGAGGTGGTGTGGAGAAAAAGAAAGGTAAGCCAGTATTACTTGAAAAGATGCATTGCTTGGATGTCAAACTGTCTTCCCTTTGTCCAGCTCCCTTTGCAGTGCTATGCATATATTCAGAGTTGCCTTGGGCTTGTAATATTTATTCAGCCTGTAGACACTTTCTAGACAATAATGACGTTGCTTATAGCGACAGCTGTCTGTCCTGCTGCAAACTCTTTGGTTTCATTTTTAAACCAAAAATGTTTGACATGAAATTCATATGCCATCTAAAGAAAAACAAACAAACAAACCAAACAACAACAAACCACCAGCTCTGAGAAACTCTCTCTTCTACATGGACTCTCACCAGCTGGGTGCAGAGCTAAACCCTGCACACATGCCTGTGCCCTCCCCTCTCTCCAGCCCGAGGAATTCTGTGTTCCTTTCTACACGCCAGCACAGACAAAGGGAGCATAGGAGAAGCTAGGACACTTTCCTGAGAACTGAAAACTGGGATTAAGCTACTGTAGGAAAAAGTGGATACTGAACAGTGTCCATCACCAAGAGTTCTGGCTTGCCATGGAAGGGGGTAATGTTACCTCCATTCTCTTTTTTTTCCCTATTGCCTTTCTGATTGAGAACAGCTGTGAATCTGGTGCTTTGTGAAGGACCCAGCTCTGCCTGGCAGAGATATGATCTGAACACAGACAGCACTGGGATTGCTTCCCTCTGGGGACATAGGCTGAAGTACCCAGTTTGGGGACAGAGAAGAGTCTGTCAGTACAAACCAGTCACTGAGCTGCCAAGCTGTCAAGGAGTTGAGAAGGGAGTGCTTACAGTGTGCCTCGTCCTCAGCAACACAAGTACCTATGCTATTTCATAGGCACCTAAACAAGCTCCTTATTAACTGCATATATTAAGCTTGTGTACCTGAACTGCAATACAGGCAGAATTTAGGTATCTAATCTATCTATCTAACCTAATGCTACATTAAGCATTAAGGACTACACTAAACATTTTAGTACATAGACTTTCAACTGTGTAAGTGAATAGTGAATTAAATCCACACAGTGTACTAATCAGGTACGGTAAAGCAACAACAAACAAAAAATGACAGAAT
Source organism: Strigops habroptila (assembly GCF_004027225.2). Classification (NCBI taxonomy): domain Eukaryota; kingdom Metazoa; phylum Chordata; class Aves; order Psittaciformes; family Psittacidae; genus Strigops; species Strigops habroptila. Next base: position 2,012,830 of record NC_044282.2, on the reverse strand, counting down.
ATGGCATGCTTTGTGGTATGCAAAGAAATGTTTGAACAGCAGCACATTTACATAAAAGATGGAAATCTTTGCCTGCAATAGATAATTCTCATGCAAGCACAGATGCAGGTACAGTAGCTTCTCTTGCCTTATCTCACTTCCCAACCCTCATTCCTAAGCTGTACTAAAATAAAAGTAGAATTTTTTTTTTTCCAGTTTTGCTTCTTTGCAAAAAATCAGGAATTCCAGCCTAACTTAATACAGTCAGTGATACCAGTTTTGACTGAAACAATAAGAGAAGTATAAGAGCATCAAGCGTTTTAAAAGTTCCTAAGACAACAGCTGATTTTCATACACCATTGAGGCAGACAGCATTATAACATGAAGCGTGAGGAATGATGTACCTGGTTTAGTTCCAGTGTTGCTTTGTCCTGAAGTGCCTTTCTTGTCTTGTATTTTGGAACCTTCAGCTGCTAAAACAAGGAAGAAAATGAACGAGGTTAATTAACCATATCACTAAACAACAGCTCAACCACTATTATAATGCAACTTAAACATCACCAAATTCTCTTTAAAACCAGACCATTTTAAAATACCACTTTAATGCCATTTTGCATAGAAAAAACCCTGAATGTTACAGAGAAAACACCGAAGCCAGAATACAAGTTCCCCATTCAAGTTGAGGAAAAGAGCAACAAGAAGATTCCATTTTAATGAACCTGTTTTTAATGAGGTATATGATTTCCGCCCCCCCCCCCCCCCCCCCATGCTAATGTTATACAAACAGCTAATTTTTAATCTTTCTTATGGAGATGCTTTGGAAGCCACTACTTCCAAAGAACAGCAGCCTTTAATTTTTTAAATTTAATTTCCCTTGCAGGAAGCTGAATTAATCACACTGATAAAAGCAAGTTAGTGGGAATAACAGAATGAAACTGCAGAGTGACTTAGAAGAAACCACCAAACATGTTGCAATGTTTGGATGCAATGGGGAGGAAACTGTATTGTTAAAGGTGACTTGCAGATCCCAGGTTTCTAAAGGTACAGTACAAGATACTGGTAAACCTTCATAGACTCTTCACAAATTACTAACACAGCCACTACGCAGAATTGAATAGAGGGCAATTTATGACCTGAATGAATTCTAACAGAGAAGATATTCCCATTATTTTAACAGATTTTTGATCAGGCCCTGGCAGTCTAGAAAAAGATAATCCTGGGGCTCTGAATGCCCTTTCAACAATCCTTTATAAAGAAAACCCAAAAGATTAATTATTATACTTCAAAACCCAACCATATTCTTGGTTCAGCATCTATTTATAATTAAAAGCCAAGCCAGGAAATTAGATGTCATGATTTTCTCGGCTTACTACTCATGCTCATGTCCAGTAGCTCTACTATAAGGGTGTTTGAGTCCAGAACTCAGCAATCTGGCAAGAGTCTAAAGACAGACTGTAAGAATTCTAACAACCCCTGCACAAACAGCTCGAAAACATTTGCAAGCAGGGATAAAGAGACAGTTATATCACTAAAGCCTGGGAGAGGAAAAAAAATTAATTTCTATTAATTTAAATTAAAACATCACTGGCAATGAAAGTTGGAAAAAACCTGATTAGTCCAGCTTTAAAACCTAGACAGACATTACTGCATTCGATGCACTTTAGAAAACACACTTAAGATTTTTCAGACTGCTCTAAGCCATTCCCTACGCTTGCCAGCTTTAGCAATATACACTCAGGCCTTAGTGCCTCAGTGAATTCATTCCTTTCACGGCCTGACAAAAATCTTTGTTTCCCCTTTACCTCCTTCCACAGGCATGTTTCAGGATGAGTGTAAAGGATAAAAGGTAGCACAAGGAATCTATGTGATGCTTTTTGTGGGGTGAAGGAAGGGGAGAGAAATAGAGAAATAGAGTCGATCAACTGTTTAGTGTTCAAGAGCAATGTTTTGCTGAGAGCAGCATTCAAAAAAAAAAAAAAATAAAAAATCACATAATCACCAAAAAAGGCATGTAATTTTAAATAACTGTCAAAAAAAGACACTCCCCTTAACAACCGTATGAAGTCTTCTGTGATCAGTAGAAGTAACTACTGTTGAACTTAACAAATATTCATTCCAAAACATGGTAAGAATTGTCACATCTTAAAGGCAGCCTGACAAAACCCAGAAGCCCAAAACGTCCATCATGATTCCCATCAGCCTGGCCTAGGGCATCATATAGAAAACTGTTTTAAAATAGTAAAAATATTGTTTCTGAGCATTAGAGAGAGCACTGATGTTCTAATAGCTTCAGCACAAGTTTCTTCGCATCTCTCATACAGTGCGTGCACATTATTTTCTTCAAGCATTTATGCCATGGGATTATGTAATGCTCCATTAACTTCAAAACAATGGTCTAAAAGCCATCCAGATAATACATTTGTAATAGAGCCTAGGTACACAGTAATATTTTTTCCATATTTCCTCATCTGACATTTCCTTGGAATATTTTCTGACACAGTCTGAGTACACATTCATATGACCACTCATATGACAAGCGATGAAGAAAAGAACAGATGGCACAACCATAAGTTTTAACGATGCTGGATATCAAATAAGAACTGGCACAAGCATTTAGTAACTAGTGTAGGTGTGCTCCCACACAAAATACCTCTTGCTCTAAGATACAAACAGATTAATCAGACAACTAAACATCTAAAATCCAAACCTAAATATTGACAACACAGGTTCCAGCAAGACTCACTAAGCTAACTCATGCCAGGAGAGACATAATTCAGCTACCTAAGGCTTGCTCTGTTGCTTACTTTGAACCACTATCTTCACATGGAGAGAATAACAGTTATATAAAGAAGTGTCAGAAAAAAAGAGGATATTTTTCTTGAAGCATTCTGGAAACTTAAAAGGCTGAAGACCAACAAAGAGTCTGCATCAAAGGGCTGGAGCACCTCTCCTACAAAGACAGGCTGAGACAGTTGGGTTTGTTCAGCCTGGGGAAGAGAAGGCTCAGGGGAGACCTTAGAGCAGCCTTCCACTCCATTAAGGAGACTTAAAAGAAAGCTGGAGAAGGAGTTTTTACAAGGGCATATACGGATAGGACATGGGGTAATGGCTTTGAACTGAGAGTATATTTAGATTAGATATAAGGAAGAAATTCTTTACTGTGAGGGTGGTAAGACACTGGAACAGGGTGCCCAGAGAAGCTGTGGCTGCCCCATCCCTGGCAGTGTTCAAAGGCCAGGCTGGATGGGGCTTTGAGCAACCTGGTCTAGTGGAAGGTGTCCCTGACTGTGGCAGGGGGTGGAACTAGATGATCTTTAAGGTCCCTTCCAACCCAAACCACTCTATGATTCTATGATCTGTCTTGTCAATGTGTGCCACAAAGAGGAGTCTGACTATCTTTTATTCAACCCCATTAGGTATTTTCTGACATGTGGTTGTTCTGGCGTATATTTTTTACCTTCTAGTGTTTTTGATGTTAAACCAAAACACTAAGTGATTTTCCCGTTGCCACAAAAGAACCCCATTGCCCATCCATCCCAACTGAAGGGGACGTCTTATGGGGAAATATTCCACCCCAACCTCCCACTGATTGGAAAAGTCATAAAGAGCTGTACCACCCCACCTTCGCCTTGCGAAGTGACCTGTTTCAGTGAACCTGTTTCAGTGACCTGTTTCAGTGAACAGTCTTCCAACAGCCATCTGCAAATGAACTCTCTAAGCCAGGATGCTCTGGTCAGCTATTAAACGTTTCTCTTTGGCCTTCCTCCCCAGGTGAGATGTTATGTAAGATTTGTCCTCATGGATAACTCTTCCAGATAAGAAAGTCAGATCAAAAGCTTTGTCTAAGCAGGGCTTAAAAATATGCAACTTCACCTACCCATCCAGTGCATGGATTTCAGGGACTGCACAGAATCACCCACAGACTGAAGGGCTGGCAGAATCAAAACCTTGGTTTCTTTCCAAACACATCAGTGCAACTATATTACCGTGTTTGGAAACTCCTCCCTGTCCCCCCTTCAAAGGTAAAAGCATATATTTTAAAATACTTTTAAAACTGAGCTGGATTATCCATTTTACTTCAGCTATTCCTGTTTAGTGCTCAGTAACTGGGTAGCAACAGATGGTAGTAGAGCATTGGCCTGGCATAAAGGTTGTTCTGAACTTACAACTTTTATTGACTAAAGCAATATCCCTACTACTATATAACTACAATTTTATGTTCAGCATTATATAACATGTCATCCAAAAATCACTGACGTAAAAACCTGCAGCAGGTCACTGCAGGTTAGCGAAGCTCCAATTGGCCAAACTTTGACAAAGCTTCTTCAAACATGTGGAATAATCTGCTCCAGCTGCCAGAAATACAGACTCCTTAAAGTAGTCAAACACTTTCTTAATTTTCCATGAGTTTTCCCTCCCTCCTGTCACCACATGCTTCTCCTCTAGAGTTACATAAGCCTGCATGAAATGCCTAATTGCAAGTATGTAAGTGTAAATTTAACAAAAAAATAAAGCCCAGACATACTGAAAATGCACATCTATCAGATGATTTTAAGATACGTGCTACTGATAATAGCTTAAAAGGATAGAAGACTACAGAACTTCTATTTTAAGGCACCTTTGGGGGATTGGAACGCAAGTGTGAAGCAATACTGTGAACAACATGTTCTTTTGGCAATACAAGTTAAAAACCTAAGTTAAAATGTTGCCTATACACATGATTATATACTTGACATCAAGTACCTAACTGAATAACAGAAAACAATGGAAAGGATCCAAACTAAGTTTCTACAGCTTCATTTTGCAATAGTAGAAAAAGAAATGTCACACGTGAAATTTTATTACTTTAGGTCGTATTCCTGTGAATCCAGAACAAGCTACATTTGCAAAATAAACCGGAGGACATCATCACAAAAGCAACATAAAAGATTCTGCTGCCATACTCGTATGTGATTATTATATTTTGGCCTTTTAAGGACATAGCATGGTCTGTTAGACCCCAAGTGGGAATCAAAGGACACTTTGCTCCTCTCTCGCAGCTCTGCCATTACAATATAGCATACTATGAAATGGAAAATTAGGCTTCAGTTTCCCTATCTGCAAAAGGGGTGGGAGAAGAGAGATGAACTGCTGCGAAATACATAGGCATTTAAACACTGAGCTCGAAGTAAAAACAGTTGCAGCACAGAATTCAGTATTTAAACATTTCAAAGGCTGAAAAAGGGATGCATAAGGCTAACCAGTTCAAGGAAGGTTCAGCTTTTAGTTTTACCTTGAGCCAAGGCAAATGCAAAAACTGGAGGTTATTCCTAAAAAAGCACGTCTGTGCTGGAAATTAATTCTATTTACAAATCTATGATCAGTTCTGTTATGCCTGTGGGTTCACATTCAGAGGTGTATAATCAATGCTTCCATTACAAGGATGAGCACAAGCTCTAGAAGGACCGATAAGCAATTTCATATAGGATGTCAATTTACCCCATTTCTCATACACCCATTATAGTCAGTCACTTCCCACAGCAGCTAAGATTCCCTGTCCCAAGAACCTGTACCAAAGTCCATTTTCTAAAATGGGAATACGAACAAACATTTTATAATAGCAAGAAGTACTTAAAAAAATAAAGCTGTTCCATGATCAGTATCTGTCAGGTAGAAAGAAATGCCTTTAATAAGCTTACAGTCAAAAGCGTTTCTCTTGAAGTACAGAACCAGCTATCTCCAGGTTCTCTAAAGGAGGTCTGTGTGAGCAGAAACAGGAATTGCTAGCAAATAAGAACAAAAACCAGAGCAAAGAGAAATTATATCTTTAAAAGATGCAAAGCTGAGGAAAAGTCTCACAGGAAATCTTGAAAAAGGAGGAAAACTATAAGCTTTTAGTGCTTTTTCACCTGCCAGAGAAGCTCTGGTCAAAGGAGACTGGTCCAAGACACTAAACAAGACAGTATATCCAAGGGGAAAAGCCTAATTGAGAAGTAGAGCCCCATGGATGGTGCCCTGGAAAACAGGAGAAATATTCTCCCAGACCCTGGAAAAACTACAGAATGATAAAGAAACACTAAGCTGCAAAGTGTCACACTGACACTTGGACAGGCTTTTTTAAAAACACAAGAGCTGTGCAGATTACAAGCATTGGCTTTTCAGACCATGGCAAATCAAGCATATTTGCACAACATGTACCAGCTATCCCCAGTGAGGTGAATGGCAAAACAGAGCCCCTCCAGCAAGGCTGAAGATCTGGAAAGAAGATGCTTAAATTCTGTTCCGTTGATGAGGATCAGCCAAAGGACATAGGCAGCTGTACTAACTAACGGGTCTCTACTTCCAGAAACAGAATCTCCAACAGATAAAATGCAGTGAGAAGGGGCACTTGGGGACCACAAGCGAGAGATGGTGTCACAGAGCTGTATCAGGGTCAGGATATGCACAGCAGTCCTCACAGAACTGCACCCTAGCAAGATTCTGAAAAGAGGAACTGTATGAGAGCTGCAGAGCCATGGATGAGAGCAAAAGCACAGGTAAGCCTGAGGCATGCCAACAGCTATGTGTGCCTGACAGTTCAGATATGCCTCTGGGTAAAAGGTACACTGAGCAGCAACGATGAGATACCAGTTTCTTGCTCTATTCCACAAGCGAGAGAGAAAAGTACTGAAAAACAGCCAGGAGAAAAAAAGAAATAGCTAGAACAGAGGAGGGGGGACTAAAGGGAAAAAAAGAAAAAAAATCTAGTTATTCTAATTCCTGAGTTTGACTGAACAGGCACTTAGCTGTCAAAAGAGTGCCAGGATGTGTGCTGGGAGATATAGAAGGCATCAGAAGTGACAACTGGAACAAACTAGTGCCTCACTCAAAAAGTGTTGCCAATACATAGCAGAGGAAATCTAGCTATTCTACCTCCAACTATTTCCTTACGAACATTGCCCAAAAAACAAAAAAACCCAAACAAAACCACTCTTTCATTCACATGGTTATATAGTATTTTATGCCTAATATGCACAATGTAAAACTGCATAGTTTGACCTAGTCAGAATTAAGCAGAAACCAGCACTTCCTCGGACTGTATAAGAAAGAATGAAGTAAGGTTACTGTAGGCAGTTTTATCTTGCAGGTGGGAGCAGCAGTTGGCTAGAAGTATTGCTGTGCTGGGTGGAGTGTGTTGAAAGCGTAGATACAGGTCAGAGCTGACAACGTTTATTAGCTTAAATGCAGAGCTGCATTAAGACTGAAATCCTGAATACCTGACTTGGATAAGAATCTGAGCATTCAGCAACTGGCTGTTTTATTCTAAAGCAACAGGGCTGAATTTTAACACTAAAGAGTCGCTTTAACGGCAAAACTGGAGTGTTTATCCTACTAACAAATTCATATGAGCCATGACCCAGAGGCTGGATACAGGAAAATGAAAGTTCAACGTGAATAAAAGCCTTCCCACTGCCTGTGACTCTTGCCTTTTCTTACATCCATAACTTATGAATAATACTTTGGTAATATGTACACATGTAAAAGCTACTCTCCATATTTTCAGAAAAATATATCTTGCAAGCCTTATTCTTTGTATTATAAAGTGTCCATATATATACTTAGACAAACAGTATACTAAGTAATATTTTAGTATTATTTATTGCTCTACAGTTAAGTACCACATTCATTCCATACTTGCACTCCATACTTTCCTATTTGCATTTTAAAATTAGAAGATTGGGAACAAAGGACAGTGATCTCTCCAGAGATAAATAGGTCTGAAAGTCCTATGGCTGGCCAAAAATTACCAAGATAAATGCAGCTCGGCTGGCAGATACAAAGGTAAAACCCATGCAGATGGATGTCCAACACTGAAATCTTCAGCATAAGTCAGGATAAAGTTATGATCTGCTCTCCTTTTCAAAAATGTAGGAGACGATAAGTCTTTAAAAATACACAAGAAAAAACTCACATGTGCCCTGGTTAAAAACTATAGTTTTCACAAAACCCACTTGTCAATAACAACTCTGGCACTACCCACAAGAAGAGCTTGGGGAGAAGTGGCCTGGCAATCTGTTCCAGCACAGCTGGAGGCATTTTCTGATATCGTTGCACTGTACTGAAGTTGGGCTGACCTTGGACAGATCAACTTCCTTACGCTGCTGCTTCTACCAGCTGTGTCCGAGCTGAACACTGAGTGAAGGCTACTCCTTCCTTTCATTTATTCACTGTGTACACACACTCTGAAGCCCCAATCTTGTCCAGGACCTGATGTGCTTTTTCATAAGATTATTATAAAACAGTGCTTTGAGTGTACCAAAATTACACCACAACGAGCACTAGCTTTGTAGCTCATGTACATATACATAACAGTTATCAAAGTCCTTCAAAACAAGACAGCAACAAAATTCTTACTTTCAACTAACACATGCTACAACACAACCCTGCTGAGAAGCATGGAGATGGATCAAGCAGAGATCCAAATACAAAAGCTTGAACATCAAACCAAACCATCATCTTTTTTCATCACTGAAATCTATTTGTACATACTGTTCAGAACAGCTGCATCCAAGATGTTTACTCTGACACTTGAACTGCACAGGAACCAAGCATCAGCATTTTATTCTTAGAAAACATCTCCTCCTTTTCTCCTCCTCTGCAACAACTTAAAACTTCCCTTTCCTGCAGGAAGTAATAAATGGTGGCTCGTGGGTTGCTGCTCGCCTCCAAAGTAGTCTGCCAGTAGCCAGCTCCTATCCACACCACCATTCTGAAGCAAACTTCATCCTTTAAAAGTCTTGCTGCAGAGCCCTTCCTACGAAGCTGATGTACTGTCCTGGTAGCCAGAAGACTACCCCTGAACAGCTGCTGAGGGCAGGACAAAACAGCACAGTAAGAACCCTCTGCTCTGAGTCACTATGTACAAACTGCTTCCTGGTGTCACCCCAGGAAGCCTCAGAGACCAGTTCAGCTGGGAGGCCCAGAGAAGTGCTAGAGTTGAGCTCAGAAATCAAGATTTTTTTTTTTTTAGCAGAACAGGGTGGAAAAGCCAGGGAACTATCTGGGGATGGGAGGACTGTAGGGCTGAGCAGCAGGTTGTACGAGGGACAAGAAGAGAATCAGAGGATTCCCACAGAAAGAGAGACCTGAGTGACATTAATGTGCATTTTGCAGCAGCTTGGTCACAAGAGCTGTGATCTTTTCAGGGAAGGGGGAATCCAAGACCACTGTGGTGCACTGGCTTTCTTTTGGGTTAATCGTTTGGGAAAGAGCATACACATAGGAACAGAATCAAAGTGTCAGGATGGAAAGTCTAAGCTCTACACTAACTGTCAAGCCCCCTCCACTCAAAAAACCCCCAAGCCCTCATAAAAGCCCTGGTATAGATGGTTCATAAGGAGACACGAGATTTCCCTATGTGGCATTGTGCTGCCCTCTTCCCCCCTGCCACTTGAGCCATGAGCGAGTGTTGTAATGGCTGCATCAGGCTTCCTCTGGACTTTGGGGAACAAATGGCAACATGGTAGTCAAGAGGTGTCTGGAACAGCGACTCAGATATGTTGCTGGTATGCAAATCTGACTATAAATCAATTCATCTTACTCTATAATAGTGACAGGCCAGCGCCAGCTGAGCAATCCTGTATGGCAGTGGGCTGCACAATGGGATCTCCCCTTGAGTAGGGACACCTCTCAAGGTTACTCCTTGAGATTAAGAGATTCCTTGCCTTAACAGATTCCTGGTAAGTGATTAATAGCATGCTAAACTTTGAAATCTTAGCTAAGCGATATAAAAGACTGATTGCACATACATAATCCTTTAGACAAACTGTTGACCAAGTCTGTGACTAAGTCTGAATCCAGCTGCACCTACACTCCTCTTAGAGAAGGAGTTCAGAAAGCCAGGGGGGTCCTTTCTGAACCCCATGAATCAGTGGGAGAGTCTCCCTGACAGTTCTGTCTGACCCTGTCCTCTATGCAGTAAATAATCAAGTGCACCTTGCCACAGAATCTCATTAAACCACTGTCATGCTATCAACCCTCGTTAAATCACTGTTCTATAGTAATAAATATATTGCTACTTCTCTTATGAGTGAAGTACATCATTCCATCCACAACACCCTACCAGAGCTATCACTCTCACACATATGTTAGAGCTCCAATCAAAATCCTTTTGTAACAAAATATTCCAACTAGCAACACTGATAAAATTCTTTTAAAAATATGTACAAGGTTCTGGCCATTACTATAGCAGTGAGGCAGTAAGAGCTGTGAATTCTTTAGAAGGCTTCGATCTAAAGCACTCCAGTGATTTAAAACTGAGACCTAGACTTCCGTTTTGGAAGAACAGATGTGCCTAATTTTGGTTAGATGTCAACTCTTAAATTCTCTTGTTAAGGGAAGTAGGTCAAAGGAACTGTTGAGGAAACTAGGGTGAAGCTAAGAGTACTTGCAGACTGTAGACCAGTTTGCTATTTTTAGTACAGGTAATACAAGTCTTCACAATTTCAGATGTAAGCTTTTTGAAATTTCCATCATTAGCAAATGTAAAATGCCTATTCTTTTAAAGTTTAAACAGCAGTACTTACAGAGTACATTTGCAAGTTAGAGGTTTGACTCAGAATATCTATATTTAATTTCTTCTTGCTGAAACAGTAAAGCAAAGCAAAGTTCATGCCTTATTGAAACACCTATGAATTAATGTAATGTTAAAATATTTTCAGTTCTTAGAATTTTGAAGCTGAAGTACATATTTTCATGCTTCCAATACTGTGGGAACTCAATGGTCTGGTTTGCAAATATAAATAAATTAAAAAGACACCAAGCTGCAATGACCATCCCAGTTCTTTTTGGTCTGGCATTTGTCACAGAAGTCTACCATCAGTTTCCATGTTCTAATGGAAATGTTCTTCATCTCTGGTCCTTGCTAAATAGAAATGAAAACTCACCAGCGTTAGTGTTTACTACTCATGGAATAGTATAGAAGTTGCCATTGTTTTCATATTGTAGACTAGGAAGATAAACAGATGATTTTAAACTGTCACAGCTAATTCAGCACTGAATTGTAAAACACTAAAATCAGAAGCATAAATAGATTTCTTTGGAAGCAACCCACAGACATAAAACTGGATTACACAAATAACTACAGTGAGAGGGATACTTTTTTTAAGATTAAAATTTTGTAACTGCCCTATTGGGGATGCATATTTATAAAAGATTACTTTTGGCTGACTATGTTGGCTTTAAAAAGCATTGCATTCTAAAATATCAAATAAAGCAGGAGAGCATACCAAACTGAGTGCCTTTGTAGGGAGGAGAGCTGCTATGCCGCTTAGAGTCTCATAAAGATAAAAGAAACACAATAACTGTAACAGCACTTACAAAGAAGCTGACACATTATTTCTTCTGGATATCATATTGCATCATCTTATTGCAATATAAAACAACTGTATTAACATAAACACTTGAAAAAAAAATCCCTGTTATCTGCTGAAAATGCCTGTGCTGTGAAGCAGTGGTTCTGCTGCTGACCAGAAGGCTGGCAAGCCCAGCCAGATACAGACGAGATACACAAAAGGAAGCTTTTTAATTACACATCACCAAAATAAAAGCTGAAATGCCACCACCTGAAGGCACACAGGCCAACCTCAGTTCCAGACAGGCAGCATTTTTTGCTGTGCAGCATGTCTTTGGCCATGTGCTCTTCAAACGCCAAGACTGGGCAATATGCAACCTCCAGTGATTTATTCGTGACCATGTTGCTCAAGGGCAAAACATTTTCAGCCAAGTTGCAAGTGCACCAGCTCCCTCTCCTCCTCACATTTCTGACTGCTGCAGGCAGCATTAGCTACCAGAACGTCAGACAGATGCCTACATTCAGGATCTGTATCGGTGTATTGTTGTAGTAGTTGTACATGGAAGGTCAACTCAGAGATTATGAAATGGAGCACCTGTACATTTTTCTAGATGAAAAGCTTTCCTGGACTTCAACTAGAGAGCTTGCTCCAAACTATGAGGTAATTCCTGTGAGTATTTCCAAGTCACTCTGAAGCTTACACCTACCGCTGAGAACTGAAGAGTTAGGCACAGACTAGCCTGCTTTCAGTATCACACTGATCCCAAGGTCAGATGCTTAAGCTGGGGAGAACAACTTGAGTATTCATTATTTGATATTCTTGTTCAGAGGGCACAAGGATCAAAGCACATTGAAGCCTTTGAGTTCTACAGATAGCAACTGCAGTAAAGTGAACATGGGGATGGAAAGAAGGGGAAAACAGATACTTTGCTATACATTACTCTATTAAGCAATTTGAGTTCGAGATCTAAACATTTTTAAAAACAATGCAATATCTTTGGTCTCAGCTTTCCAACAGGAGATGGTAATGATTTATCTCCTCAAAAATAAATCAAATAAAACATTCTTTTGATGAAATATGCATTTTAACTAAAATGAGCATATCACCAAATGAACAATATCTACTGATTAATTCAGGAGACTCCCACAAGCTCCCAGAGTGACACAGTGCTTTCTTCTTGCCAGCCCACTGACATACACAAGCCATCACATCCATCCCTACTGAACTCCGTGCATAGACATGCTTTTCTCTACGCTTTCAATTCTTCCCAAGTTTGTTCAGGCCGCACTAGTCTGACAGGACCTTAAGGCCACATGCACTGAGGTTCATAGCTACCATCCCAGTGACTTCATGTTTAAGATACAGAGCAGACCTGTAACGGTGGTACTTCTGCCATGGCAACATACTGATCATTCAAAAAGCAAGGCACAACTGTTTATCTGTCTCACAGTAATTAATCCCTTTCTACAGTAATGGAGTGAATCTGTTGCCATATGGGGACATCTCCACATACGTATAATATATTCGGGTGCAGGCTGCATATGCCCTTTGTAAGAACAAATCCTTCGCTGACATCTCAGTCTGTTTAGCTTTGCTCTTGACAGGCAACGTTTAGACCATGGAAGAAAGGTGAGGTTTTAGAATGGCTTTTTTTCTATAGGGAGCAAATTCAGATAGGTACTGCTTTTCTGGACATTATATAGAAGATACAGATTTCAACAGCTTATTTTTCTGCTTTAATGATCTCCCTTTGCTGCGTGTGTAACTGTAGGCACACTCTAACTACTAGAGTGCTTCTACACACACACACATAAATAAGGGCTGCAAGTATTTTAAAGAGGCATAAAACACTGCAAAAGATAGCTACACTGCTCCTGGTACCTGATTATCTTCACACCCCACCACATTAGGGCACTTAGATTTACACCTGGAACATTCACTGGGATTTCTCTTCCAGAGCCAGATAAATTCTAGACCACCTGCAGGTTAGTGGTAAGACAACAAGTAACACAGGTAACTGTTTCACTGCTGCTGGGTTTCCCAGGCAAACCTCTGCAGCTCACACATTTTGCAGAGATGTTCAGAGTCCTCCTTCCAGCCTTAGTGAAATAAAACATGACTAATGCTTGCCAGTTGCTATAGCAACAACTACTTCTCAACTCCAGACAGCAGGAAACTTCACAGAATCTGGGCTTTATATAACCCTCATTTTCAAGAAGGAGAAAATGGAAGACCCAGGAAACTAGAGTCTCATCTCTGTGCCTGGCAGGATCATGCAGCAGATTCTCCTGGAAAGCATGCTGGGGCACATGAAAAACAACAAGGTGGTTGGTGACAGTCTACATGGCTTCACTAAGGGGAAATCCTGCCTGACCAATTTGGTGGCCTTCTATAATGGGGCTACAGAACTGGTGGATAGGAGCAGAGCAGTTGACATCATCTACCTGGACTTGTGCAAAGTGTTTGACACTGTCCCGCACAACATCCTTGTCTCTAAACTGGAGAGACATAAATTTGATGGATGGACCACCTGGTGGATAAAGAACTGGCTGGATGGCTGCACACAAAGAGTTGTGGTCAACAGCTCAATGTCCAATTGGAAACCAGTAACGAGTGGTGTCCCTCAGGGGTCGATGTTGGGCTGATCCCGTTCAACATCTTTGTCGGCGACATGGACAGTGGGATTGAGTGCGCTCTCAGCAAGTTTGCCAATGACACTAAGCTATGTGGATCAGTTACCTCATCCCACTGCTTTTAGCCTTATATACATAGGTAGTCCATATATCCACCAAATCAGAGGGTGAAGGAAAAAAAAAAAATAGTATTGTCGTATTTGGTGCCTTAGTTACGTGGGAACAATCCACCATGGTGCCTGTTTGATTGTGTCTAACAGAACAAAGAATAGGATGTGCGAAACTTGTTGCTTTGTTCTTCAGATCTAGCTTTTTATTGTTTTATATGAATGACACGACAGAACACGTAATGTAAAGCATCTAAGCACTGCATCATGCTGTAATCAAAAGAAATTTATTTAACACCAAGTTTTAAGTATTCAAGAATAAAAATAAACCCAGAACTTACTTTAAACCAAAACTCTCAGTGTTCAGTATTTTGCAACAGATACCTCATTCTTGATACTGTGACTTGTACAGATCTTTGTATTTTGGACTAATATTTCTAGTAACTAAAACTACAAACTGTTTCAAATCCTAGATTAAGACACACTGAATGTAGAAAAATGTTGCAATGAAGTTTCCATTAAGGATGTGTCTTCGCAAATTTAGGTGTGCAGTACAGCTGAGATAGATCAAAGCCTTACTTCATTCACAGTTGTTTAGCCTTACTGAATGAGAGGGCTATTAACTTCCAAGAGCACAATCACTTCTTAATTTTTTGATAGTATGTACATGCATAGGTTAATGAAACCTAGTTGCATGGGCAAGTTTCAGTCTGAAATTTCAGAACTCTTCAGGGCTTATATTTGGAAACCTTAAAAGTTAACAAGAAGCTTGCATTTATGTACTGAGATACATCAGTCACCAAAGTTAAAAACATACAAGCATAAAAAATCAGTAAACTTTACAACACACCACTCCCTACTCCCCCAGTTATAAATCAGTTCAGGAAATCTTGTCACTGTATCTCTGGGATAACAGAAACTGATTTGGCCAGACTTACCACCCCACCACTAGATTGGGGAAAACAACACATTTTGCCACTATTTTCCATTCCTTTCCACCCGTTGTGTTCTGCCTTTCTACTTTAACCCTTGTAGTTTTTCGGGCTAGCATTGTTAAAACCAACACCCCACCTCTCTCTAGTGGCATCAGATCACTTGTTCCCTGCACATCCAGCAGCAGGTACCTGGGCAGCACGGGAGGAAAGCAAGTCCCTATTGCTTGTAGTGTAGTGTGCCTGGTTGCCAAAGCAGCACGCAGAGACTGGAGCGCCAGGGAAGAAAGTTCCCACCCAGTCCCAGGAGCCTCCAGGGAGGAGCACGCTCACTTCCATTCCATAGGCTGGTGATTATGCAAAAACTGAGAGCCCAAACCATTTGAGGAGGAAGGCTGCCTGCCTCAGTTCAGCCAAAGCGCCTAGACAAATGTATCAACTCAAATGCTGAATGCATCTCGATCAGGCATGAGCTAACCGTGACTTTTATTGTGGCTAATTTGGATGGCTTTTCATAGGGACAGCAGGAGGTGTAGCTTTAAAACCAAATTAGTACTGTTCCCATTTCAAATCTCTCCTTTAAAGCATGGTGGCCTTTAAGCCATCCCTATGAGACTGATACTAAGGTGGTTTTTTTATTTCAAGATGCAAAAGTCCCCCATTACTTTCCCATGTCTCATTCTTCAGCACTGGTCCATTTGCTCAGTATGAAACAAAATAAAACAAGGAGAGAGAGAGCCTGGCGAAAGAGAACAGAGGCCAAACCATTTAAATCTAGCAAAGTTACAAAGAGACTGAAACAAGGCTCATTTAATGAGAAATGTTATGCAACCTTAATTATTTGCTATCTGCCTTGTAAAATTCAAATCAAGCATGAGAAGGATAAAATTCTCTCTTGGGGTTATTTTATTATGCAAAATATCTTGGCTTTACAACATCACTGAAATGCTTCATGGAATTACAGCTCTAATTCACAGTGCTTCCTCTTTATTGTGGATGCAGAAAACAAAGAATTTAGACCTCCAAGCCACATACTTCATTGCAGCAGCCTAACCATGACAGGCTGGTACCAACAAAAGGGAAACAAATACCACTCGCTCTGATAGCAGAGTTAAACCTTTAATTTCATGAAGAGTGTTTGCATTTGCCCCAGAAACAATGAGAACATTAGCAATATTTTACATAGGAGTTGAATCCCTGCTTTTAAAGATGATGTGTTTTACAAGGATTGCTGGACTATACTATAGTGCACCATGTATACCTCTAGAACTTCCTATAGAACATGTTCTTGGTGCCAATTCTTTTGTCAACCAAATACAGGAAAAAAAAAAAAGACTGTCAAATAAGAGTGTTTGTTGCAAGTGACTTAAAGTATCTCATCAAAACACTTCAAAATCCCATCTATTGCTCTGTAATGTACATTAAATATTCCAATTCAGCACAGAAAAAAGCCAAGAATATTTACATTACATAAATGGTGTAAAAAAAAAAACTAAAATAAAAGCATGAACAATATAATGCTGAAGTCATAGCATATGACTCCGCACAGCAATTCACCAGCATTCACCATGTTTGAGTCATATTTCTGAAAGCCCAGGCAGCCTGTGCCAGTGCTTGGTAGCTGGTGGTAACAGGTCCAGTAACTTCAGACTGGACTTCCCCTCTTTGCCCTTCATAGGGGAGGTAGGGATGAAAAAGTGCTCAAGGCTGCTCCACCTTCAGGCAAGTCACTCAAGCACTGTCCTCCAGCTCTTCCCTTTGCTCACCAAGACAGCGGTTGAGAGGCTGGTTGCCAGAGCCATTAAGTTTTCTTGTGCGCAACCACTGAATGGAACTGGCTCCATACCAACAATGCAATAGTTCTCACAAATTGCCTTCAGTATCCCCACACAGACAATTTCCTGGCTTGACTGAATACTGTAAGGTTTTTTCTTATGTGGGAGACAGACACCAGGTTTGGTTACACAAAACTTGGGGCCATGTAGGTCAGTTCCATCAGGCCTGGTAGTGGCTGCTTCCCAGGCTCCGTGTATTGCAGTGGTGGAGATTATTTTTGAAGGATGCAAATGGCCTTACCTACAAGGCTATTCTTTGAGCTTTGCCCTTACGAGTGCCATTCCACAGTGAGACAGAGACTCATCAAGCCTGCTTCAATCCTTCATAAAAGTATTTGTCATCACAAAGGACTATAATACAGACTCAAAATTACCACCTCTGAGATTAAACACTAGCAGATTCCCACTAAAATCTCAGACAAGGCCTTTGTAATTAATGGAGTCTCACCAATTGCGAACAGCTCCAGACCAGGGCATTAGTGCTTTCCGTCATTCTGCCAGTCTGCCACAGTGAACCAAGGCTAAAATAATTTGCTATTCTTAGTTTCACTTGAGAGCAGAGCATTACTTCATCACAACCACGCTCCATAAATCTACTTACCCAGTCCTTGTCTTCCTGTTAATCAGGTGACCATCAGGTTGGAGTTGCTCATATCATGTACCTGCCTATCATTCAATTAAACTCCTATTTCTGTATGCATAGCTGTTGCACTATTGAACCAGACTTAGACACTTGTGCAGCAAATAAAAGATTATTTCTTCCAGAGCAGACACGGTATGTTACCACTTTATCTCAAGACACTCATTCTTTGTAAAATCATGTCTCATCCTTTTCATCTATGAGAGTGCGGTATTTTCCACAGGTCTAGGCAGTCAAGTAGCTCACCACTAGTGAGATTCCAGGCTAAAAAAATTAAAGCTCTATGGAATGTGACTAAAATAATATAATGCACATCCACCTTACTGATTTGTCTTCATTCACACAATGGAAGTTTCAAAGCAAGTCACTGTGAAGCAGCCACACAGGGTGCTGCTTTGTAAGAAAGATCACCTTGCTCTACAGCCCTTGATCAGCACAGGCAGGCGACTCCAGAACATTATTGTCCTTGCTCTGAACAATTAGGATTCATATTACATCTATCCATAAAGGACACAATGTACTCTGCTTCTGTCTGAGACACTTTAAAACATAAGTTTAAAGAGACTGGAGCGCCAGCTAACTTACTTTCATTAGTGCTTACCTATTGCTGTGCCAGCTTTGCAATTAAAAAAACAAACACGACAACAAACTCGTCAGCATTTTTTACTTCCAGCAAGCATTTGTTTTGCTTTTAATAGAACACCAGTGCCAAAAGCTGATGCAACTAGAGACAAAACACTCTGCAAAATCAAGGTTTGCAAGACAGCAGTTTAAAGGTGCCCTCAACATGTACATCATCCACCAGTTCTCATCTGTGAGTAGCAGGTCCAGCAGAGCATGTCCCCTAGTCAGTTAATTGATCACCTGCATCAAGAATTGTTCTGGAATGTATTGAACTCATCTCCTCACTTCCAGCACCCAGTTGCATTGCCCTTCCAGAAAAGTGGTTAAGAGACACCTTTGAGTACTACAAGCTTGTGACTGGCTCTCCGGCTGCCTAAAGGCAGCAGCATCAGCTCCCCCTTCTTAATCATGAGGTCTGCAGCAGACGTTGACTACACTATCATCTGTGGTCCTTACACACAAGATCTCTACTGGCTTGTCACCTGCCCAAGGCAAAGCTTCAATCATTCAAGCCATTCCTTTATAGAGAGCACAACCCCTTCTCTTTACCTGTACACCCTATTTTTTCTCTTTTCACCCAGTAAATTTAGGCCTAAAATGCCTCTCAGGGCTCTTCAGCTGACAAGACCCATGCTATGCATGGCTTGACCAACAGGTCTGGGGGTGGATTCCCTCCCAAGCTGGATGTTTACTCTGCTGTCCATACTCAGCTCCACAAGTCCAGATCACCACAGATGAGTGAGAAAACCGGTATATCATTCCATTTAAATAGCTTTGCTTTGGGATGGGTTAGGAAGGGATCAGCAACAGTTTTATTTCAGAGCCTAGAAAGCAGAAAAATAGATTCTGAAAAGAATAAAGCAACAAATAATGCAAGGTCTTCTGACTTCCTGGTCTAAAGTTGGTGTAAAGCTGAATATGAATTGTTAACATTAAAAACAGGCTTGTGATCTTCATTGAGGTCTTAGGAAAACAAGTGATTGAGGAACTGGTTGTAGCCATCACAGAAAGACAAAGTAGAGGCCTTTCTTGCTAAATTATAATTCTTACCAGTGCTCTCACATAATACAGACTGGAATTATGCTGCCTGTAAAAAATATGAAGTATCCTAACCACCACAGCTCTCCAGCAGACTGCTTTTTAAATTATTTATCAAGAGAAACACAATTCTTTGCCAATTGTTCAATGTTCACACAGTTTTAAAAGCTTTTAGATCTTTGGACACAGAAATCTCTGCTTGGTGCTTCTATGCTGTCTTGAACAACAGTGCCTGATTCCAGATACAGCCACATCAGTGCCACCATGCTAAATTACCCTCCATTTTTGAAGTTCCAAAAGTCACTAACAGAAAACAACCCCAAACCAGTGCATTTTCAAATTACACATAGTCCACAGTAATTAATGTCACAGTGAACTGATACTCATACCTGCCCAATTTGCAGTAGGAAGTCCTAGCTGTCATCTCCTCCTAACCTCCTACAAATTAAGAGCAGTTTAAATTCAGCTATATCAGTTAAACCTCCTGCTATTGCTACATCTATATTAGGAAGCAACTCTAAGTAATATTAACTTAATTTGAGATTGTAGGGAGACAACAGATTGATTTGCACACTATATACAAAATTTATTTTGTTTACATTCGAATTTATTTTAAAGACACTAATAGTCTCACAAACCAATGAGATTTGATCCTGAACAGGAGTCAATTTTGACACCTCTTTTCCTGAATAAAGGTCTCCCTGATTTTTGTTACTAAATAATGCAAAATAGTAAGAAGAATTAAGACAGTCCACCTTTTTTACAGGCTTACCAGAAATTGATAAGATTTTAATTTTGGTAGAAGACTAGACCTATGCAATTAGACCTTGCTAAACTTATGCAACTAGTTTCTACTTGCAGGATGTTCATCACTTCATTCACGTAGCTGCGCTCAGTGTATACTGGAATAAAGTAATATGTTTTTAAGAGCAAAAAAATATCATGCCACCTCAAAAGAACAGAAGTCCTACTGAAGAGGGCAGGCCATCTGTCAATTCCTGTTTAGGAGGAATTCAGGTAGTATGCCAAGTTAGATATGCCAGTGAATGATTATTTGAGAAGTCTGGTAATACTGCAAAAACCAAAACCAAAACTCAAAACACTCCCCTCCCCCCAAAAAAACCCAATCCCCCCCCCCAAAAAAAACCCCACAAACCACAACCCAAAAAACCCAAACAACCACCAACCAAAAAAAAACCAACCAAAAAAACCCGAAACAAAACATCCACAAAAAAACACACCCAAAACATTTAGGGGTTTACATGATCTTCCCTTCAGAAGAACTAATGTTATATTTAGGTGACATGAGTTTATCTGTGATGTTCTCGGACCTGAGCTAGAACAATAATCTTCTATGGATGTTCCAAGGAAATCTCTTAAGGATGTGCTATTAACTCATCTGGTCAGGAAATAATGAACACTATGGCTGGTTTTGGAAACTGTTCTTCTTCCTCAGCATCTAATCTGGGATTAGATATTGTAATGATTAAGAGACTGTAAGCAATCTGGGAAAAGGACACTGTACTTCAAGTAGTCACACAGTGCTAGTGTGAGTCAGGCTATATGACATATTTAGTAAGAAGCTAAATAGCTTATATATTTGCATACATTCAAAACTTCTCCGCGTAATAGCAGCAATCAAAGCCCCTGCCCTGCAAGCACTTTCTCTTATACACGAGCTTCGATGTGTAGCCCTTTTTGAAGCTGGGAGACCCTTACGCATAAACTCAAGCACATTTAGACTTCATCAGAGCTCGATCTGAACTGACTGGGGAATCTGTAACTGCTACAGAACAGACTCTTATTCTAGGTCTGTCTGACAAAACAGGAAAGTAAGGTGAGTCACAGGGATAGACAGAACAAGTAACAACTATAGCCTCCTCTGAGCTATCTACAAATCAGAAGGAACTGTAGGAGTCGAAAAGGCACTTTGTTTCCGTTCAGTTTCAATAACGTCAACCAGAAAGCCTTGTATATGTCCCAAGCTCACTAGTGTCTAAGTGCTACTATGGGACCAGTTACCACTTTTCCCCAGAAAATTTTTTAAAACAAGTCTTATGAGAGCTTAGTTCTCTAAGCACATGAAACCCTGGGCAAATAATCAGCCATGGTGTAACATGCACCTTTTTCCTCTTTATTCATAAAAACTTTCAAAAGTATCCTGTATTGTTTTTAACAGATACTTGTGTGCCTGATGAGATCTGAAGCTCACTGCATTCCATGGATCACTAATTATTAACAATTCCTACCACAAAACATTCTGGATACAAAGAAGTGTCCAAGATGTTCCACCTCACCCCTTACCTCAGGATGCTCCTAATCCTGCTGTGAAGATATGACATCCCCTTCCCCTACAGCTGCAGCAGCCAGAGGCGGCTCTGCTCCTACCAAGGGGTGGCCAGCCAGCCAACTGCATTCAATGCCACCAAAAGACAAAACGCCACCAAAACTCACTGAAACACAGCAGGCAGCCCAGGTTGCCATGCTTCATCCTACCCTTAAAAGCAAATGGTTGAAAATATTTGCATTTATATTCCTCTTCCTCCTTTTGTCTAAGCCATGCAAGTGACCTGAAATAATAAGCATGGGCTGATTAATTGCTGTATGTGTTCCCTTCTGCAGAGCTGAAAGGTCAGTTGGGGTAAAAGCAAAGGGTGACATGACATACAATACTAAACACTCCTGGTTTTAAGCAGCCACCTTGTTCAATGAACCACACACAAAACCCAGAAAGAGTTCTTTTCACTACATGCACTCAGGCTTAAATGGACCAGCTGAGAAACAGTTGCTGAACTACCAACTCTGAAGATGGAGAAAAGCCTTATGCGGGCCTCCCTCCCCAAGGCTAAGCGCTTAATGGCATATTAAAAATGTAGACATCTTAGTGCAGATTTCTAAGGATTTCTCTACATTTACATAACAGTTGGCAGCTCTCATCTGTGGTTGGGGTTTTTGTTTGAGTTGATTTTTTTCCCCTGGTCTTCATAAAACCATTTGCAGCAGTGTACTTGCCTTTATAATTTTGTTTCTGGAGAAGAGAGGTCCAACTGCATCTTCTCTTATTAACTGTCACAGATGTTGTTAGCACAGTGCTGGGTATGAGGCTAGAGATACAACAAATAGCAGCAACCATTCTGAAGTGGTTTAATCTGAGATTACATTTTAGAAATACAATTTCAATTATTTCTATGATGATTTTGTTACATTATTGCTGTATTTGTTTAGTATTGAAATATAGGCAAACCTACAGTGGATGTTTTCCAGAAGCACTTCATGCTATGCTGATTGTGGACTAGCTGAAGATGAAACCCAGTGAGAATAGAGTAAGACAACACTGAGTTAAATTGGAAAGTGTAAAACTGTCAACCACCAAACAAATATTTCAATCTGCTACTCAGAAGTGACCCTCCTTGTTTCTGCAAGGTAGAGAAAATTTAATGTGAAGAGGTTTCAGCTTCAGTTATCTGCAACAGAGTCCCCAAAGTCCTCAAAGCTAGCACTGAAAGCATTCCTAGTTTTGCCTTCAATAAAATCATATTCTGTCTTTCCACAAAAGACACTAGAGAATGAGTAAGAGAGCTTTGAATCTAGCAAGATGATTATACAAATGAGTTTTTCAAGGTATATAATTATCAAATTCTTAAATCACTTATTTCAGAGGCTGAAACAAGAGAAGGCATGCAGGCAGGCAGAGCTGTGTAGATTAGGCAATGTAAATGTTAATTAAGAGATCTGGAGAAGGGAAAGGGAATAATGCAATCCCTCTACATTAGCATGTGGAGCTCTTGGCCCAGTCACTGAATGGTGAGGGAAAGCCTTTCTAAGGGAAAAACAAGTAGAAAGCAGAGCTCAGGCCTGGAAAGGTGAAAAGAGGAGGGAGTCAAATTTCTTTGTGCCGTTTCCTGTCCTCACCCTTTCTACATCCATCTCCATGCCCAGGAGACAGGAGTAGCAGTCTTTAACAACAAAAGGGCAGATGTTGATGCTAATACACACTTTATACTAAACCAGCCCTAAGAGGCTCTGTGAACATTGTATCTGCCAGCTGCAAGGCTGAAGCAGTGAGGAAAGCTCCCAATAAATACAACCTCTATTTCCTTGTCTTGTTTTTTATTTTACAGATGCTTCTATTATTGCAAATACACATTTCACTGTGACCAGACAGAGTAGCTAAAATGTTTTTTGCCAGGACAGATGAACAGGCTTCATAAATCATATGAACACCACCGACTCCAGGCTGACAAACTGAACAAGGTCACACTAGCACACTCTACAACATGCACAGATTTTCAAGCCCCTTGGAGTCTGAGGGCACAGATTCATTAAGCAAAAAGAGTCTGCTAACACTGACTGCAAGGCCTAGGGGACCAGATCTCACTTGGCCACTGTATGAAAGCTGTAGAAAGTATAGAAAGGGCCTAAGAATCATTGACCACTTAGAGTGTCATAGCCTTATTTACATGTCAAGTTTAGATATATCATCTTGTTCTGCTGTGGTCCTATGGAATATCATCTTTGCTTCCATGTATGCATTCAGGTTATTAAAGTCTGCAGGTTTAAGCTGCATTTCATACAGCTGAAAAGACTTCTTTATGATTTAATTAGGCAAAGTTGCTTGAGTGCCCCTTTCAAATCTGTCCTCATAAAACTACCATTACCTCCTCCACCTTTGGATAAGTATAGGTTAAAGCAGCAGAGATGTTGTATTTATCATGGCACAAAACAATAGCACACTTCAGCACAAATACACTGTATTTTCCTCAGCTAAAAACACACAAATAATCTGTGGCTGCAACAGTACCAAGTCATTTCACAATAACCTAGTTTCTGAACTACTCATCTGGCAGGCCCAGCAGCAATACTTCTTGTTCAGGACATTCCTAATGGATGTAACACATTCAAACCTCCTACTCCCTGTCCCAATATCCCTTTTAATGCGCTCTTTGCTTGCTCTGCAGTTCAATGCAGTAGTCTAGCTGAAACAGCATTAAGAAATAGAGAATAGGAGCATGACACCAGCTGAAAAGCTCTCTCAGTAAAGTGAGTAGAGTGGGGTGAAAAATCTGGCTGTGTCACATCACTAGCTTTTTAAAGATTAAATCTAGCATGTGCCAACATGCCTAAGAGCAACTTGTCACTGAAGTTCAGAGAAACTCATCTTCTCAAGTGACTGCATCTACAAGATCAGCTCTCCCCTCCCACACGCGCTCTTAAGAATTGCCCAGAGTTACCCTAAATTTTATCAGGCAGCAGAAACACTCCCCAAATACTGAGACATATTCATGTGTGTATGGTCTCGCTAAGAAGACACTAATGCTTATTGTGTCATCAGAAAAGCTAGTTATTTATATGCTTGCTCTTCTCCAAGTGCTATTTGCAGGTATTAGAGCAATAAAATAAGAACACTAAAGTAGGCTTTGCAATAAGAGCCTTAGAAACACCAGGTACTGTGAGCTATCAGCTTGACGGACTTCAGCTTTCAGTGAAGAATCTCTGTCATCTCCTGAAAATCTTCTATATTCCAGTATACATTTTGTCCTTCTACTTGTTAGGAAAGACAAGTTCTTTGTTAGAAAGGAGTTATGATAGCTAGGGAAGCACAACGAAGTTTGGAATGCATCTCAAAACACCACATTAAAATTTTGTGTCCAAACCCCAAAACCCTATAGTCACCACACTACAGTTCAGGTCCCTTTTTTTGTAACTGCTACCAAGCTCTTGAAGATTTCTGTCTGTTGATACATAATTTCAGCAAGTTGAGTGCTGCAGTTGGGAACAAAACTAAGTGAGAAGGCAGGCGCAAGTGCTCGAGTACCGCAGAGAACTGGGCGCAGAGAGCAACACCGGTGCACATGCATCCTCAAGAGTAGTTGGGCAGTACCCATTGAAGCCATATTTGTGCTGTGCTCTTCCTGACACTGCTGAACACAATATATTCCCTGGAGGTGTATGTATTTTATAAATGGGTAGTAGAAGAGTCAGAACAGGTTTTTGTATTTGCTAAGTTTAAACACATTTTGGTGCAATTCACATGTTAATCTGAGGAAAGACTGTTGCTTCTGTATTTAGTTGGCTCAAATTAATCTCTGGTTAACTGCTGGAATGCAGCAGGGATAAATTTTAGCTACTGACTTAACTGTAAAAACTTGAATGTGTGTCAACACATTAACCTTCCACTCATTTGCCTCCTTTTACCATCAAAAAAGTGCAGGCAACGAGCACACCGAAACAGTAAATGTTTCTTCCATTAATCACCAGCTATATTAAATTATTTCCAGTTATCTGGACAAGAACACCAATGCTCTGTCACCATCTCTAGAGACAGTACTGTAGTTCTATAAATAAGAGCCAGCTGTCCTACTAAAAAAACGAAACAGAAAAAAAGAAAAAGCAAGCTTTGGTTCTAGGAAAGACTAATACCGACATCTTCCTCCTCACCTCAACCCTGCCCCCCAAAGTGTTCCTGGGTTATCCATATATACAGTTCAAACAACAGCTTCAGTTTGAATCCTGCCATCAGTTAGGCAGCTCAAGTATTCACAGCATTTGAAGTTAAAGAATTTAGCTTCCTATCTTTCTTCCCTTATAGAAGAAAAGTTTGGGAACAGTTAGTTAACACCAACTTCCACATTCTAATATAGCCTGGAAAAACACAAACTAAAATAAAACTAACAAGACAACCCAAAATCCAGAGGAACTCCACAGTTCCCTACAGCCCTTTTTTTTTTTTTTTTTATCCCCAAACACTTCAAAAATTTTGAAATAGGTTTTCACCTTCAAATTCAGTGATGCATCCCTGTGTCATGACATTGGTTTCAGCACCAGGTAAAAGCCCAACCCTAGCGTGGGATTTTAACCCACTGTAGCCATCTGTTTCAAGAGGATTATATGGATTTTTTTAAAGTGCTAGACACATTAAAAATAGCAGAGTCTCATTTCAGATGCTTTTTCAGCTACCTTGTTTTAAAAATATCACCTAAGCTTGGAAGTCAAAGCTAGATGACCCTGTAAGTTCGCCATGCCTATTGATGTCCTCTGACAAAAAACCCCAAACCATTATGGTAAGAGTAGAAGTACAAGTATCAGCCATTTATTAACATCTCCACCTTCTTTTTCATGGCCAAAGGAAGCACTCGCCAAGTCTCAGCTATCCTTAGGCTTTAATAGCATAATCATAATTTCCAAAATGGTACACCTTAAAACATTGTTTCTTTTGTTTGACTACATAATGTTGGAGTTTTCCAAAGAACATCTGTTACCAAATCCAAAGGTCTCATTTGGTTCACGCACTTACTGCAGGCTTTCAAAGAACAAGCAGCTGCATACTTATATCATGCAGGTGAATAAACGTCTTTTTCCAAGATGTTTGGTTGCTGGGCAAGATGTGTATTTACAATATTCTACTGCTGAGAAAAAAAACAACACTGTAATTTTGGTTCTTTTGCTTCATATACCTGAACCAGACCTGCTTTCTGTCTGAGCTGGGACTTGCTCTGCATACACGAGAAGTAATTGCTTTCATCCTATCTCTGCAGGCAGAATAAGCAGCAATTCAGTGACCACTCCATCCATACTCTGATCTACAGTTTGGTTTTTTTGTTGGGGGGGGGGGGGGGGGTTGGTTGGTTGTTCTGTTTTTTGCTTTTTCACCAAGGAATCTGTTCACCTTTTTGGAGGCAAAAAAAGCAAAAACGAAAACAAACCACCACACAAACCACAGGAAAAAAGCATTATCATTCCTATTTGATTAAATAGGTTGTTCCTTTATTGGAGACGAATGATGGGCTTCTCAGCCTAGTAATATCCCTTCTCCCTAACCACAAATGAAGGACACAAGTGAAAATGCACTTCATTACATGACCCCTAGTTTTGAAAAGTCATGACAAACAGCAAAACCTTCTATTTCCTAGGAACAGCACCTTTAGTTGCCCCTGTTAAATGCCATCTTTCTGTTAATACAGATCTGCTTTGCAACTAGGCCAGGGGGAAGGGAAGACAAGTACTTAGGAGATGCATATAGAAACGTGCCTGTGAATATAAAAGCTATTCCAAGCCACCTCCCCCATCATCTTCCATCATTTTATACAGCCTTGGCCTCTGCTTTTTTTTCCCATTAACAAATGTTGGTCACTGTACATATGTTTCAAAAACTGTAGCAGCTCTGATTTCATAACACTGCTTACAAGTACATGATAGCACTGGATAATAGCAAGAGAAGTCTAAAAATCTCACTTTGTAGTATTTTTTCATTATAAGTACTGAATTTGATAGCAACTATATGTTTTTCTTGTATGCTAAAATAGACCCAAAATATAGGAATTTCCTGTTTAACGTGGTAATTCTAGCATTATGTTTGTTTGTTTTTAAAAATAACCAGTTAAAGAAATACCAACATAAGTTATAACAGCCTAAAGGTTTGTCTTGTTTTCTATCAATTCATTCCCATCAAGGCTTTATAACGACATGCTGTCTCTGTTCAGATCTTCCAATAATGTTTTTCTTAATATATTACACTTCCATTTCTCATTTACAACATTATCTGATAGCTGCAGAATTCCCCTACTTTTGCACCAATATTTCAGATGAATTCAATTTCTAAAGATTTTGGCAATGATACAACAAAGCATCAGGCTTTCACATCTGAAGTTCCCAATCGTGTTTGAAATTAAAGTGAAGTAGGTGGTCTCAACTTACTTCCACTGTTTGTTCCCCACACAGTTACTCTACACTTTGGCATCCCCTTCTTTCCCCTCCCTAAATCCTCCACTATCCCAGAGATAAAGCCTGCAATCTAAGATCAAGAATAAAAAAAGGGAGAAATTCTTGTAACCATCAGGAAAAATGTACAGTGGTAAGCCATCAGATAGCGCTAGCAATCCTCTATTTCCAGGAGCACCAAGTTTCGCTTGCCCCACTTAACGTATCCAAAAAACCTCCAGATAATTCATTATCATAACTTCACAAAATGATTTGGAGACCAAAGAACCATCCACTCAATTTACTTTCAGCTGCTATTTAAGCAAATGGAAGTTGCAGGCATCAAAACAGGCAACATTTACTAGGATCCCTAATTGTGCAATGAGCACACATGCAACCTGTGCTGGGGTTGTGTTCTCTGGAATTAGACCATATGACAGGCAAGCATTGCTGTGTGCCAGGGCAGGCACCACAACATAAGGCAACATCTGGAGGTGCCAGCCGCTCAGTTTGCAGGATATATGTTGGCTTCCTCTCCTCCACATTAGCTCTGGAGTCCAACATGCCAGACACCAGTTGTCAAAAGAATAGAAAGCCTGCAGCTGGCGCCTGGGATACAGAAGATGAAAAGCCACATGTGTACATGGACTGCGAGCTGCCAACACCATAAAGGGAGATAAGGCTCAGGTGAGGGTGTTGCACATAGAAAGCATGATAGCATCAATCTACTATTCAGTATCGGGCTACTTCCAGGTATGTTAAGTAGCATTTATAGTAAAGGAAAAAAACAATTCATTTATTATTTCAGAGATCAGTCATAGCAAACAAAAAGGATGCCCACATGGCATAACTCAACATTCACAGCATAAACACAGCAGGCAACTACTAAAGAGGAAAACAGACATGCTGAATGACAAAATGAGACAGCAAAAAAGCATCTTCATCAGAAAGATAGATTTTTTTTTTCTTTTTTAAACAATTTTTGCTGGTTTATTCACCAGAAAATAAACTGAATGGAGGTAGAAGGGAAAACACAAAATACTACTCGTTTTCATGCTCTGCATGTACAAACTTGAAGAACTAAAGAGATTAAGAGTTACAAAACACACAATTCCCCATTCATGGAAGAACTCCTTAAGTGGAACTTCACACCACAGAACATCTTTCTCCAGTTGTCTGGCCTAAGGATAAATTCTGATACCAAAGTTGCTACTACTTTTGGAATTGGGATGTTGTTTTACAGCTGTTTTAGCTACTGCAGTCTCTAGCTTATGTAAAAGACTATTACAGACACACAGGCCCCTTCCTGTCCTGCATATTGTTACCCAGTCTTGCAGTTTCCATCAGTCTTACAAATTTGAAGTTAAAACTAATTAGACTGAATGATGTTGTGAGCAAGCAGATAACTACTCTATATATCAAGGGTATGGGTACTTATAACCAAGAAGCCAACTTAAATAAGCAATCTGGTGTTTTGGAAAACAATCAGTAGTGGATTACTTGCTTGTTAACAGCAGATACTGAAGAAAAATAAAACCTTCAATTGATAATGTATCTTAAAAAAAAAAAATCAAATCATAAGGTCAGTGTATTCAAAGATTACTCTTCTACAACACCTTGCATTACATTAGACTACTTACAGTTAATTAGACAGTACTAATACAAAGGAAAAACACTACAACTAAAGATGATAGTGTTTTCCATTTACAATTTTTAATTGGGAAGCCATTTAAAAGGATTATTTCTAGAAATATGAAAAGCAAGGTGCTTACCTATTTCATCCATTATATTCAGTGCTGTACACTCATTTGCACTGCAGAGGTCTACTGTGAATCCATAGCATGATCCATATCACCCCATACAAATGACTTCAGTCTCCCATCCTACATTTAAAAAATTCAGGCCAGAAATTATGCCAACTCAGAGTAGAAAGGAGGAGGTGTCACAGAAGGAAAAGGTGCAGCTTCAGAAAGTGTCCAAAAGGCATGCCATCAAAATATCCTTTTGAGGTCGCATCTGACCCGCTCTCACCATTTCTGGCCCAACATCTGATCAAAATGGAGTTTGTCACATCCACAGCATCATGAGATTATATGCAAGGACAGGGAGGGGGGAGAAGCCTGCCGAGTACTTCCTCGTGCTCTGCGTCAATAGATTTGGGCTTAGCCTCTGTTAAGCAGCTCAAGCCACCAGTTATTGGTGCTGGCAGCTGTCTGCCACACTGCCCCACTTCCTATTTCAAAACACACTGCCTGGGAGGGAGGCCTTGGTCAGTCGGCTCCAACCTGCCTCCAAATAAAATGGACAGTGACAACAGTGAAGCCTCCACGTTTCCCTTGAACAGTCCTGCAATGGTTTAAAATACCCCCTTTCCTTTTCAAACAGCTCAGTGCCAAGATCAGTTACAGCAATACTAAAAGAAACCCAACATGCATTTCAAGATAAAAAACTAAATTGAGATAGGACCTTAGTTTTAGTGAAGTATTTTTGCATATGTACAGATTGTTTTCTTAGGTTATTGGATATACTATTAGGGATTTTAGCATTTCTTGGCCTTCAGGTAACTCTTGATGTGTTTCTATTAGCTTGATAACAAATGAGCCTTTTCAAAAAGCACAGTAGAGCCATTAATGTCAAAGCTTTGCCCAATATTAGGACAAATCAGTTGCTAGCAGCTTAAGAGCAACTGCTATATTACCTCCCCTATCCTCAGAAAGAGGGCTAATAGTGCATTCAATCCAGATTTTGAGAAATACCTGTGCGACAGTGTCAAGTTTTCTGTCATGTTTTACCTTGCACTGTAAGATATAAAACACATCTATGTAATATGACCAAACAGAATTCTCCTCTAAATTTTCCTCATTATAAAAATTTTATTACAAAATTATTAAAATTGGATTTGTCACACCAACAAGATCATGCCATTGTTAGACCTCCCATTTCAAGACTAAGAGCTTATAAACTCTGGTTCTACAAATAATCGCTTGTTTAGCCATAACAGCTACTGTACTCATGTGGGGCACAAGGGCATCTCCCACCCACTCCACATGCTGGCCAACCCACGTGAGCTTAAAAAGGCCCACAGAAGTCAAAGCTCTGTCCCTCACCACTGACAAACCTGGGCTGCAACATGAAAAGCAGCCTTATGGCTACGATACAGCCAAGGGAGCCTGGGAGAATGGGATTGAACATCTGGTCCTGTCAGAGCCTTATAACCCCAGGATTGCTAACATCACTTAGCATCTCACAACTTAGATCTATATCTTTAGATGAAAACATTTCTATTCCCCACTCTTTTTAGCGTCTCATTTATTCAAATTATTGGTTCTGATGCAAACATTCTCATTCAGCCCCACAACTGGGCCCAAATTTCTGCTGGGGAACCTGGCTACCCTGGGACAGAAACAATAACTAAAGGCTCTAGAGCTCTTCCTGTGAAATTGTGAGCCTGAAACAACTAGGTTTTATGGAATGTTAGAGAGGTAAATTGCTAAACATTGTGTAGTTCGAGTTGCAAACTCAAAACAGAGTGTAAGCATTAATTATCTTTGATTATGAATACTAAAGATCAATTATCGTTAATTTTATCATCCTTGTTCAGATGATGAGCAGGTAACCTGCTCTGCAAGTGGTCCCCTTGAGATACAGCACAAAGTATGGAAAACACACAAATAAAAACAAACTCAAGCTCATTCAAAACATATCCAAAACCATCCCATTGGTACTGACTGTAAAAAGAATTTAAAACCCAAGGAGAGAACAGGTTAAACTACCGTCCACCCTGCTAAAATGGTTCTCAAAATAAAAAGCAATGTTTGTGTATTCTGATACATTCACACTGCAGTTCAGATCACATGGCCCGAGGAGGTAAAAGCTATTCCATCACGGACATATAGGGTAAATTAACTTGCTAATTCCCTTCCTAATGCATAGCCCACTGAGCATACAATTACATAAAAAAGGAAAATGAAAACTCATGCAGCCAAGCATATCAAATTTGTATGGGTTTTAACAGTATGTAAAGCTTTTTAAAAAATACGTATAAATACACATACCTTTCTTTTTTTTTTTTTAAACCAAACCACATCATTCACCCTTAATACAGTCACATGCACAGCACTGAGCATATGCCATCCTTCCCCAGCACTGCCAAACAAAAGCTACATCGCCAAAAATAGCCACACAGTGGGCTAGAGCTGCTGCAGAATGCCCTAGATACATTTAGGTCATACAGATTGAGCAGCTCTGCTGCAAGGAAGGGTTAGGCACTAACCTTCATAATAGGCCGTGGCTGAAAAGAGGGACGAAGATGAATTTCCATACTTGAAGTTAATTTTTAATAAACATTATTTAGCTGAGCTTAAAATAGCATCTAAAAGCTATTTCCATTCAGAGCTGGAATGCACGTGTGTATATATATATACACACAGAGAACATAACAAGGAAAGAGTGTATTAAAATACTTGGTACAGGCTTTCTATGAAAAGGTCAGGTAAAGAAAAAGGTGCTTAAAAAAAACCACAAAAAACCAACAAACCAACCCAGAAATATACAGAGTTGACTCTACAAGAGTACAGTCCCAGACTGAGAAATGTTTCTTGTTTGGTTTCTCTATTGCTTGAGTGAGGTTTCTTCCTATTCTCTTTCTGCAAACATTAGGTAAAGCTAAAAGCTGATGCTTTTTCTAGATCAGGTAAAATACTATATGCTGGAAGAGCTAAAAAAGTAAAGATCAGTGTGCTAAGTGTTCAGAGAAGTCAAAGACTGACCACAGTTTATCATGCTAGACAGACCCCCTCAAATCCTCGTCAAGTATCAGGCTAATCCACAATTTAGCTTTCTCCACCATCTCAATACTCCATTCAACATGTTAAAAGGCAGCATTTTGAACCAAAGAAGTGTTACAGCCTTGCAATAACAAACAAAACATACTTATCCACGATAAAGTAGGTAGCGGTAGGTAATGTAAGGTGTTAGATGAACTAACAAGCTAGCGACATCTGAGAGTCATCTTCACCTATTTCCTTTCAACAGATAAGTGTATGTTTGGCAGTAAAATACTGAGTTGTGATCCAAGCAAACACATTTTAATCTCTGCAGTGGAGAGGACAGTGGTCTGTCTTCCCTAACACTACCCTTCAAGTTACCTCTGAGGAAGAAATCTCAGTCTGAATGAAGAGATCATTGCCTGTATCAACTGACTGATACAAAATGGGTTTCCTCAGATTAGCAGAGGATTGCCTTTCAGTGGCAGGCAAGGCTTCCCCTGTAGATGAGCTGTAGAAAAGCAAGAGCAATCTCCACTAATACACTGCACCCCTAACTGGCTTGACGCTGCAGGTGTGTCTTGTTACATTGCTGGTGAACCACCCAGCATAAAAAAAGCCAGAAGTATCACACAAACTACCAGCTTGTTCTTACCACTCAACACTGTCCCTTTTTTTTCCCTGAAATCCACACACTGGGAAGGAGAAGGGAGACTTTTCTTTAGCTAAGACAGTCTTGGAATCTCATATGTTAAAGTTCAGTCATCAGCCTGTGAAGTGTGAACATTAGCCTACATGATCACAGTCCTTATGAAAAGAGTACCATGACAGCAGTATTTAGCTAGCAAGCTACTGTTTCAGTTTGATGCTTAACTTTCTAGACCTATTTCTATGAAGATTCAGCACAGAAAGCATTGAACAGAAAATGAAAGTGGAATGATTCAAGTAGCAGGTGAGACTTGGTGCTCCCACCATTCTGTGTTTCTGGCAAGGTTACTGTATGCCTAGAGGTTCACATAGGTAAAAATAGCAAGCTGTTTCTGCTCTAACCTGTCTTCACAAAGAAGGAGAGGGCTTGGGCAAAATCACAAGTGCCAGAAAACCAAAGAACCCCTAAAAAAGCCAAGGATATATACTCTGCTGCCTATTCTACAGAGGAAAGCTCTAGCAACTGGGTACTTAAGATTGCATGAAAAGAATATAATTCAGTCAGTGTTGTCAAAGAGCAGTAGAAAAATGGTTTGGGGGGAGATTTCATCAGCAGTTATGTTCCCTGCACTACTTCTGCTTCATTGTGGCTTTTTACATTGACCACTGTCATGGAATAAAAATTTCAATAGTAAGAGCAAAATCCACTGCTTCAGTGTTTTTTTTCAAGTCTTCAAGACTTTCACTCCATGTCCTTTTAAAGGAGTATAAAAGGATCTACAAACAATACATCAAAAACATTGTAAATGTAGGAAACTCTTCACTTGAAGTTCTCATCATATTTCAATCTACTGGTATTAAATTGGAAGACACTGATATATACATATATATAGCTACTATATACAGCTTAGTATTCAGGAACTTGGTCCCCCACTGCAGATTCAATGTCCTCATGAAATTCTTTTAGTACATTAACCGAAAAATCTCAACAAGTATTCACTTCCTCCTGCCCCTCCCAGCAGTAATAAAACAAACTATTTTTTTTTCTGTAGAAGTTATTATTCACTGTGGCATAAGAATAAGAAGAATCAGGGCTCCCTGACTGTACTGCTGGCTTTGCTCCTGGCCCACTGTGTAAGCTCTGTCTTTCCTTTATGTTATTCTTAATAGTTTCTTCGGGTTTTTTTAGCCCTTTGGTAAAAGTCTCCTTTCCCTGCATCCTGCAGGCCTGCAACTGCATGCCCAGGGCAATGCCCTCACACTCAAGAGCAAGCTACTACAGAAACAGCTACTGTATAAACACCAAAGAGAACAATAAAATAACAGCACTGGTTCTCTGACAGTAGATCTCTCACATTGAAAACACTCCCCAAACTCCAAAGAGCATTTGCTGAAAACAGCTGAGTGTGATGGCTTAGGATTAAGAACAACAGTGTAAAGATCCCTCCTGCCCTTTTTGAAAGTTTGATCACTTCCATAGCTGTCCTGGAACAACCTGTATAAGGCAAAGGACAGCCAAAAGAAAAGAACAGGGTAACTGGCTGGCAGCTGATGGATACCAGAAGTGCTCTGTAGTTCCCATTCCAGGAAGAGGAACAACCAACACATTTTTCTTTGAGTCCTCACAAGCCATTTGCCAGGAACAAGGCCTGCACGTGACTCAGGTAGTCCAAGAAGTTTCATCAGACATTGAAGAAAGCCCTCTCTGCCCAACAGTATGATCCAAATGTGCAGAATAATCTTGTTTTACAACCCATAATTAAACATTTGGTTACACAGTTTTAGCAAGGGAACTTGCTCCAACTATTCTGTTACGAGCCTTAGGACGCCAGTTTGGTTTCAACCATTTCTACAGTAAATTTTATGTAACTGTACACATTTGGATTTCCATTAGGTCTATATCCACAGAATCTTTTTATTATTAATAATAATATGGTTATCAGGGTATTCACTTCAGTCTGAGACTTGCACTCTTACC
The DNA here is from genome assembly GCF_004027225.2 of Strigops habroptila. Classification (NCBI taxonomy): domain Eukaryota; kingdom Metazoa; phylum Chordata; class Aves; order Psittaciformes; family Psittacidae; genus Strigops; species Strigops habroptila. The sequence goes on along the minus strand of NC_044282.2, from coordinate 1,977,641 downwards.
CACTGCACTAGAGGAGGGGAGAACTTATTCCACCCATTTATGTACCTAAGCAATGATATCTGATACACTTTTCAGTAGTCAGGAGAGTCATGGCTTCCACTGTTGAGCAAAAATAAGCAAATTTCAGTTACAAGATGTTAGCATTAAGCAGCGGTGTATGTAGGCTTCATTAACGAGAATGAAAATCAGAAGAATCCAAAAGCTTGAAGTGCCATGATTGGCAGTTGTCATGTAAAAAGAACAAAAACATTTATATTTATTATCATAAATCCAGACTTCCTACAAATGCAGGCTACAGCAGCTAAATTTGATTTCACTATGATGTTGTTACTGGAAAGACACAGACTTCAGTAAACAGTTCAGGGGTAGGCCATTTTCCTTAGAAATGCACACATTTTCCAAAATAATATTTTAGTGTGGAGTTATATGTGCAACTACTGTACCGTATCCATGGTGTGCATGTACCCTTTTGAAACACTTTCCACTATTGTCCCCTATAACACATTTCACTTTAAGCACATCTGTATCTAGATGTGGCTACACACCTACACATCTTTTCTGTGAGAACCGTCAGGAATTACAGCCCACATGCCAGTGCACCTTTCCTCCAAGCTATTCCTCTTTCTCCCAGCAAACAAAATGCTGTGGAAAGAACAGTTTCTTTTGCATTTAGCTAAGCTGCATGTTTGGCAGCTCTTTGAGGAAACAGCTCTGAAATGAGGAATTTGGTGAACAGATTTAAAAAAACAGAGCCACACTACAAAACACAGTAATTACTGAACTGTGAATAGAGCCTGAACAACCATGCAGCAGTTAAGTATTTGATTCAGTAGTGAGAGTAGGTACCTATTTACTCTCCGAAGTGTTATTTTAGGCAATTCATAAGCTGCAGCCAAAGCCTAGTCTTCAAGCAGCAGCCTCATTAGCACAAGTTAAAGTACTTGCCACAAAGCAGCCTCAAAGCTGGCCAATAACTTTCTGTTTTGGGACCAGTTCACTATTAAATAATGCAGAATTCAGAGACTACACATGAAAGAATTGAGTGTACCGCTTAGCTTTTTATGTGATACTGTGCTCTAAGGCACAGGTTAACTGCATCAGTACAGTTGCTTCTAGCTTGTGTGTTTAAAAGTGCTGACTTTATACAGACTGCATGACTTTCACAATCCATTATTTTAACTCTTCTCCCTCCAACTCATGTTTGCAATAAAATAAATGCAGTAGAGTTGAACCCAGTGCCAGGTCCCCACAGCTTAAGCAGTTCAGCAAATCAATAGTGTGACTGCAAAACAACCTAGAAATTTACTGCTAGTAGCGTAAGAACAAACCCAAGGAATCTGGACCTAGTCCAGCATGGTGTCTCCCTAGTTCTCGTAAATGCAGCTTTGATCTTTGGGAAACGTTGAAACACAAAAGTCAGAAGAGCTAGTGGCACACAAATAGATGCTACTCCAAGTAAACAGACAATGCAATCTTCTGGGAAGCCCAGGTAAGTAACCATTCCAACAAAGAAGCACGAAGTATGAAAAAGCAAGATTTGAGGAATAAAAAGTACAATTAAAGTAGAAATAATACTTCCTCATAACGCCTTTCTTCCCTGTGCCAGACACTCTTAACCTATCTTCCCACTAAATCCTGTGGAGCCCTGTTCTCTGAAGAATGGCAGGCTGGGTACTTCAGGACTGAAGCCCTTTATTTTTCCATAGGAGCGATACCAGGCTAGGCAGAAGCAGCACTGCCCTAAGTCGTGCCAGCAAGCCTGTGCCCTGACTGAGGGGAAGGGCAATTCAGAGCATTTTACAAATGCCCTGCAAGTTGCCTAGTAACATAATAATTCCTCACTTTCCAATAAAGAATGTTTTTAAAAGTAATTACTCCAGTGCAAAATTATAAAACTTTTTGTAGTTCTACTACTGACCTATGACTTAATGTGACAGCAAGACCTGTCACTAATTCAGAAGATAAACAGATCTGGGATTCAAAAGCTGGTGAGAAAGTTGTACCTGAAGCTGCCTTGAAACAATTGGTGCCACAGCTATACCTGTCCTTAGAAGCCTTCTAATTCTTTGAAATGGATACTGTATGGTTATTTCTTTCAAGCAAGAATTAGACCACTAATTGTTTACTTGCAAAATGTGGTTCAGTTTGATAAACCAGAGATCTGGAACAGGGGCAATAAGTGCTTTCAGTCCATTACCAAGAGATAGGGATAAGTGCTCTAAGCCTGAGCACAGGAGGTCAAATACACTACTTTTTTAATTTACTTTGCTTCAGAAGAATGACAACAGGGACAAAGTTGGCCCAGCCTTTTTAATGCTTTTGCACATGTCTTACCATGACATGCGTCTTCTTAACAAACAGACTTCTTTAACATTCCTCATATACAGTGCCTCTTCTCATGACAGACTTCACTCTGCACACCCCATGAGTTAAAACTACATAGGACAAGATACAACTGTGCACTTGATCAAGACCAAGAATAGGCACTCCAACACAGTGGCAGCAGACCTGCTCAGCAGATCACCCTGGCAGGCAACCTCCATTGCCATCTGCTTGGCCACCAGCACCCCAGCACACACAGCTTTTGGCTCTACTAGCCATGAAAGGTAGAGCTCAGTAGAACACTACCAATATTCTATGCAATGGTCCATTAAAACAGCCTCACTCTGCAAGCATCAGTGCCAGAGCAGCTCTGACCAGCTACAACCCATGCTAGCCCTGCCCAACCAGGTCACAGAGCACAGCATGGGGGAAACTGCAGAAAAGGCACCACTGCCGATTACCATAAGCCTTGATGTTGCACTTGCTCTGCATTGGATTCTATTCAGCACAAATTAACTTCTCTTTCAGCAGAAAGTCCCGATTAATCTTGAAGGCTTGCAGGACACCAACACACTCCTTATTTTCCTCATTTTATTTCCCCCACTTCCCCTTTTAAAAAGCAAAGTATAAACATAATCCAGCATTACACTACTTTTCAGCAGCACAAAATAAAGGTATTTGGACGGTGGCTTCAGCATTTAGAGCACAGCAGTGTATTATATAATAGGAAAGCCAGATCTCATTGCATTTTCCCATTTAAAGATCCAAAAGTGCAATAAAGAGCAAAAGTTTAAGCATATGCAGACAGTGATTTCACAACATCTTAATACCTGCGAGTAGCAGAATCTTCTCAAAGGGTTTACAGGCAAAGCACTTTTCTTGGTTTATAAAAAAAAAGAATTTTGCAATATATGTATCACAGACATATATATATTATATATGAAACACTCTGGAGTATGTAATCAATGCTGTTTTAATTTAAAGAACATTCAAGCAAAAGCTCAATGAAATAAGTTGTGAAAAAAGAAAGTGAGAAAACACTGTGCAGAGAATAGGAAGTAGGTGCACTGTTGCTCAGTCACAAGTAATTAGAGCCTCACCGGCTGGCTGCTTTTCCACAAAGTAATTTTCAATATAATCCCTTTACTGCCTGAAATATTTGAGTCAGTTGGGAAAGCTCTTATTATAATTGCTATTGTCAGGATGTCCTGCAAACACAGGTTTCCCTTCCCCAGAGAGGGAAACAGAGATTGTTTCTGTAAATGTTACTAGACATGATATTTATCATCCCTTATTCTTTAAGTTACAAGAATTTTCATGTGAAAAGGCAGTCTTTGCAACACGGGTCTCTGAAGGACTGTTGATCAATAACTGGTTTTCCAATAACAAGTCTCAGAATACAGTTGCTTAAAAAAAAAGCCTTCCTTAAGTGAAGAACATGCCTCCACATACATATTTTTATGTCTTCTCTTGACTTTGGCTCATTTCCAGCCTCCTGTCTTGGTGTACTTTCACACTACTTCAGTCAAACAAAGCGAACAGGTCAGGTTGGATATTCCGTGCCAGAGAACTGGCTGAGAATGAGAAAGAACAAAGGCTTTCAAAAATAAGTAAATTCCCACCCCCTTCTCCTCCCAACACACGTTACAAAAGGGTTTTGTAACCAAGGAGAAAAATTAAAAATCTTACTTTGAGTTAGAGCTGTTGAATCCTGCTTACTCCACAGAACATCCCATTTATTAGCATGCAGTACCTCTAGTAATGAACTGCAATTATTCTACAGCATCATTATAAGACATATCTTGACTCTCTTTAAGGAGTGATAAAACAGATGTTACCAACATCACAAATGAAAAAGTAAACCTTCACATCAGGTTGCTCCCTAACTGGTTTCTTTCTAAAGCTATGCTAGTTTATATTGTTTCAAGAGCAAGTGTCTGCTTATGTGACTCACCAATTACAGTGTGTTGAACCAACTCCCAGAAGCCATGACAAGGGCAAGAGTGAGCAGCAACAAACAGATGAGGGTAACCTCTCTCACTAACTCAGACCCCTTCCTTACAGTTTCTTGACCCTCCTTTTATTGCTAATATATTTGTAAAAGTACTTTTTATTATCTTTTGTGGCAGTGGCCAGATTTACTTCCATTTGTGCCTTTGCCTTTCTAGCTTTTTCTGTACATAATCTAACAGCATCCTTGTACTTCTCATGGGGTGACAATCCCTTCTTCCACAGGTGATAAATTCTCTTTTTTTCCTGAGTTAAAGCAATATCTCCCTGTTCAGCCAGGCTGGTCTCTTCCCCAGTGGTGTTCCCCATCTGCCACCAGCAGGCTTTTTTGCCATGTAGACTGATCCATGGTCAAAACCCCCAAAATTCTGATGCTGACACCAGCCATGGAGCCAGGAATTGATTAGTGAGGTTCTTCTGATGTAACCATTGTCATTCATTGTGACTGGCAGAAGGGACGAGAACAGTACTTGGGCTCCTGAACCCTGAACCAGTTGCCCAAGGCCCTGAAGTCCTTCTTGAGTCCCCTCAGGCTTCTTGAAGAGGTTTCCCTCATTGCCCACCTGTAAGACTAATAAAGGATAGTAGTTGTGGGGCCGCAATCTCTGAGGATGGTGATTAAACAGAAGTCTAACAGAAAAAGGAGACATCCATAAGCATCACCATGGTGTGAGCATCACAGTCTTTCCTATGCTCTGTGTCAGTTATGAACTACAAAGATTTATGTTAAATGTATTGCAGTGAAAAGCCAAGCTACTCTGCACACAGTCTTCAGTGACACTGAGCATCTGAGATGTGGTTTACAGCAGTAATTCAGGTAACTCACAAGGACAGTGAGGCTCACAGAAACTCTCTGAACACAAACTAGTAGCCAGTTGTTTCTTAAACTTGAGAATAACCTGGTGAACCAAAATCCTGGCAAAAAGCAAATAAATACATTATAGAATATTTCAGAAAAGACAGACTGAAAGAGTAAGAACATTACAAAATGCTGACAACCTAGGCACAAGAAGCAGCACAAGCTGCTTGGGCTGCAGCCTGGTTTTATTGCCAATACCTCACTCGGCAGCTGGTTGTTGCTGTCCTTTTCGGGTTTACAGATGGCGACTGCCATCTGCTTTTTCTATACCCCTTTACCCTTTTATTTTGCAGTTCAGACTGCAACTAAACACAGCACTTTAACATAGATAGATGGCTGAAGAAAGTTGGTTGTGTTTCATTTTGTTTCTGTTTTTAAACAAAACCTTTTTCTTCCTTTGTTGGAGATAATAAGAGAGCAAGGTAAACATGCTTCGGTTTTCCTAATGAAAGGGAATGCATAAAAATGTGGACGTAGCATTGTCCGGAGTTTGCGTTGACTGCATGTCCAAGATGGGGTGCACATTCCTCAATGAAATAACTGTTACAATTAAGAAGGAATGACAGGCAAGAAGGTTCAGGGGTTTGTTTTCCACCACACTGCCACTGCTGCACTCACAAGTATAAACAAGTGCAAACTCCACTGACATGACACCTCTGTGTCTTCAAAAACAGCTCAGATACATTTGATGTCATTCATGGTGTCTCAGCATGCACGCCAAAATTTACTATTGTAATTTTCATCAGTGCATTAGTCAGCTTGCAGGCAATGAGGAAACTGACTTTGAAAAAGGAAAAAAAACAAAGCTAGAATTGGCTGCATGAAAGGATGACTTCTCATGCCAAGGGTGGGTAACTGGATAAACCTGCATTTCCAAATGCAGCTTTCTGAAAAGCTCTCTGAAGCAGAATTGTGAAACAAGATGCTTTGTATACTGAGATACAACAGTGTGAATCAAGTTCTGTCAGCACTTTTATAACAAACCTTGCCTTTGCAGGAGTTTAAAATGAAGCTGAATAAGACCTGGAACTCAAGAATGCAAAACCCAAGCCTCTTCAGCACACTTAACAGTATGTTTTATGATGTTATGAGATTTTAGGTCCAGGATCTTTCCCTGGCCTCCAACAGACACCACTGAAAACCACTTACTGATATTAAGGACCAATTGTAAATCCACATCTATGACTTCTAACAGGAAACTCCTGTTTTCCCTGAAGCCAGCTGTACAGATACGAGTACCAGAAAAGCAAGAGTGCTTCAGGTAACTAAATTTTTATTCTTAAGCGAAGGACATCAACTGAAATTTTCTATTATTTGGAACCTCTGCTACTTCCACATTTTGCTTCCCAGCAGTCTCAGCAGATACCTGTGCTTGATTTGCTCAAACTCTTGATTCCAAATCCATTTCCTCTTGCTGACATGTGTACAAATAAACTCTATACATTAGACACGAACTCAAGTCTATAGAAGCATAGATAATCTTTGAAAAATGTGTTGCCTCTACAGAGCTAAAGAGCAAAACTAGGCTTCAACAGATCGGAGACAACTACAAGATAATCTATATGCCCAGCAATAATAAAAGGGAATAAAAGCTTCAATTAACTTTTAATCTCGCAAACAGAAGGAATCTTGTACCATCATCCCATTGAAGCCACAGAAGGTATTATTCTAGTTCAAAACAACTCAAACAGTTCCCCAACACACACACACAGGGCAACTGTGTCTCTACTCATGCAGGAATTCAGCTTTCCACTGGCATAGCCTGCCCCAAACCCCTTGTCTCTGCCCTTAGCACAGGGACATAAATCCTACTTTTTGAAGAAACCTGCATCCAAGTTAAGCTGCAGTGATCTGCCTCCTGAAACATTGTTCATTCTAGCCATTATCAGGAAGCTAATCATTTAAGGAGAAAGTGAAGTTTGCACTCAAGTGTTTCTCCTCTGAAACTGCTAGTATAAAAAGAAAATTTATACAATCTGCATGCTATCCCTAGTCATTCCTACACTGAGCTTCTCTAAGTAGTAATGCAACAGCTATACATTCCGATCACTGAGACTGGGTTTGGACAATTGGGCTATTCAATGGCTGTCATAGTCAAACCTATAAATCAATGAGATGGAGTTTTGTGTAAAATTTCGTAAACATTATTCCACTCTTCTGAAAGAGAAAAATACTCTGCCTCAAGCAACAAAATGTGAAAGCCCAAGTTTTAGAGTACTCCTTAATTTAATTTCTGATGTTTCATCTGCATTTTTATTTGCTTATTAAACATTGCCCATAGCCTCCCTCACCTTCAGTGCAGTGCAAGATGCACCTTCGGTTAGTGAAGGTAATTCATGAAAATAAAGCAAATTACATCAATCATTGTGGCATTTGTTCTCCTGGCTCATTACCGCTGTGGCCTGAGGTTGAGTAGACTGAATTAAACAATTCCTTAATGTGGCTTAAAAAAAAAAAAAAACAAAACCAAACACACCCAAATAAAACAAACACAAAAACCCCCAAACACAGCCCCACAAAAAACCCCACCCTCATAAAAAAAACCCCAACCACAAATCACTTCTGAAGAGGCTTCTGATGATAATACAAAACTTGTGATGCTTTCACTTAGAACTCTGAATTCTCAACTACCAGAAAAACAAGTTCTCCAGTTGTAAAATACAGATTAAATTTAAAAAGACAGGAGGAAAAAAAAAAATTAAAAAAAAAAGAGCACAAAAATACTCTGTGGGTAGCTGAGTAAGCAAAGAATGTACACGTGTGAGTTTCTGCAGGAAAAGAAATGATCTACTCCCAGTGATTCAGCTGAGCCCAGTAACGAGCAGAGTTCCACCACCACTTGCCCAAGGCCAGAAACAACACTCTAGGCCTGTGTTCATTGATTTCTCTGGAGTTCAGTATGACAAGCAAAAAGTTTTTTTTCTTAAAAATAAACACAGATTTCCACGTACCTGGATACAAAGGCAACTTAAAAAGAGTGGACGGATACAGCTGTTTCCGGGCAAGCTTGCAAACAACAGCAGGATTGCAAGACTTGACAACACCACAGTCACAAAAACGTCAGCTCTAACTGCAACATATTTAATTTAAAAATACGTGCTTAGCTATTGCCTTATTTTTCCACTGTAAACTAAAAACATGGTACTACCCAGGCATGTGTAATGTGGTACAGATAAGGCATAGAGTTCCACTTCTTGCTGTCATCTTATTGCAATGGCCTATTGCTGTATAAACCCCTTGCATATTTGTAGGAAAAAAAGAGTAATGCAACAGAACCTCAGAGAATTTCAAGGTCCTTGGACAGATCTACCACTTTCCAGTTTTCTTTCTCCCCCACAAGAAATAACCATAAACCTACATTCCTTTTATATGTATTTTTCCCACAGTTGGAATCGTATGCCTAATTTCAGGTTTTTAAAGCCACTGCTTTTACAGTGGTAACAGTGAATAAGGAAGAAACTCCACTACTTGCTATCAATCTTTCATGAGTGGTGCTTCTTATTATATAAAGCTTTCTTGAGCGTTGTTTAAATTAAATTGAACTGCAATCTTTTTGCAACTTCAAGAAGCATTCTGTCATGCAAGTACAGTAGCCAAATACTGCACCCTGTTCTCACACAGACAGCTCTGATGAGCACTATGTTATCGTTATATCTTGGTTGAAATAACCCTGTTTACTTACAAAAGTTACTTTGAAAAATCCAGTCTTTCCCTAATTTTTATTATCCTCAGTTCACATGCCAAGCTAACCTGAGTTCTTTTTAACAAATATCTTATACTTTGAAGACTATCAGCATTGTACTTTTCTGGACTTTTGCCACCCATATACTCAATGTCAAGTATGCTCCCTGAGCACTGGCATAGAACACAGGTTGTTTCCCCCCACAAAAACAGTTGACAAAAATATATGAATGCAATCTTCCAGAATCAGCAGTGGAAGCCTCTTCTCATGGAACTGACCTAGAAGAGCAAGATAAACTCTCAGTTGTCCCAGCACACATTTTGATGAACAGACTGTGTTCCAACACAAGCCAAGTCCTCAGACCTGGGACTTTCACTCTGAAAGCCAGAGGGACTGAACAGATCAATTGCTCTACAGACACATTCCCTGCTAGCCCTGAGACTTCCAGCATGGTCTCTTTGCTTCACTGCAAATAAACAACTTCATGTTAGGATCATCACTGTGTAGGCACTGGAACAGGTTGCCCAGAGAAGTTGTGGATACTCCATCACTGTTAGTGTTCAAGGCCAGGTTGGATGGGACTTTGAGCAACCTGGTCTAGTGGAAGGTGTCCCTGCCCATGGCAGGGGGTTGGAACTAGATGATCTTCGTGGTTCCTTCCAACCCAAACCATTCTATGATTCTATAATCTCTTTGTCTTTATTATAAGCAAGCTGTTGCATTCTACCCAGCACTTAGAGTTATGAACAGTGAAGTTCTACAAAGGAGGCAGCTTTGTAGTAGCTTCCTGAAAAAAACACCTACGATTTCCTTCTGCAGCCCCAATTGCTGCAAATTGTGTAATAAATATAGGGTTGGTTGGTTTGGTTTTTCTAAAGAATGTACATCCCAGATACTTTGAGAGTTGTTTTTAAATAAACATTCGGGGGTGGGGGAGGGGAAACAAAAAAAAAAAGGGAAAAAAATCACAGGTACTTTTGGACACTTCTGGCCTTGGCTAACAGAAGGAAAGAGGAAATGCAGAGAAACATTAGGAGAGCTCACTGGAAGGTGCAGGATGACAAATCACATTGTTCAGGTTCTCAGCCCTGCCCCTTTACACAACCAACACTGTAATGGGAATTGGTACCTTTTCTTCCCTCTACCAACTCTTTTCCCTAACTTTGCCTCAAACGCAGATCGGCAAGATAAGGCTACCAACTGTCATGAAAATCTCCAGTACTTGATTGTGGTGAGCCAGTTCACCGGCCTTTAACAGCTGCTCACTGTTCTGCCCAAAAAGCGGAGGACAGCCTCCTGACTAGCATCAAGAGGCCCCACTGGGAGAACCACCATCCCAGGCAGTTATGCTGGTTTAAAGTGCGGTGAAAGCCAGAGACCAAGATGTCATTCTGGATCCTGCCTGAGGCACGGACTCCACAGTGGGGATAAGATTACACTTCCACACCCCATGCAGTACCTGTTTTGTAGGTATACAGTTTCACTTTCCAGGACTATCAGTTTAATGTCCTTGAAGATGCCAAATTCCCTTTTCTTTCAGGTATTTTAAGTTTCTATTTGGGTATAGACACATTGCAACAAAATAACAACTGAATTAAGTTAGCCAATCTGAATTTAACAAGATATATATATATTTTCCTAATACATGCAGAACATTGAGACTAAGCACATAAACAGCCACATTAGATGAACGAGCTTTCTCTCTGGATGAACGAACCTTACTTCCGAAAGCATTACACAAAACCCTAACCATCCATGGAACAGGAGCAAAATATGCTGGTAACCCCAGACATCGCTGCCATGCACCAAAGGACTGGAAAAAGCCCTTCAAGATAACAAAGAATCAATCATACTGTTCAGAGACCTAAAGCATGTGTGCCTACTTTTGTATTAACAGCAGTACCACTTAGGAGATAAGAGGTATGCTCCGTTATCAGTTTCAAATAAGCAGGCAGGTGAAGGCTTTCACTGGTAGGTTAGTTGAGACTTTTTTCATTAATTTGCCATAAACCTTATAAGGCAACCATTTCAGTTATTATTCAAATTCATAATCCAGAAACATGAGCATTACTTTTCTATGCTCCATAACTTTAGAAACAGCATTATCAACAGTCTGAGAAGGTATTTGCCCCCAGAAGGAAGAGGAGAGGAGGCATCACTTAATTTCATATAATTAAGAGTTATCAAGACTACATCCAAGGTGCACAAAGTCAACAGGGCAGAGGAGGGAAATGCTAAGGTGAATTAAATTGCTTGTGCCTGAATTCAAAGAATAGCTGAGGCCAAAGTTCACACACAGAGGATGGATACCTTTAAGTAAACACTAATCTACCTGGACATATCTTTGCGATATAAAGAACCACATTCACACACTACCTTCAGTCTCAGAAGTAATACTTGTTTTACAGCACTAAAGGGAACATTGAAGCTGTTAAATGTGTGGTTCTGTGCCTGTTTTGTCTGGTTTCTTTGTGGATATACTTGCAGAACTAGTAGAACACTGGTGACTAAAACCAAAAACAATTCAAGTACAAAATAAGCTTCTGTAGGCTCATACAAATTGTATTCAAAAAGTGTGCTATGTAGCAAAATTCTTGTATGTTATAATGGGAGAGAATAGAGGCTGTTAATATAAGTAAAAAAGGCAATTCTAAGTAATTATTATTCGCACTGTTGTACTATGCAACAGCTGGACCTCAAGACCCTGCAATAAGCGGGTGCTACAGAGACATGTAACAAAAATGCAGGCCTTGTCCCAAAGACAGGAGGAGGAAAGGAAATGAAAATATTTGGTGAAAAAGCAGTGAATACAATTCACACCAACGGACAGGAAGTATCAGGAGCACATGGGTACAAAGATCACTGCAGGCTTCTTAATAACTCCAGACAAAAAAACCACTTTCATTTCATTATTTGTTTACACTGAAGGAACAAACTCATTGCCTACTAGACTTCAGATTATAATACAAGGACAAGAAAAGAAATGGCTGATATCAAAATCAATTTACCAAAAATCTCACAAATGCTAGCCACTTTATGATCCACACAAATGTTTCCCAGATGACAAAAACAACTCTCATACAAACACTAATCAAGCCTCAGTATTCTGAGAAGACCTAAACTACCAACATGTTGATTATTTTAAAACGTGTGATGATATTCAAATATCCTTAATGGAGGAACAAGCTGCTTTATTGCTTCGGAGTATTAGATCCATTAAAAACCTCTTGGGTTTTGAACTGTTCTGCTGTACAAAGACAAGGTCCAGCATGATTATAGAAATGGCAAATGAAGATGACATATAGTCCACCTCCCATAAAGGTAACACTGACTTAGTATGTGCTGAGGGGTGAGGGGGAAACCATCTCAGCAGGTGCTTGCTAAGCAAACAGGACAGGTAAAGAACTAGGAAAAACACTGTAAAGTAGCAACAGAACAACAAACTTTAAAGACTCAAGGAAGCCTCACATGGGTCCATCCATACATCTTGTGTTTCTGCTCGGAGCTGCACTGGAATGACCTTGTTCTGTATCATGAAGGGAAGGGAGACCACCATCCTGAACACATGCACTCTCCATGACCATGCATTCTAGCTCTAACCCATCTAGCCACTGATAACACATTCAAATGAAGGGTAAATAACTACATGTATCAGTGTGAAAATGATGTCCTATGGACATTATGAGCCATTTTAAGTCTTTAGTAAAAGAAAAACAAGTGAGTACACTTCCAAAATATTTTTTACAGACTCCTGCATTATTTATCACTAGGAGCATTCAAGGTAAGACACCAAACTTTTACCTTATTAAAACTCCATGCACTTGTTAGTTTGCTGTCTGTGCGTCTGACCATATTTGTCTACTTACATTTCAAAGCAACAAGGGAGGGGAGGGAGAAAAAGAAACTGGATTGTCAGTTACAAGAGAGGCAAAGGATAAATACATCTGTAAAACCGCTGCAAATAGAAAACACTAGCTAAGTCAACAAGAACTTTTACCCCGGGAAACTATCAGTGCCATTGAACAAAACCAGGAAAATTGTTGATTCTTAGCTTTGTGGACTGTTGACTCTGGAAGCCATCCACTAGGTGCTAAAGGAAAGCAATATGCTTCTTAAAACATTAAAAACTCAGTAATCTCACACTAATTTGTATCTCCATTTTATATGGGCAGTTTCAAACACAAAGAAGAGCAGGTAACTATGTACACAAGACCTGAACACATTAGGTACGTTAACAATGACTAGCAATATGTATTTTATCACGTCACTCAAATCTGTCAGGTTCTTTACCATACTGAGGAAAACAAAGTACAAGCTGCACACTCCAAAAAAAAAAAATCTGAGTTGTGAGTTTGTTTGTAAAAGCTACCAAGATATCCTTTTCCTTTAAGAAAATAACCAGTTAGCTATAATGATTCAGCTCTAATAAATATACATACTATAAATTTGCTATTTAAATGTTTGCTAGCCTCTCCTGTTACATGGTAGAACGGTAACATCTGAAATTTAAAGCACTGTCTGGAGGCTACAAAGTAACATTTGTTTTGTAAACAAACAAACAAAAATCTGTTACAATTTCGCCCCCATCCTGCATAAGACCACGAAAAGGAGTGCTCATATAAATGGAATTGCTTGATCACCAAAAAAAGAATAAAAATTCTAACGAGCAAACTTAAAATTCCAGTCACAACTGTAAAGTGCAGGATCCCTGCCAGACCCACAGAATTTAAACCCTAGGATCCATATGGGAAACATTAATTACATGATATAAGATAGACAGGGGCTACATAGGCTTAACAGACCTCTGTTATAAACCAATGGCCATCAGGATGCCTCCACCATTACCACTCACCTAAGTTAAACACTATAAATATTTTTCTTTAGCAGTTACAATTTGTTGGGTTTGGGGTTTTCTGTGTTTATGGGTGTTTTGTTGTTTGGTGTCCCCCCCACCCCTTCCTCCAGACATACCAAAGTCAGCATATTTGAACAATGTGTATTTTTCTATGCCAAAGGCACACTGCCCCTTATGCAAATGAATAGCTAATTTTACATTGTCTTTGGCAGCTTTCTGTATTCCCCAAGCCCACAATCACCTGTCTTTTTAAATAGGTATTTATTCAAACTGTGCACAGAAATCAAAGAAAACATACAGAAATTCACTGATATATTTCTGATGCAGGACCCTTGTCCCTAGCAGAAAAAATGGGGTTAATAACTAAAAAGTATTTTTTTCTTCATATCTGAAGCAGATGATTGCATAACCAACCAGGGGATTTAAACACAAGCATCACTCAAGCACAGAGCATTTGTGGGTGCCAATATGCATTGCCAAACTGCACTAGTCACTTACAGACTCTATAGCACACAGAAGAGCTAATAAAAACAGAGATTGTGCCTGTTGTCCAGCATATTTCACACACAGCCTCAGTCACGCTGCAGAATCGCAACATACCTTTCAGTCTTTTGGAATTCTCATTCTTTTGCTGCTCATCCTCTTCGTTAATGGTGAATAAACCCAGGGGATTTGTCCTGGCACTTATCTTCAGTCTCTCTTGTCGTAGGGCAGTAGCTGAACCAGACATGTTGCTGTTGCCTCTTGCTTATTAAGAAAAAAAAGTAAGAAACTCCAGCACCTACTCAGCCGCTAGCTGCAACACTGCCTGCTCATTTGAGCACTTGTAATAGATCCCCTATGGATAAGCAGTATGCAAACAGCTGACAAATACCAACATCCAGTCGGCAGCAAAAGGCTTGCAAGTCTTTCCCCACCTTCAAGAAAAGCCCTAATTAAAGGCACTTTGGTTTGGATGCTGCTCGTCACTGTCTTAACCTGTTCAATCAGCTCCCAGCCCACAGCTCTGGGTTCCTTGCTGCAGCACCTTCCTCCTGCAAGCCTCTTCCAGCTACAGCAGACTAAAATATTCAGCACGCAACACAAGAGAAGAAAATATGATACGCTGCTGTTAACAGTTGCCCTGACAACACTGACACATCCTAATCAAAGGGGGTCTATGAGTGTTGTCTCCTCAGCTGCAGCAAGCCGGCCTTGGGAACGCCAGCTCCTGCGCGCTTGCAGAGCGCTGGAAGCACCTCGGCAGCAGGGGCTGCTCCTTCCTCCTCACAAGGCAGCAGGAGGATGGAGCTGTGCTTGCACAAGCAGCTGAGCACTGAGCGAAAAGAAGCCTGGAAGGCTCCAGGCATGAACCTGCATTTTGCCAGCTGCTCTGTTTATTCATGTTTAGAAATATTAGCCTACTCTAAAACTAAAACAATGAGGATGAGTCGTCTTCTATATGTGTTGGGTGTTTCCTCCCCCTTAACTCAATCACCTTCTTATGCAGTGCATACCTTCTGCATTAGGAATGCATACACCCACAATTACAGGCAGGTGTTGGAACATTCTTTTCCATGTGTGAAAACTCAAAAATCAGGATTTCTAGCTTGTACAGAAAACAAAAGGACTTTTGGAGCGAATATTCTGTACCACACCATTAGTTTTATAGCACCAAAGATTAACATTCATTTTGCAAAATGAACACAATGCAAAGAGCCTGGGTGGTTTTAATCGGTTGGAATTCCTTCATATGCTGGATTCTGGATTTTCTTTAAACCATTTACAACACAGCAGTTGCTCACTAGTTTTGCAATCTGTATGTTCCATCCTTCACAGCTCCAAATGCCACTATGCAATATGCTGGATGTTTTACCTGCGAGACCTTAAACTTCATCCATTTCCACCTCTCTAATTCAATGTGTGCTCACCATTTAAAATGCTACTGAAGAAAAACTGCAAGCTAAAACATTTTTATAATGTTAAAGTTACAAGATTCTCCCCGCCCCCACCCTTTTTTTTTTCTTTTTTAAAAATCTTGATGTAACCTGACCAGCCACCACAAGATGGCACATATATTAGCTGACAAGTCTGCAGGTGGCACATTGAAAATACAAGATTACACACAGATGTATATGATCACCTCAACCGCACGGGTAACAATACTGAAGAAGGGTCAGAGTTTAAACAGTCAATGTGCTATGTATCACAGCGCCCTGGGATGCTCTTTGCAGAGGAGTCCTGGATCGTGCTCAGCTGGCAGGATAGCTTTACTCTTGCATACCTTAAGCTCATCAGCCAGGAACCCAGTGGATGGAGAAGAACACAGCACCACCTGAAGGCTCAGCAGACTATTCTTTCTCCTTCTTCAGCATGGGCACAAAACACCCAACCAAACCAGAAGTATTCTGCAGGAGGGCACCAGTTCTGAACCAAGCCCACAGTCCACCTCCAATACGTATTTCCTCCTGGCTACTTCCTGCCACTTGGTTACACCTTGGACTCTGGGCGTATGTGGAAGCTATACACAATGACGTTTGTCTATAGTTAGACACTTTGTACTAAAGGGCATAGACAGTAAACATAAAAGAGTAAGAAAGAAAAGCTCCAATACAAGCTGTTCTTTAGTTCAGTAATTTGCATTCTGGGGTTTACAGAGGCTACTACTTTGTCCTGTAAGAGAAACAGCACCATTCCTCAAACCCCATCCACTTAATGCCTACAACAAATACTACATAACAGTGCACACATAGCCACAAAGAGGACTGTAGTTGGTACCATTAATACTTCTTATGCATGCCCAAGACCGTTGCCAAAAGAACAAAGGTAACAGAAACAACACTTACCTGGCAGTTTAGTTAAATATCACTCCGCTCCCTTTCACTGTTTTAAGCCATTAAGACAGGATTCCTGCCCTTTTAAACATTATGTTCAATCAATTGCCTTTAATCGCTAAACTACTTCAGTAGGCATTTTAAATCATATAACAAGTCCCTAACAAAAATACATCTGACTGGAGTGGCTTCCGAAGGGGCTTTCAAACTTAAAGGTTTGACAACTCTTTTAGTGTCTCCATTTCTTTATTACCTGAGGAGCCATGGAGAACAGCTAAAAGACTGAGAATGCCTCCCTTGGCCCTTGCAGGATCCCCTGCAACCGTAAGAGTGACTTGCTCTGAGTACAATACGTAGTAATGACTAAGTTTGATGCTCCAGAGGCTGGTGAAGATGGATTTTGGTTATGACACACAGGCAATATGTGTGAAATATGCAAATGCATATTTCTTTCTGCTTACTAATACAGAGGTGAATTCTGACAGAGCAAAAGGATCAACAGAACATTCGGCTTATGCAGCGTGATTTTATTTCAAGGTCTCTGTGGCTAAAAACTGTGCCAGCCCACATGTTTCCAAATGCCTAATAAAATGGCACCCTAGCCACCTACAACCTATTACAAGTAAAAAATGCCTATTACAATAGAAGATACCACAGAACTTTATGTACTTAGGTTTTAAAAACAAAAAACAACCAACCAACAAAATCCAAAACAAACCCCAACCACCGACTTCCTAATAACACTATTAAACACGTATAAAAATGTACCAATCCTGCATACCACCAGACAGTATTGATAAATACCCTTCCTCTATCCATCGATTTAGGGAAGAAAAAGAAATTCCTGAGGTATCCCTAGCAGGAAAGTTTTGCTTATTTCAGCCTTGCCTCAGCCATGTGGGAGCTTCTATATGAAAACTGGAATGAAAGAAATATTCCCTTGAGGGAACAAAGTGGTGAATAATTTTAGTAGCAATGCTGTTAAATTCTTAAAAAAAAATAAATTAAAAAATTTGCTTACACAGCCCCTATTAGCGATTCCCCTCGCCACCAAACCCTGACTCATACTGTGTACCAATACAGTCACAGTTCAGCTCTTACTCATGGGGTCAGACTCTCTCAAGACATGAGGGCAACTCTGTCTTGAGGGCACTGGGTAATTTTTGGGTTTTCCTTTTTACAACAATTTCAAACTCATTATCAGTTAAACCACTACGCTTAAACACACCCACTTGCATCCACTGGATTCTACAGGTGTAATTACCTGCACAATCTGATACGCAACAGTCTTAATCAGCAGTTTGAACAGAGACTATCAGGATAATTATATTGTGATCTGGGAAATGTAAATATTTATAACAACGTGCTAATTGATGTTTCTGTTTTAACATCAGGTATTATGGCTTGATGCCTCTACCTAGGAAATGAAAAGCAAGTTGAAGCCAGTCACCAGAAGAGTCGCCTACATGCAGTCTGCTATGGGTAATCTGATAATTTTCAGCATTTGAACTCCAGATTTGCCATCTTCTTTCATTCACATGATTGTTTCAGTCCCTGTAAACTATCCAAACACTACATGAAGCTCGTTACTGTGGTTTAGTATACAATGAGTCGCGCACAATAAGCTCATGTTCTACAGCAACTGCCTTGCAAAGCATTCTGCCAGTCTGAGCTTACAGTATTCAACATAAGTTAGCCAACTAACAAAAAGGAAAACTATCTTGTCTTTGCAAGGCTTTATGTCTTTCACAAGAGTTGACAGGCTGTACTAACTAGGACTGGATGTTTTCAAGAAAAAAAAAAAACAAAACCAAAAACCACTTGATAAAAGATGGCTTCCACCTAGTGTTATATCACTGGGCATGTCAGGTTATATTGCAGAAAATCAAGCCAACTGAACGCAGGATCATATACTATTGCAAAAAGGACAAAAGAAATTTATAGACAAATTGCTTATGGAAAGCCCTACAAACAGAAGCACTCATAAGACATTGCTGAATCACAATATACAGATTTTTTTCCTCCCACTCCATGAGACACCCCTATGTTTATCAAGCTACATTTTATAGGAATTTCATGGTTTTCTCCTGCTATTTCCTTTGCATAAGAGCAGTTAAAATGCTGTTTTAAAAGAACACCATACCCAAAGAGGAAGCAACCAAGAAGCCAGGGTTTGACAGGGGAGCCAACCCTCCCCCCTCGAAAAAAAAATCCCAAATAAACAAAACCCCTCAAAACAATAAAAACCCTCACATTCCAAAAAGGTAAGAAAACCCCAACCCCTCAACAATCTCAGGTCTAACAAGCTCTCAATCATAACACACAAAAATCTACTGTCTGCCATTATTGTGAAAACCAGCTATGCCCATCCATTGGAGAGATCACTCCAGCCTTCAAGGTCCCCTTCCTCCCCGCTGCCAGCCAGAGGAATTAAAAAATAATAAAGTTCAAGGCATAGGTGCATCAAGCCAGTTTCAGAAGTCAGGACAGCCTGTTCACCATCGCTCGCTCTTCTGACACATAAGCACTCCAAAGCCTCAGGTAAGTTATAATCTCCAGCCTCAGTTTCTCCAGTTATAAGATGAAACAAAATCTTCAGAATTCTTCTTCTGAAAGAACTAATTGATTCTTAAAAGATACTTTTCTATTTTAAAATACTTCGTATGACCTTGCTGTTAAGAAGAGCTACCCAGCAACTATTCAACTACTGAAACAATAGAGAGAAGAAAAGTTCAGACTGTGAAAACCACAAACTGAACAGAGAAGTCACAAATGGTGCTTTAGCGCTTTCAGAGCGTTATTCACAATCCTTTTCTCACCCTGTTCTTGAGTTTTATCAAAAACTGCTAACAGCTGAAGATCATTTTCTTGTAGGGTATAAAACCAAAACAAAGCCAAAAAAGCAACCATAAAAAAAAAAAAAAAAAAAAATCATTAAAAAAATCACAAACTTGAGACAGGTCTGGGTCACAGAATTTGTAAAGCAAAATAAACACTGTTCTACTTCTGTTCTAGGATGCTGATTTAAGGCTTCCCCTCAACTTAAGTGCATTTTATATCACGAATTAGATCAAGTCAATACATTAATGTCTGCTCCTTTCAGATTGCCAGTACTTAATTGTTATTTCTGATTTTCTTAGTACTGAGATGTTCAGGACAATGTGGGTATCTATCTTATATAGTAACATTAGGAAAGAATGTGGCATTTTGCATTTATAGACTTGTTTTCCTAGCATAACACAGTAAGGATCCAGATGTTTTTCTTGGGAAGAAAGATCAAGAAAATCAAGATATAGTTTAAAAGATCCCATCTCATTCTGCAAAAACAGTACACCAACAACTTTCAATGTACCTACCCATCAAAACACACAATCATATTTTGCATGAACATTTTCAACATCAATCGTCTATGTCAAAAGCATTTTTTAAGAACTCATTTAAAAACACATAATAAGGACAGTGCTGGATCATCGAATAACTTGAGTTGGACAGGACCCAGAAGTCCAACTCCCTGCTCCTCGCATGACAATGTTGGAATATATGGACATTAAACTCCAAGCTTAATCTCTCCCTAATTTCCTCCAGAAGACTCATCTCTTTGCATTTACTTTCTGCTTCAGTAGGTTTTAAACAATGCCAAAAGAACGGAGACAGCAGAGGCTTTTCTATTTGATTCATGTGAGAAACAGCTATTTACTCAGCATCAAAGGACTACAAACTTTCTTTTCAATGCCATTTAAATCTAGGACAGAACAAAATAGCCTTAAGGAGACAGACAGAATTCCCCTCATTCTGTTAAAAAAAAAAAAAAAAAAACAAAAAAAAAACACCACACAAAAACCTGGAAATTGCAAAAATAGCCACTATATGAAAAAAACCAAAACCAAACAACACTTGCTTCCATCAAGCCAACGACTGTCTCAAACATCACACACACCTGATTTTTCCCACTGCTGCTCTTCCTTCTACCTCTTATTTTCAAAGAATGACAGAATAACCTTGTCTTTACAGAGGTTTCTAAGTCTCTCTTCAAAGATATCTCTAAGGCCTCACTTTTATATACAAGATAATGAAGGACTAGCAGATTATTTTTACAGCAGTACATTCATTTTTTCATTTAACAACTTCAATATTTAGTGTAAACATTAATTGCATCGATTTCTTCTTTCCACCTTCTTGGAAGGAAAAAAGACGCTTTGCATTAATCAGTAAGATTAAATATAAAATGCTACAGAATAAGAAGGGAAACCTTCATCTTTTTGACTAATGAGAATCCTGCTGTCAGCAGTATAGATGCACTCTGAATAGCTTTGAATAAGCAATGAGTCGACTCCCTTGTAAAAGTCAAGGCCATAAAACCACAGTAGCTTCATGAACTTATTCTTCATTCATCCACTGAATTAGGTGCTTCAGCTCAAGAAAGAGCAGAATCATTCAGCCTTTCTAATCAAGCACCCATTTAAACATGTGCTGAGGAAACGGGGGAGCAGCAGTGGATTATTAAGGTTCTTCAGAAAGGCAGGTTTGGCTCTTTTCACCTTTCTCTCCGAGTCTGAACACAAATATCTTTATCCTGGTTTCATACCTTTCCAAGAAATTGAATTCACAATTATTATCCATCTCTGACTAAGAGATGGTGAATTTTAAATAAGCAAAGTCTGGGTACAAGCAGCAGACACCAGGTCTTCATTTTCCTAGTAACCATCCTGACTGCTTTGGCTTTTTTAGCTTACCCATCTGTTTATGGGACCCATCATACGTGTTGCAAAGACTGAGCACATTCTATACCACTTTGATCAAAACAGCAAGACAATGTATTCCTCAGCTGCAGAACTGTAGGTGCTAAAAGCAGCCATGGCAATCCTCTCACATGATGTGGGAGACTTGCTCCTCCAGTCCTCACTTCATTCCTACCCACTGCAGGCCTGGTGAATCACAGACAGGCAGCTGTGCCAGCAGCAGCACTGCCTACAAGACCCTGGAGCAGGAGGCAGACCCACCAGGACACATACGTCCACACACATGATCTGGCAAGGAAGGCTTTCTTCGAGGTGACCTCTTCCCAGTTTCAGCTCTCCCTCCAACATGTGCAGTGCCACACTGTTAAGAGTTCCTCAGAAGTGACTAGACAGAACGTGTTAACTGTTTTCCCTTCTGATGATTAGAACTGAACCTATGTGCATTTCCATGCATAGGAAAAACTGAGGAGACCGGGAGCCCTGCCCTGTTCTGACTCAATCTCACTCATCAGAGCAAGAGATACATGAACATGGAGACACAAGTTTCATCATCCACAAATACTTTGAATGTATACACACCAATAAAACAATCAAATACAAGATGTACATTAACAAGTCTTGTTACATTTCTTAATTAAATGGATTTGCATAGTATGACTAAATGTAAAAGTTGCACACCACGTAACATGATGAATAAAAACATATTAGATCATTCTTAGCCATAGAAGATCATTCTCAGTTACATATTCTGTAACTTCAGCCAATGATCAGTTAAATAAGGAAAAGCACCAAGAAACTTCACAGGGCAGTAGGAAACAGGAATTCAGTAGAAAAATCTTCAATGCTAATTACCCTACTAACAGCCTGGGCAGCATTTCTACTGCTTATGTCTGTAAAAAACAATTTATTTTTTAAATACCTAGTTTGTATATATGTTAAGAGAACCAAGCGCTTGTAAAGCACTCAAAATTAAGAGCGTTTATGTTTGTACTAAGCTTTTTGGTAGAAATGTGAACATACTTCAAAGAAAAAACACGAAGCTCTTTCATAAAAACATGAACGTACTTGAAAGAAAAGGCAATATGCCAAGAACAAATTAAAATTGCCTCCACTGTTGTATTACTGACAGTATCCGATGGACGGAATCCTGTGAACTACTTTGTGTTCATTACCAGTGCTCTCCTGACATCCTACTTGCCAACATGTTTCCTAAAAGGTGACTGAGAAGTCTGGACTTTGGGATTCCATTAACTTTAAAGGAGAACACCTTAGAGTATCAGACACAGACGTGAGAGATACTTGGAGACATCAGTACTTCATTTCTCTCCTCCACAATCTAGTCTTAGAGTGACTATCAGTTTGGGGCATAAATCATGCCATCGCTTACGTCTCTGAAGAATCTCAAAGTCAACAGGAGTCAGGGTTGCTAACTCCATTCCTTTGAATAGTGAGGCAGCCTACCCCCCCCCCGTCACCTTAAGAGACAGCTCAAGATAATTTTCCTTGAACTCTGACAGATCACCTAGGATACATATTTTCAAGATTTTTCTCCAAAGGGTATAAATATATCTTCTACTTATTTTAATGAAAGCAAAGATTGATTTTAATAAAAGCAAACATGCATGACTCCAGAATCGATACTCAGGAACAGCTGTAGAATTAAATCTGAACCAGCTTAATGAATGCACCATCTTCTCATAACCTTTATCACCTTAAACACGTATAATACGCATGTAGCCTGTCCTGACACAGTTCCTAGCAGTCCACATACAGGAGATCTCCTTCCTGGAGGAAAGGCAGGTGTGCAGAGTTACCACAACAACATTAGCAGCACGCTGTGGCTTGTATTGTGGGTCTAGACTTAAGCACACTTTTTCAAGTGGAAAAGAAAATATGTTGTTGCTAGATTATACAGTATTTACATAACTGAGGCAATTATTACACTGATGATATTTAATTACCTTTAATACCACAAATAATTTTCAGCTGCAAAGTATTAAACTTGTTTATCCGTGATCGTAATAAACCAGCCATCAGAGAAATCAGAACCAACTCTGATTACTGCAAACTTACGATTTTCACAGTTTGAAATAGCACCTACAAAAGAACATCCATTTTGAAGATGAAGCCCAAGTAAAATGACAATGCACACTACTGCAGCTAGATCGCTAGAAGCTCTCTTCCTGTAGGGGAAGTAGCACTTAAGCCAACTGCTTCAGCATCATTACACAGGCCTGATTTCTCATGAACTATGGAGGCGTTTTGTGGCAGTGTTTGGGGTTTTGTTTGTTTTTGTTTGGTTTGTTGTTGTGTTTTTTGTTTTTGGGGGTAGTGATGGTTGTTTTTGTGTTTGTTGTGATTTTCTTTCCTTCCTCCCTGCCCCTTTTTTACACTAGCAGTTACGGGAGTAGGTAGGTGGAGAAAGCAAGCCTGACTCACAACAGGCAATATACACATCAAAAAGCTTGTTCCACAGTGTGTAGTCCTTGCATAAACATTACTTGATCAGTGAAAGATACCAAGAGATGGTACTTCAGCAGCCTCCTAAAGCTGAGGGATGACATCTATAAGGATTTTAACCTTCTCATCCACACTTTTAAATTTGATTTAGTTGTAGCATTTTCATTCAACAAGCTACTGATAAATCCCAGTCTCTATGCACCTACAGCAAGAGCTATAGTAGTGATTCAGGAAATCGTTAAAATTAACGTAGGGCAATTTAAATAATTGTAAAATCTGGTACAGAATTCCACAGTTTGAATACATTTTAATCAGGGAGGGGCGGCAACAGAACAATTACAGATCCTCAATTTATATATTAAAAGACAGGAAACACGCACAATAGGGCTAACATTTAAATTATTACCGATGGAAATGCGAGTGCTCGGACACGATTTCAACATTTTGACCATCTGTAAGCGTATAATATCTCGGCAACACACTGTGTTGCTGTAAGCCTCCGTTACCCGCTGGCGCCCTGATCTCTGGCCCCCAAGGTCCGAGCAGAGACCAGCTGCCGAAGCAGGGGCTAACTCGGGCCGTGCACCCCCCGGAGCGGGGAGCCGTGCCGGGCCGCCCCTCCCGGTGCCGGCAGCCGGGCACAGGCCGCGCCGAGGGCGCCACCCGCAGGCGAGGACGAGCCTCGCCGCCCCCGGCAGGAGAACACCGACACCGGGTCCCCGTGCCCGCCGGGGCGCAGCTCGCCTCGGCAGGGCATGGGAACGTGTGCCGCGGGGAACCGGGTGGCGTTTTAAGCTCCCACCTACTGTACACCTTCTGTACCCTTGTGGTTTCCCTCTCATCTATCCGTTAAACAAACAAAACCACACCAAAACACCACAATAAGCTAAAACATGATTTATTCTCAGATAGATAAGACACAAGGATAAACAAGCAACAGATGAAAAGTCTCCCCAGCTGTTAAGGAGAGACCACCTCAGTGTTTGGCTTTTAATAAGCTGCCTGGCACCGACATCACTGAAAGCACAGACTTGCTTTCCTGCAGAAAGAGCAGAATAATATTAAACTCACTTAGAATCCTACCTAGGAGAGTATGTAAAATCATTCAAGTTTTTTGGAACAAGCCAAGCACGTTGCTCTTTCTGGTCTCCCAGCACCTAAGCAAGCTGCCATCCATGCACGGAGCTGGCCCGGAGCATGCGTTGGGAGCTCTGCCATGCAGAGGCACACCTATGTTTGTGGGTGGGTAGCCAGAAAATGAGGTGCCTTAGAAGCTTCTCTGCTTGATACTCCCCACAAGAGGGCCCCTCTCATCTCGGGAACCACTGAAAAGCTTGCTAGCACCACAAGATGCTCAAGGAGCTATGATTAAAAAAATCCCAACTGGTATAAGTTAGTGTGCCCCCTTAGCACTGCACTCCTTTTGCTACCTGTGCATTTATGAACAGCAGAGTAAAAGGAGCACCTCACCCTGGTAATTAAACCACTTACTTGAAGAAAGCTAGGTAAGTGCAGCAGACCACCTACCCAGCAACAGAGGGATCCACTACTTGTAACATCTCTCTGCAAAGTGCATGGTGCTGTTAAAGATTTCCCCACCATCAGCTCTGGAAGTCTATATATCTAGCCACAGGAGGGAGGAAAAAAAATACCAAACACACACGCAGCTATTAAGCTGGTTTGTTTTGTTTTTCAAACAGGAACAGTAAGTCAACCAGTAGGTGATTTCATTAAACCAGGATGGGAGGTTGACCTTCCTGAGGAGCCGGATCCAGACACAGGCACTTGCAAAGCAGACCACAGCTGAAGCCATCCACCCGGCCCTCCCTGGGCACACACATCTGCTGGCTCACGGATGGGCCAAACAGCCACAGAGCAACTCCCCAACATGCTAAGAGGGTGTTCCTGTTTGCGAACACCTGGAAAGCGGCTCCTGTAATAACTCAGAACCTCAACAAAGAGCTTCAGAGTAGAAGTTTAACTCTGGCGTTTCACACATGAGGAAGTTTTGAATGAACTTTGACAACACAAAACAATTTAAACTC
The DNA here is from genome assembly GCF_004027225.2 of Strigops habroptila. NCBI lineage: Eukaryota > Metazoa > Chordata > Aves > Psittaciformes > Psittacidae > Strigops > Strigops habroptila. The sequence goes on along the minus strand of NC_044282.2, from coordinate 1,951,856 downwards.
AAAATACCCAACAAGTCATGCAAGCAGATCCACCTCCCGTCTACAAATATGTCCTAATAAGCAGAAGTTCAACACAGTAACACGAGATGAAACCACAAACCAAACTCGGGATAAATCCAGGCAGGTAAGTGCTTTTAAAGCTATATACATGTAGAATATGTATCACCTGGCAGCTAGCCTCCAGTTCTGGTACATTATTAAAAAAACACTAATAATATGGATTTTTTTAAAAAATAAATCACATCAACGATGTAGAGAACTTGAAAACAGTTTGTTAAACATGGCTTGTAAAAATATATACTGACAGACAGTTTTTCCTGTGGAAAGTGAAGTTAATGTGGTTACAAACTCTGAAACACATAGGATGACAGATGCACATCCTTTCCGAAGCTGAACTTTTGAGTGACGGCTGGGAGTGACTTGTAAACAGGATTTCTAAGCAAAAGCACTATAATTCTAACTTTAATAAAGACAGACAGCATGTGGATAGGTCTGCCCACAGTTGTTGCTTGTGACTGCATGCCCACGTTATACAAAATATGTATTAACAATATTATACTGTGGAAACACAGTTAATAAACCAACAGCCATATGGCCTATTCATATGTTGTTTTGATGAAAAACTTCGCTCTGACTCAGAGATAAACTTGGATGTACGTTACAGAAGTGAAGGACTGGCAAAGGGCGAGTGGAATTGTACTGTGGAAGGAGGAAAAAGGGGATAAAAGGAAAGGACCAAAAGCTGGAGTCAGACTTCACAGTCCAGCAAGCAGCACTCCCAGTGAACATACCAGAAAGGCAACCCCTCCACTGCCTGCAAAAGCAAACAGCATCTGTGCCTACAACAGTGATACAGCACTCGATCCGCTTGCGTAAGCCAAACTCTCCTCCCTTCACCCTCCTCGCCCTTAGGACAAAATAAAAGCATCCGAAAACGCTCTTTCAACATACATCCCTCCTTAGAAGAGATGCAAGGACACCTCGCTGCTTTCCTTATAGGAAATACGGGCTTGCAGAAGCCCATCGCTTTGAAGGGGCAGCCAGACCGGCCGGCCCTCCCGCGGGGCGCAGGCCACAGGCCTGGCTCGGGGAGGAGGCACGGCTGCGGGGCACCTTAACCCCACCGAGACACCCCTTCTCCTTCTCGGGGGGAGGGCTTACCCCGTCCCCGTTAGCTGGATGCCGCAGTTATTCACCATAACTGCGGGAGCTCCCGCTACCTCGAGTCCCGTTCGAAACCCGCTGCCCCGCACACCCTGGACTCCCGCGCCCCGGCACCCCCGCAGTAGCCCCGTCGCGGTGTCGGCGCCCCGCAGCACACTGAGCGCCAAAGGTTTCAGAACAACCAGCGGTGCCCCAGGCACGACGGCGCGCACCCGCCGGGGTCGGGGACTCGCCGTTGCGGCGGGGCTCGGACCGGACGCGCCGCCCTCACCAGCACGGCACAGCACGGCTCGGCCCGGGCCCGGCCGCAGCGCCCGTGCGCGGGGCCGCCCCTCCCGCTGGCCCCGGGCCGGGTCTGCGGTTCGCGGCGGGGAACGCCGGGGGAAGAGAGGAAAGCCGCTCGCAGCCCGGCGCACAGCGGGCACGGCCGCGGGGCGGCCCCACACCTGTTGCTGGAGAAGGAGGAGGCCGCCGCCGGGCCCCGCCGCGCTCCCTCACCTCGCGGCCGGGTGCGCGGAGGCGCCCGCAGCCGCCGCTCCGCGCCGCTCCCCTCCGCCCCAACCGCCGGCAGCGCCTCACCTGCGGGGCGCCGGCTCCTGCCCGCGGCCTCCGCCATGTCTCCTCCTCGCCGAGCGCGGCTGCTCCGCCCCGCGGATCCGCGGCCCCGGCAGGTGAGAGCGCCACGTCCCCGCTCCCCCGCCGGCGGCCGCAGGAGCAGGTGAGGGCGGGCCCGGCGCCCGCGGGCGGATAACGGCCGCCCCTGGCGGGTACGAGCCCCCGCCGCCCACAGCGGCGGTTACGAGGCGGCGAGCGGCCCGCACAGCCCCGGCCGAGCCGGTGCAGCCGAGCTTCCCCAGGTGTATCTTCTCTTCCTCGGAGGGGCTCCCGCCGCACTGGCACAGCTCATAAGGTACAGCAGGGTTCGGGATGATTACCAACTCGCCGCCCGTGTCTCAGTCAGTGGGAGGAGTGGTGGGCAACTCACAAGCCCAGGCGGTGCAGTGCATCATTTGGAAGAGAACGGTGCTGCTGCAGTCTCGTTGTTACAGCACGTGCTTTTAAACAGCCGGGTACGTATCCCAAGCTGCCTGCAATGCCTGGCTTCTAAGAAATGGCTCTGTGAACAGTGGTCCTTCCTGTAAAGGGTATGGTTTTGTTACCTGAACTTGCCCTATGCTGCTTTCTAGGGCATACATGTCACTCATAAAAGCGGTTCCAGGCCTGGATTAAAACATCATTTCACTTTGAATCTGCTTGCAGGTAGTGTCAATCATCAGAAGTGCGGCTGAAGGGTCAATGAGTTGTATGCAGCTGCAGCATGTATGCAGCCAAGCAAATGGAGAGATGCAGCTCCCTTGGCCCGGCATGCTGGACAAAGCAAGCTTCTGCCACTAAGCTGTACATTCTCCTTTCACAAAACAGCCAAGTTCAGGGTGTGAGACTTTCTAAGGGAAGAGAGGATGAATGTTTTGGTGCGCCAGGAGCCATTTGTGCTCGAAAACAGAAAGCTGGGGCTTGGATGATAAATGTGCCCTGTGGTTTGTGGGCAGTAGAGTGATTGTGGTACAAGAACAGGCTGGGCTTTATGCTGAAAGGTGCAAGACTCCTCCAAAATCAGAACTGCCTTGGTCACGTTTTCACTTCTGCATTCTGCCTGGCTCTCTTAATGGAGGTGGAAAGGTGTCTCCCAGTCATCCTGAGCCCTGACAGCACTAGTCAAGGCCCAAGAGACTATCCAAGCTCAAAGGGAGTGGTATGCCCTATAGCCAAAACATTGCCCTTGGCAAAATCCCGCATTAAAACATTATGTGTCCCTACACCATAATCTCAGATCCCTCACTTGTGGTCCCCATAAGTACCTACCAACATATTCAGGAAGCCAGCCTGAGTAGGTCCCAGGCTGACCTGCTTGATACATTCTGTCCAAAAATTTCTCTTTATGTTCTGTCAGAGGATATAAAAAGTAATGTGTCTGGCACAATGTATATGAAGTGGCCTAAAGTGGAGATATTACATAAGCTTTTGTGCACAGATCTAGTACGGAGATGGATAAACTGTGCTGTTTAGGGAACCATATTCAGAGCAGTTCATGATCTTTCAAGTAACATATATATATAACAACATAAATATATGTGGCCCAGCCTAGGCATGGATCAATCTTGATGTATCAGTCTTACTGTGGAGCACGCAGAATTCATTGTTGAGCAGCTCTGCAGAACCCACCTTGCACCTGGTGAGGCCAGCACCAAGCTACAGGAATTAATTCCCAGCTGATGCCAAGCTAGGTCTGATGGAGACATTAAATTGATTCCTTGATCACACTCCCTTCTCTTACAAATAGCTAGTATTACTGAGTCATAGAGAGCAGGCTGCATGCTTTCAAAGAATCAACACACACATAAAACAATGCAGTTACATTCTGATCTATCCCTGCTGGATGAAATAAGAGGGTTTCAGGCTGTAGTCATGGACTGATAAGGGATCATGTTTTACACAAAAATCAAATTAGGGGAGTTGATTGTCCAAGGGTCTCTTTTCCATGGGTGAGTTTTATAAGTCATCCTCCACTATTCGTCTTTCCAGTGCTTAAAGACTACCTTGAAAGTGTAGTTTTCTGCTGTAATAGCAGTAGAAATTGTTAAATGGTAGCTATGTTTCTCCTGAAGCGTAGTTTACATTTTTGGAATGAGTTGAATCTAGCTGTGCCCAAACATCAGTGGAACCATCTTCAGAGTAAAAATATCTGACTAAAGTTATTTAATCTGCTGTTCTTTGTTTAGCTTGTTCTTTTTATACATAATTGTTGGGGTTTAGGCAGCAAAAATTACTACATACATGTTAAGACAACATGTTTATGTTTAGAAAAAATATTTAATTTTCTTTGAAAATACTTGCTAGACCAGAAAAATTCAGGGCATAAGCTGTTTGCTGATTACCAAGGCTTATGAAGAAAGAAGCAGCTTCTTGTCCAGGCAAGTCTTACTCACAGTGGAATTTTTTACAGCTGCCCCATAGGATCTGATGATACCTAGTGCTAGAGTGCTGGATGGACAGGGAATATCCACCATCCTTTTTCATTATATGTGAGGAAGACATATTGCATAAACAAAAGCAAAAGAAAGCAACAGGCCACAATGACTGTTCAATGCATGGAGCCAGGACATTAATTTCGTGAGTAGAGCACCCAGAGAAGAATTTTGTTCAGCCATGGATTGTCAGTTAAGACTGAACAGGAAAACCACGAAAATATTCAATGCCATGATTATCAAATGCAGTAACTTTAACATGTGTCAGAAAGGTTACCTTGATAATAAAATATGACTTTTTCCTTTTTTTTATTCCAATATTTTCCAGTTCTACACCTTTATTATTTTAAAAGTCAAAAAAATATAGGATAGGAAAAAGTAAGTCTTAAGTTCTTTTTATTTTCAACCGTGTATGTCAGAGATAGCTTTAGAACAAGCTAACATTACTGTGGTTCAGGTGTATGCAACTGGTACAGTTCAGTAGTACATAAACAGCTCTAAAACAAATGCACCATAGAACTTAAATTACCAAAAATAAACAATATTAAACTATGTAGGGGAGGAGGTAAAAACAATTACCTTTAGGTCTTGCACACTAAAAGAAAAATTTCTAATTATGATTGAAATTATGAAGTTCTACTACAGATTATAGAGATATATTACAAAGAAAGAGAAACTTGAAAAGTTGTTGTCACATTTTGGTTTTGTTCCAGTGATGTACAGTCACATGAAATCTTAGATCAGTTTTTCATGAAATTAACATCTGGTTACTTTAACTACAATATTTCATGAGTTTATTATGGTGGGGTGGATGTTGTTTGGGATTTTTTTATTATTTTTTTTTTACTTTTTGAAAAACTTGCATGTAAAAACATTTGAAGTAAAATAATGTTGCAGGTTGTTTACAGGTTACTTATGGATTATAGGAGTAAAAGCAGTCAGGAAGCTGCAGTGTTTTTAACATTGGTAAACAAATACTGGATTAAAGTGCAACAGTCCTTCTGACAGCACACCTGCCCTTTGCTGAAAGGAAATCTTTTCCTCTCTGCAGAGAAGCGAAGAACAATTTCAGTGTCAGGCGTGTTTCCCTCGGAAGTCTGTGATGGCCTTCCAGAGCGTGCATAGCATTCCTCCTCTGAAAAGGAAAATCATAAAGATGCTCAGGAACAAAGATACTCTCTAGCCCGGAAGCATTCCAATTTAGCTGGCTTCTCATTTTCTTGCTCTGGTTTTGACCAATAATATTCAGTGGGAAGGCCGACCAAAGGTGAAATTCAACACTCAAAACTCAAATAGAGAACAGAGTCCTTTTCCGATTACAGTACTGGGCAATCTTTCCACTTGTCAGATGCCCGCTTTCTGGAATTCAGTCCTCTGGTCCAAAGGACCTGCATAACCCCCAGCAGACTTCCAACATTATGAAAAAATCTCAACACTTGCCATATTTTTTAATTATTATTTTTATTTAGTTGTTTATTTTTAAACTGACTGGGCACACACAGAGTGCTTGGTAACTTCTATTGTTTCTACTTCAACTTGGTTCTGCAGTGACCCACACACTTGGCATGATTAGGTGAAGTCTACTGTTAGTTGCAGTCCATGAGTAGTATTTCTGAAGTTTGATGGTGGTGATAATGATAAACTATGGGAAGTTTTGCTCTCTCTACTTTTTTAAATAAAAACAAGGCTCTAATGGGTTTTCCAGCGTCTCCAGGTGTAAGGTAAAAGCTTTAAAATTTTCTCTTTGCTTTCCTTTAACAGAAAAGCTTATTTTAAAATAATTTAAAGAGTATCAGCTGTTATCAGGACTGTATCAGCATACAAAGACATACTGGAAAGTGTTACTTATTTAAATGAATACTGAACAGTACAGCAAGTAGAGACTTAGTGTCACTTATTTTCTCTTGTAACAAAATGCAACTCCTGCCCAGCACAGTTCATTTTACTGTGAAGACTTACCTCAGTCTCAAACATTTCAGATCATCTCGTGTAACATAGCAGAGAACATCCATTAATGTGTAGTCTTCAGCCAAGAACTACAAAAAGAAGTTTAAATGAACAATTTGTTAGAATTATAATCTAACTTTCCACGCTTTATATACCATCTGCCCTTAAAATTGGAAGCTTAGAAGAAACCTAAAATTGGGCCAAAATGTGGTATATGTAACAGATTTACCCATATTATTTATAGAAATACAATAAAACAACTTATTTTTTGTATCGTATACATTGGCATACGAGGCACAACTTGAAAGGTGTAATGCTTTTACAGCTACTTAAAACTTCCGTCAGCTGGCATTTTTATTTGTTAACACTGCTACCTCAGTGTCGTAGACTTCAACGAACACCAATTAGAGCATAATTAATATCACATTTCATCCATGAGGAAATTGAAAACAACAGTTAAGACCTACCTTTTCAAGAGTGGTATCTAAATTTGATATACTTGAGTTTCAAGGAACCTTTGATCTGATCTGTAGGAGTGATAACTACATGCAGGTTTTCTTAAGTCAGCCCAAATTCTGCTCAACACCTCTAAAATTATATAATTTGTTGCAGAGCAGACCGATCTACTTCAGGAAATTTCATTTTAACACAGTTAGCTGAGGGTGAACATGCACCCTGTATCCAGGGTGTAATCAGCAGGAACTGCTGCAATGTGTAAAAACACTGAAAAATTATGAACCAAGGAAATTCTTCACTGTGAGGGTGGTGAGACACTGGAACAGGTTTGCCCAGAGAAGCTGCGGATGCCCCGTCTCTGGCAGCGTTCAATGCCAGGGTGAACGGGGTTTTGAGCAACCTGGTCTAGTGGAAGACTAGAACCCCCATGGTAGAGGGCTTGGACCTAGATGATATTCAACATCCCTTCCAACCCAAATCATCCTATGATTCTATGACAAAGCTGTACTGTCATTTTATTCCCTTATTCCAAATCAGATATAGGAATTATTAACAGTATTCTATTTTTATGACAGCCTTTATATTCATGGCTTTTTCCTATCCTCTGAAAACAAATTAATCTCTCAAAATGCGCTAAAGTAATCAAAAAGGTTTGGGATCTTCTTGCATCAAGTCACAACACAGTTCTGCAGCTGCGTCAGAGTGAACAGAATCATTGCTACCTTGTTTATCGTGGCCTCATCAGCTCCTTGAACAGTCAGCCAGCTTATGAGATCAGGGTCTTCGGTCCTTGTGCCAGTGGAATGACGATGACAGAGAGACAATCCAGGAATATCTAGAATAAGCATTTTTAAAAAAAGGTTTTGTGTTGCCAAAGCAACCTCTTGTCATTTTTGACTGCTGAAGCACTTTCTTCAGTGAGCTTTCCCTTCAAGCTTAAAATACCAGTATCCCCATAAATTCAGATAAATGTCAATTCCCAAGGCACGCACTTAATTACTTAATTACTGTAATTAAGTTATGCACCAATTACTCTACTTGGTTAGGGGTACAGTTAAAACAGTGTGAGCATTGATAGAGATCGGGGGTTTTCGTCCTCTTCGGAAAATTATTTTACCTGTACAAGGCACATCAATCACACTGTAACTGTTTCTACACTAACGTTGTTGCGTCAATTTATCTGAAGTGTTCGGCATTAACTCATGCAATTGGTGTGTAGGCAATGCCCTAGACTGAGGATCAGCTGCTTTTGGAAAACACTCCTTTGAAGCATATTACATGGAAACATTAGCACTTCCACCTTCTTCAGGGCAGATATGTATCAAGTAACTTCCCTCAGTAAGCCTTAAGTTGTATTTACATTTCACCAATTAAATCCTCTTGAACTTTCAGTGTAACAATTGGAACAGTCTGTAATTCAAAGAACATATACCTAAACATACTCAATTATCCTCTTTAGAAATAATATTTATTCTGTAGGATATAAGCCTTGTACTCTTCCATATAATCACAATCAAAAATATTTAAATCATACCATTCCTCGTACTATGATTAACAAATTCAGTAATTTGTTTCTACAATGTACATTCTTACTTTAAAGCAAACCTTACCAGAAGCAGCATAATAAAGCATCCTTGCTGGGACTAGCTCAATAAAAAGAACAGTTTAGCTGCCACTACCTTCGTCTGTAGCCAGTATGAAACTTTCCCTTGAAAATTCTTCTCGCTTACCTATTGGCTGTGACCTAAGCCGCAGGTTTCTAATCTCTTGATCTTTTTCTTCTATAGCTTGATGTAAGAGGACTTGAAATTCTCTCTCTTTTTGAACCAACTCCTCCAATAACCTATGAAATAATGGAAAGGAAGCACACATTTCCTTAAATAGTTTCAAATTTTTAGGAAAGCCAAGATCTTCATACACTCAAGCTGGAAACCTTCTTGACAGAGACAAGGACAGACTTCTTCAACTTTCATTGGAGTATTGTCTTGCTATAGATTTATTATGACCTATATTAAGACATAAACATTCACTGATTCCAAAAGCTACAGCTCTTTAAAAAAGAAAACAAAACAAAAAGCCCCAAACACACCAGCCTCCCTATACTCATCCACCCACTGAACAGGTGGCATGGTACAAAATTTCAGAGAAATTTCTACAGCCAGAATTCTGTTTTAAACAAAACTGTAATTGAGAAGAACAAATATTTAAGTGTTTCATAAACCAAGGGCTAAACTTTGTGACATGATCTTTGGTACGGAAAAATGCCAGTTTCACATCTCTCCAGACATTTTCAAAGTTATGGCAAGGTTGGAGCTGTGATGAAAATGTGCTGAAAACTTGTGGCTGCATTTCTTAATTTGGGAAAATATATTTTCATGCACACAAGGGCTGTCCCCCTCCTCACATACCAGGCACTTAGCCCTTCTATATTATATGAAGAGTGAGAAAAGAGGAGGCAAAATACCTTGTGTCCTCCCTTAAGCAATTATTTTTGAGAATGTCAAGCAGAAATAAGCACTGCAACTTTTTTTTCCTGGGACATTGAAAAGTGGAGACATTCTGGAATTCAGCTAAAGAACGTGCCACAAAAACACCTTAACTGTCTCTGCACAGAAGTAAACTCCATCCCATGAGATTGCTTTGTATAAACATCCAGTCCTACTTTTAGCTTGCATACAGGTCCACCAGCAACGTAGTTACATTTGAGTGCTTCCACACCTGAGCTAACAATTCTTAAAAAGTCCACAGAGCTGCTTTGTGCCTCTGCACACACCCACAGCTCAGTTAATCTCAGTGCAGGTTGAAATTCTGTCCAGACAGGTGTGCAGTCACCTGTCTATTCATTTTCGCCTCTATCCATTCTAGTTGAAAATGGTCTTTGGGGCCAATAAAGTAATCAGCTCTTATTCTCTTGAGAACTGCTTGCTGATTATGCCAATAAAGCTTTAATTAATACTTAATAGTTTCAAATTTTTAGGAAAAAACAACTGCTCATATTATTTACCTCAAAATTTCTGCATGAATGACAGGATGTGATTATTTGGCCAAAGGCTTTGCATTCAAGAAATTTACAAAAGCAAAGTGCTAGAAAATCCTCTACAAATGGATCGCTTCTGATGCAACTCCCCATCATGAACTTGGGAAGTGAACCAATCTAAATTATTTCCGTGTTTATTTCAGTGTATCAATAAGGCAGTCAAAATATCTCCCACAAGCAATATATGAATTGTAACATAAAAACCTCAAAAATACTGATACTTTATTAAGAACAGCACAGTCTAATGAATTACTCCAATTATGGCAAAATTCTTGGGCACATTTAAAAGTAAAGTGCAATTTAACATTTTACTTCCAGTTGGAACAGTAACTACAAAGAACATTCTAGAAGCATAACAACTGTCTTATTGAAGACGTGCTCTCTTTCTATCACGGTCATATTCAAAATTTACTGACGTCAGTAGGAAATCCAGTGCCATAAATAGGATACTGCAAAAGCTAAAATCTACTTCAAACAGACTATCTGGTATATTTTAATGAAAACAAAATATATAAAAGATTATTTGGATAAAAGAATGAAGAAAAATTTGTCTCTGACATTACTTAAACAAAAAACCCTAAAGAACCACTTCTCAAGTTTAAAGTGGAATATGTGTATTTCGGGGGGGGGAGGGCGGGGGGAGGAAGGGGGAGGAATCAATATCCAAACTTCTGGCTTATTTCTTTTTTTTAAAACAACACACCTGCTTTTCCCCATCTTTCTGAAAAAAAAATTAATAATAAAAATAAAAAGGTAAAATTCACTGCTGCAGTGAATGCTGTGCATAAAGCAAGTCTGCAGTAGTTTCCTGGTAGAGTTCATATGTGGCTGTCAAGTAGCTTGAGTTCATTCCCCAAGAATAACTATAGAAGAGAACAGCAAGTTCTGCCTTAATGGAAAGAAAACATAATACCATTCATCAGCAGTACACAGCACACAAAGGAGAGAAAAAGCAGAAGCTTGGCAGCAAGCTCAATTTTTTCAAACCTTCCTTGAAAGGCACCTGAAATCAAGACTGACCTTAACTTGCATCACTATTGTTTTGAAATGAATAAAACTAATAGAAGGGATCAGTCACAGCTAAACAGTGATCATCATTTAAATGAACAACTTGCAGTACTATGGAATTTTGATACTGTCACTGGTATTCTAGCACATATATTTTAAAAGCTAAGCAAAGCTATTGTCACAAGTAGTAGACACAAGTAGACAGTAGTGTCTCCTGATGTCCAGACTTACCTGTTTGTCTCTAATTTTAGCCTGCCCAGCTGGACACTCAGTGATCTGTGAGCAGCCTGGGAGTCATGGGAAACAGTAGAGCTGAGTGTGCTTACACCTGAGGTAGCTACTGCATCTTCCATGACAATGCAAGGCTGTTGGATGTTTTGATTCTGAGGCTGCTCATCTTGATCTTCAACTTCTACATCATCTTGATCTGCTGTATCACTTTCAGATGCAAGACTAAAATGTGGCCTCAGTTCTATTAGTAATATGAAAATATAAACAAAAGAAAAAAACATTAAGGATGTTAAACATTAGTTAAACATTAAAAAAAAAGCAGACCTAGGTGACTATTTAACAAATCAGCTGTTTAAAACAGACCTGAAATTTCTGTAGCAAGAGACCAGATGAGACTTTCTAAGGGTATAAGACCACTCAGACCATAACAGCATCTTGGTTTACACTGGCTATTATTCAGCCTATCAAATGTTTGAAAGCTATAACCCCCCCCAAATCTGGATGAATAGGATTACAGATTTGGCTGGAATTTCAAATTGTGCTGAAGTACTATGTGCAGCAGAGGTACTTTCTTTTGCTTAATTCCATTCTCAGTGGATTGTGATTTCTCATGTGTCTGATCTGAAATGTTTTATTAAACAAATAACCATTATTTCTTTTATATCCAGCTATTCCTGTTGTTGTTATTCTGGCATGTGAAGCATTCTCTCATTATAAGAATTCCATGTTTACCAAAAATGGTATCCAAAGATATAGAGAGGAAATAACAAACAGACCCCTCTCCCAAAAATTAATTGTAGCACACTTCCCTTCTACATATAAGATAGAACATTGCCTATATTGAAATGATATACATCCACAAAACTGTCGACACAAAGCTGTATGTGTGCTCTGGCTTGTTATTCCCTGTTTAGCCTATCTACCAGAGCTTACCAGGTATGCAAGACATGTACACGATAACTTATACTCCTACATAACCTATTACTGCAACAACATCTGTTTGTTAATTCTAACCATTTAATATAAATCTTCCTTCCTTCCTTCAATTGTGGCTTCTTACTTCTGAGCACTCCCTTTAGTCTCCTCACCAAAATACTTTCTTTTCTGTGAATCACACTTGGTTTTTGTCCTTTCTGCTGCAGAACTAACAAGTACATTTCTCTTCCTTACAAAAGGGACATTTGTTCCTCGATCCATTTCATCTCTTCATTTCAATGCTACATAACTATTTCAAGACTGAACATACTAAGATCAAGAGAGTTATGCTTCTTCTAAATTAAAGAAAGCAGATTTATTATATAGCAGTTACCCAAATATTGCTAGGCAAACATGTCTGAATTTGCTTTGAAATTCTGCATCATGATAAGAACAGAAGCTCATTTTGCTATTGCTCACCACTAGGCAGGCAGTATAACTTTACATCTGCGTCATACCATTCCTAAAACATCCCATAACTTTTAGAAGTGTTAAGGCCAGAGATAAATCATTATATCATTCATGGAGGGTGGGAGGGAAGAGTAAAGAAAGGCAAGGAGAACCAATCATAAGTAGAGTAAGGCAATTAGGGAAGAAGCAGATGATCAGTGTCTGAAAGCTACTAGGGCACAGAGGCTTTTGTTTAAGTTTGACCATGTACATTTAATGCTGATACTGAGCTGTATGGGGAAAAAGAGTCTATTAATGAGGAATTCTACAGCACTCCTATTATACAGCAATAAAGTACATGCCTGTTAAAGGTGCTTGGCATTCTAATAAAAAGACAGGTCTTCCTTATGACTCAAAAGTAACACAGAAACCCTATTTATGCCTTGCTGGTTGTGCTGCTGATATGGAAAATACCAATGAGAACAGGAAGAGCTGCAGCTTTTGTTGGAATTTTCAGATCCCCTTGTTGATAATTTAAGACAACCCACTGTAGAAAACAGGAACATAAGTATTCTGACTTCAGATTAAAGCATTAAATCATTTGTTTGAAAATTTCACCATTACTTCCAGTGTAGGGAACAGGGGAATCACAAGCTTAGAAGTTAAGCAGCAGCAGAGAAAAGTAACTCTAATAGTAACAGAGTGGGCTACAGTTTCTTCAACACAGAATCCTTCCCTCAGCTAAGCAGTACATTCTACTTCCACATCTTTCAAAACACAATAGTCGAACTGCAGGCACTGCAGGTTTGTTTGGTTTGGTTTGTTTTTTTTCTCTTTAGACAGCTTCTGACCAGGAGCCAAGGAGACCTTCAAGTACTCCAAAGAACACATCATTAATCTACACTTTGTAAAATCACCTTCCACAATCAGCATGTGCTTGCAAGTGGTCTGTCCTTTAGATTACAAAGAGCAGCACTGTGCACCTCAAAAATGAGGCTCCAAAGCACGTTAGCCTACTACTGCTCACTGTGTTGCAGAATTGTTTAGACTGCACATCTTGGAAAGGTGCTTTCCAAAATAACTTGGACAACACACTGATTAGTTTTTAAGTTGCAAAGCAGACAGTGAGCAGGAAAAAGGCTACTGCTAGTTTCAAAATCTTAAGTATCATAATTGCAACTCTAAATTATGTTTAAAGAGATCAGCTAATAAATATTTGCTGAGTATTAAGAAATTACTCACCTGGGACTAGAATAGTTATAGCAGTCTGCACAGCTTTTCTGATTATGCTGTCCAATGCAAACATCCAATGTGGCTTGATATTATGATTTCGGAGAACTTTATTGACCTAGCAACAGAGGATTCAGTTCAGATATTGCATCCCGCCTAACTTAAAACTGTAATATATCTCAGCATTATATAAGGTGTTTGAATGTATAGATGCTATATCAAAGCAAGTGATTAAAACTATTTCATGTTCTCATTAAATGAAGAAAATGGCAATGTCGCCAACTTACATTATTTTATTTCAAGTTGTGCAATATTTTGTGGTTTTTATCAAGAACTAGTTCCTGTGTTAGGTGGGTTTTTTTATGACTGCAATACTGAAGTTAAATAGAATTCATGGGTGTGGAGGGACCATATTATGAAAGGCTTCTAACTTAAGCTGTTTAATCTTGTTACTGTTTTGGCATCGTTTTCACTGCTTTCTCTGAGCAATACTTATCTATTTTAAAGTACAATTGTAGGAAATATCAAAGAACTAATGTAATGCGGCTCCTTGATTCAGAAAATAGTTAATTAACATTAATTCAAGTAGTCAGGGGACTTTATTTGTGTGCTGTGCCATGTTGTCTTTCCTCCTACCTTTTACGTCATACGATCAGATAGGAGCAACCCAGTGTAGAAAACTGTCTACAGATCTGCTTTTTAACTGCTTTTAGTCATATTCCTAGGTGTCTCTATGGATGCTCCATGCCACTTGCAAGAATGTCTCTACCTTGGGGGAATTGTTTTCCAACTAACTCCTAAATGACAGGGAAGAAGCAGGTGGGACCATAGTGTCTAGCCACTGTAAATGGCAACAGCACAAACCAGACTTGGTGCTGTTCTTCAGGCATGAAAGCAGTCCAAAACAATAGACTTTGTAGGACCAGAACTCAAGAGGTTGCAGGAAGAAACGAGTTAAACTGTATTTAGAAAATGATGAAGTTCCTCAAAGCCTTATTAAAAAAAAAAAAACAAGTAGCAACTTTGTTAGCGTACTAAAAAACGTGGCAAGAAGATACTTCACTCTTAGGTCTTCCTACAAATGGGATTAGTTTTGATTCCCTCACACTGTGTTAACCTCTCTGTAAAAACTGACTGAAGTCATACAAATAATGGCTTCAGAAGATGTGTAAAACTTCATACTATTTTCACTGCCCCAAATCAAAAGTATTCAGTAACTCAGTAATTTATGTAGGTACCTGTACTGGTTTGGCTGGGATGGAGTTAATTTTCTTCACAGCTGCACATACAGTGCTTTATTTCAGATGGGTGACTAAAATGGCCTTGGTAACACACTCACGTTTTAGCTATTGCTAAGCAAAGCTTCCGCACTGTGAGGGCCTTCTCCGTTTCTTACGCTGCCCCACCAGTGAGTAGGCTGGGGGTGGACATGGCCAGTAGAGCTGACTCAAACTGACCTAACTGATATTACCTTCCATATAATACCATCCTCAGCAACAAAGCCAGGCAGGTGATTTTTCCAAAGGAGCAGTTGCTGAGGGACTGGCTAGGCATTAGTCTACTGGTGGCCAGTGATTGCTTTTGCATCACTTGTGAGGTTTGTGCTTTGGGCTTTGTCCCCCTCCACTTATTAAACAATCTTCACCCACCAGTTTTCTCACTTTCTGCCCTTCTGATTCTCTCCCTCGTCCCTCTGGAGGGAGTGAAAGAGCGACTGGGTAAGGAGGCTTTCCTGCACCTGCCAGCCAGGGTCAGCCCACAACAGTACCTGTCTCCTCAAGTCTATTGCTAGTGGCCACGAGATGGCACTTGGACACTGTGGTTGGGCTTGGAGAGCTGTCAGCAGTGCCAGGGATGCTGTCCCTGTGCCTGACACCTCAGGGACTCGAAGGCTTGCCTTCTGAGGCAGCACAACTCCTGTTTGCAAGCACTCTGCACCTTCCCATATTGACTCCTACCAAGACATTCATATGTGTTTAAGCACAGCCTATTTAAGAATTGAAGAAGCACAGTATAACTTTGTCAAGAACACAACAACATGATTTTGCTATTGACATTTACAGCACAAGCCTGTTTTTTCTTTTTTCTTGGTTGCTTTGATGAGGGTATTGTGATTATTGAACCTTGTTACCTGAGGTTACCTTATTAAGTCCTGAGAACAAGGGAACTACTTTCCCTCACTTTTAGCAATATCCCAGTCTCTGAAGTATCCGAGGTCCTGACACTGATCTGGATTTCAGTGTTTTACTATAAAAATGTAATGTATCTCCAAAAGAATTAAGACTTGGCACACATAAAGCAAAGTTTTTCTTTGAACTTTCTGTGGGTTATCTTAGTTAAATAATAGAGAGATAGTAATGACAGACATCAGTTAAAACCCAACAACTTGTAATAATGAAGTTAACAGAAGAGGGTAAAATTTTTATTGAAAAGAACACGACTCAGGCAGTTACCACTTAACAACTGATGCCCAGCAACATCTCTGTCAGAAAACCAACCCAGATGTTTGTACTTGTTCTTGACTTTGTATGGCTGGGATTTTTTCTTCCAAGTGTCAAAACAGTATTAATGTGAGGCCAAGTAGAATGGAGAGCTGAAGTGCACGCAAAGGTGAAGACTCAAAGAGAAAACTTTGGTTTGTGGAAGCCTCTCTTTTACAGATTCATTTCGCACATTAGGTTTTTGTTTTGTTTGGGTTTTTTTGTAAACAGCATCTAATTCTTTTCAGTGTAGTCTATGCAACAAACAGCTTACATGCTATGCAATCCTTCCCAAAAGCTCTCCTTCTTGTCAGAGTGCCTCAGGTTTAAATGCTAACAGCATCATCCACCACAAATGCCTACTTAAATTGTCATTTCATTTTTACTACATGACTTCAGTTTGAACAAGTGATGCCCAGCACAGCTGCACCCTCCCATGCTGGTTATTCTTCTTAATCATTAAGCCTAATTGCTTATGAACTAACATTTAAATACATAGCTTAAGAAGAAAAAACATTTGCTTTTGGTAAACTACCTATTTAAAGGGTATCCATGTGTGTATTTGGTTGCTCACTGTAGGAAATCATAGATTTTGCATTAATTATTGACAGGAAAGTAACCTTTTTTCCTTCCTTATCTTGCTTATTATAAATTGAAATGAAAATGTTTAGCTTCGCAGAAATCTGCTGCTAACCAAAAATACTAGAATAAAACCTCAATGCAATATTATGAGGTGAACAGACAACTACTGGGGCCAGAAAGTGGTTTCATGTACTAGTTTGTAAGAGAACTCAAATTCAAGAGATCTGCATTTATGAAGGATAAGCCTGACATTCAGTGTTGGTCTTATTTACCATAAAACCCTCCAAAATGAGATTTATTTTTTTTTTTTAAGGCTTTCCTGCTTTAGTATTATGGCATAATGTTCACACAACCGTGCTGAACCTTCTAGATCTTTGATCAGCAAAATCTCAACAGTTGCGTTCACGGCCTGTGTCCTGCCAAAGGACCACATGGCAACCAAACCGACTCATGGCTGTGGGCTGGGTTTTTGTTATTACAGGTTCAAAGCCCTCAAATATTATTGTTTCAGTAACTCTGGATGGAAGTTAATGAAGTTCCATTTGCTTCTAGCTTCCCCGTCCCCTGGCAGTTTTGGTGCACAAACTTCTTTGTAAAAATGACAACTTACAGCATCTTGAAAACCAAAGAGCACAAGCTGCACTTGACTGATACCATGACTGTCGAAGTCTAACTCCAGTTTCAGTTTTGAAAGAGTGGTTGCGATGATTTTACGATCAGTGGACCGTACAAACTCTCTGAGGCTGGAAACGAGTGTTGTGATATGTTCCCATTTTAGTTTGGGTTCTTCGGCTCCCTGGTAGAAAAGAGAGGAAAAGAAATTGTTTTGATAGCCATCTTTTCAAATGTATATGAAGGCCTCAAGAGGATTTGGGCTTTGATAGCACTTTCTCCTTCACAAAAACTTTTCATAAGAACAATTTCAACAGTTACTGGGTGTGGAGGCTAGGGGAGGAGAATGACCCTCCCAAAACAGATCACTGTTTCTTGTTAGGGAGCCATACTGGTTGCCCTGTCCCCAGCATGCCTTAACAGACTTGGATCTTCTAGTCCAAGGCTACAACATGTCGTGTGCCCACTTATCTGCCCTAATAGCTTTCTAATTATTTACATGAAAATGAGTTCAGGTACCACAGGACAGGGTGAAGGATCTACTTCAATATAGCCAGTCAACAGGTGAATTCTCCAAATCAAAGTGGATCCGGATCAGAGGCTAGGATCTGAGATGGGTGCTTTAGTCAGTAGAATACTTGACTGCTCTAGAGCTTTTTCTTATTTTTAGTTTCTCTCTCAAGTAATCAAATAATGTTTTTTTCATCTGATCAGCATTAAGCAACTATAGTTAAAACCTCAATGTTATTGGCATAGGTCTTGATGAATAGCCAGCTGTAACATTCTAGCATAAACCTGGCAAATGCAACAGAACCAAACACCATATGTCCTTCTGTTGTGAAAATCAATATTAGATATCTTTAGTCTATATAAATAATTACTTCCTTCAGAATAAGTATCTAATACTTCATGTTTAAAAACTAATATGGTTTTCTATATCTGACTTAATATTTGGAATTGATATTTGTATTCAGTTGGCATAACTTTGGAGAGTAAATACTGTCCTTTGCTTCCTAGTTACTTATACTGCTTATTCTGATGAATGCTTTTAAGCTTTTTGCTACTTGGGTAGCTCATGTAAAAACACAAAAACCAAGAAAGTCAGGCTTCCACCTGTTAGTAACTTCTTGCATTTAAGCAGGACATAAAAAGCCAACTCAACTTCCCCTTAACTGCAGTTACTACCACTTTCTGGTGGTTTCAGCAGGTTTCCTACTCTTTGAACAGGGTACATCTTTCAAGGGAGAAAGTGGTTTTTAGGAGTCAGAGTTCTGCATCCTCTTAAAGGACAGACAGTCCCACGCATGTGTGCTTTGAACTCTTCAGCTCTACAACTCCGTGCCTCTCTGCTCCCCTCTTGAGCTGTTCCAGCCCTGGCTGAGGAAGGTATGAACCACCAAGCACTCTCTCCAGATTTTATAATTGAGTTTCAGCCTCTCACAATCACTGGTTATTCCTTTCACATACACGCTATCAACTGTGTCTGTTATAGCAACACTAGCAAAGCACAGATCATGGGCATCTTACTGCCTTCTATTCTAATGCTTTCTATAGTTACCACGACAACTGTGGATTCCTTCCTCCGCCCACCAAGAGTTAGAAGCTCTTTTTATTGGTATGGCAGCAATTTCCAATTACATTAACTGTAGTACATGTGTAATAATCATATTGGTTTGCATCAGTTTATAAGCAGTACTATCTTTAGAAGACAAGTTGCCACATTTTATACAAATACGTTTTAGACCAGCAATACTTAGCCTGGAGAATGAAGTGAGTCAATTAACTGCTAACACACGCATTACAAACAAGAACAAAAAATCATGTCATCCAATTACAGTGTTGCAACATTTAGCAGTGTGCTCATGACGTGTAATTTATCCAGTGTCATCCTGAACTGACACATCACTACGAATTGTCCCCACAAAGGAGTGCCAAAAGGTCATTCTGCAATTATTTTGTTGTTTGCTGTAGCTCCCACTGTTACTCCATCTTCCCTCCTCTCTGTATGTGCTCCCAACTGCTGTGAGGAATAGCTGCAATCTATTTTCTCCCTAACCCTCCTCTTTCCCCTTTTGTAGCTGTTGGCTAGAAGGCAGTGAACAGTCAGCCACATTTTTTCTACACAATAACCTAACATAAGGCCAAAGCAGGCCAAAAGACCTAAACCAACCTCTGTCAAGCCAGTCAGCCAGAAGATAGAACTCTAAAAAGGGCAAGGTAATCACTTCTTGTGGATGATCTACTTTACATGAGTTGACCTGACAGCCTTGGTCCCATTTGAAAAATCACTGGTAAAATATACTATTGTGAAAACATGGTTTTCTTTTGTCTGGCCAGCACTAATACCCAGGTACGCATGTAGTATTTACAAACAACACAAAAAGCATATGTAATGCAGCATAAACAATTTTAAAGCCTACTTTTAATAGCCCAAAAACCGCAATAAACTATGAAAACTTACATGGTGTAATTTCAAAAGTTCCAGGTAACTGCAGATAAGTCTTAAAATTCCGTAAAATTTTTGCTGCCTTCTGAACTTACTTTACCTGAGCCAAAGCTTCCATCAAGTTCCTCACCACCTCCTCTTGGTCCTCAGTTAATATCCTGTGAAGGGTGGCTCTCCGTTCACTATCCTTCTTCAGCATGAAAAACCCAGAATCTTTCTCTTCAGGTGAAGGAGGTGCACTGTGATCCTCAAAATTTTCATCTGGGATGCTGAATGAAAGACACTCAGTGAAAAGAAACTTTATAAAAACCACCCAAGGCACACATTTCTAACCTACCATATATATAAATGCCAGAAAGCTCCTTACCTCAGAAAAAGCGACCGAATTCCCTTCCCATCTTTTTCTCCACAGGATTTGGCTCTTGTTTTGAAAGAGAATGGATCGATTTTTAATTCTGTATCAGGTGAGACAGAACCATATTCACTGCTGCTACTTGTATCTTCCACCAGAACAGGGACAGGTAAGGATATACTCCGAAGATACTCTATTCATAAAGGAATATTCAGAAATTAGAACAGTGCCATTGCAGTTCTGAAGTGAAAAAGTTATTCTCTAAGAGCAAACAGGAAGACCTCAGCCTTCCCTGACACAGTATAAAAATATTAAAAGAAAATTGACAAAAAAGCCCTCCTAAAGCTTATTCTTCTGGAATAGAGTTATCTTTCAGTTATGTTTTTATTCAAAAGCTTCCCGAGATATGGAAATGCTGAGCTCTTTGCAAGTTCACTTATGAAATTTCACCACTGGCGTGAACGTGCAGCTTTTATCATTAGTTAAGTCAAAACTTTGGTTTTTAAATCCATAGCACATATTACTTCTGCAAGAAACTATTCATACCTATTTCACATGTATATATTTCAAAATGTACTTTTGATAGCAACTCAGCTATGTGTTTGTTCTATTCCTCCCACCAACCCCCAGTTCATTTCCTGAAAGAGATGAATATCCTTGCACCCCAGCCTGACAAGGGCTCTCGAATGCAACTTTTTTCAATTCCAGAATTTAGCTTAATAAAAATCTGTGTTATCTTTCTCCCCAAACCTTGGCTCTATTGCTACTATAAAACAACCATTTCGTTTCCTGTTTAGATTTCCACTAAATGGCCCTGTAACAACAACACAGTTCTTCAAGCCTGCCTAGACAATTAGGCCATAGTCTGGTAGGATTACAAATAGTAGTTTAAATTTGCACAATAAATTAGAGGTTCCTAACAGAGAAAGATCGCTTATTTTCATAATTGTGCCCACTTGTCTTTACAACATTTTAGTGTGACAAATTATACCAGAACAAGTGATAACCACATATCTACACAGTTATGTTGTGATAGAGCAGTATGTTAAAACTCACCATTTGTGTTAGCTGAAAGAACTGTGGGAGAAAAGCAAAGGAAAAAACAAGTTAAATGTGCTGAAATGAACTGAGAAAACAAGCAGAGTCTAAAGGGTAACTCTCTTCCCATTTTTATGGGCTATATGGACTCTCCTGTCTGCATGCTCTAAATGTGTAATTTATTGCAATTTAAAGTCAATTTTAATCAGGGTGTGGGGTGTGAAAACTGCATTAAGAGTGATCACCCAATCCCATCTCCTTTATGTGGTATTTTTATTTCTTCTAGGTATCATGCTAAAAATACACAGAAAATATTTCCGTATTATATATGCACACATGTAGAATGTCACTCATACTCTCAAAACTCCTTTGTTATTTTCCATAATTTAGAACACTAGAGGAAATGAGTACATGAAACAAAAGTAATGCAGTGCATGCACATTCGCTGTGGGACAAAGATTATTTTGCTCATGTAGAAAACTCCCCTGAGGCTCAATAGCAAGTTCTAACATAATGCAAAATGTACTCTATGCAAACATTCTTTGAATTATAACATATGCTAAACCAAAGAAACAAAAAAACCCAGCAACCACAAAAGCTGCACAGAACCATAAACAGACTTTTAGAAACCTTATTAGAAATATTTCTATAAATCACGTCTGCGACAACATGATAACAGAATT
The DNA here is from genome assembly GCF_004027225.2 of Strigops habroptila. Classification (NCBI taxonomy): domain Eukaryota; kingdom Metazoa; phylum Chordata; class Aves; order Psittaciformes; family Psittacidae; genus Strigops; species Strigops habroptila. Next base: position 1,930,199 of record NC_044282.2, on the reverse strand, counting down.
CTGCTACAACAGTGTTTCTGCAGCAAGCTGCTGGAACAGAAGGTTACAACTGAACTTTCACCTAGGATGGAGATATGCTCTGTTCGTCTTAAAGACTGTATCAGCAGTGTCATTGACAAGAGAAAATAAATCCAGACTGAGCTTAGGATGCTTACCTGAGAGCTTTGATGGGGACTTTCTTTTTTTACTTGAAACCTTCAAGAATTCATCTATAAGTAGCTCATGAGCAAAAGCTCGTTTATCAGGATCTGGTTCAAAACAACGCAATATGAAAGCCTTGGCTTCTGCAGACATGGATTCAGGGATCTCTGGGTGTATTTTAAACATTCCCACCTGAGAGAAATCAAGGGAGAAACAATGGCCTACACTGTTCTTTTCCCAAATACTACACAGCATCAAAAAAAAGTGTTTACATAGGAAAAGTGGTATACTGTTCTCAAGTTATTATATTATCTTTCTGTAACTAATATATTAATTAATAGGAAAAAACCTACTGCAAACTGTATAAATAATTACATTAAAACCCCCAGAATTGCAAGTAGAGGCTCTTGCAAAGCAGAAAACTTCGGCTTTCCTCTGGTTTTCTTTTTTTTTTAAACACCCAGGCTGCTGAATAGCTGCTATTGCTCCATTACTCTTTAAAACTACACAGCACTCCCACTCAGTGAATCAGCTCATTCTTCTCAACATCCTCCCTAATCAAGCATTTCCTTTATCTTCTTTTCCTGCGGTCTCTAATCCTAGCTTCTCCAAAACAGTCACAAGATTTCCTGTGTTTACAAATACTGGTGTGAGTTGTACAAGGAAGGTGACTGACCTTAAACATAGCTGCTTGTGGTTCTCCCAGTTCATAAAATGGGGGCTTCCCTGTGGCCATCTCAATGATTGTGCATCCCAATGACCAGATGTCTGCAGCCTTCCCATAGCCACGTGGCCCTTTATCTATAATCTCTGGTGCCATATACTGAAGGGTACCTGTTTAAAACATGCTCTTTGTTTTTAACTTAGGTGGACTAATGCTTCAAACAGATAGCTAAAGGACAAGAGGAACAAAGCCACTGAGGAGTGAGCAGTATCGGAAGAGTTAAAAATACTCTGTTATTCAAGATTCACAACTTTTCATATGCAGTCTACGTAAAACTCAAAATACCATTCAAAATATTACTTGTGCTAAAAGCATCTGAAATCATCCACCAATCTGATGATACCACTTTTCAAAGTCAATGAAAATTAAGAGGCTTTGATGAGCTTTGGATCAGACCTAATTTTCATTTAGTGTATTATAGATTAAGATTAAAATAAGGAAGATAACTCTGAATTGCATTCAGAGAGGAAAAGGAAGTGAAACCTGAAATCTGAACCTAAAATAGCAGGTGATGTATTTTTTCTGAAGTAAGGGAATCAACCTGACATATCATTCTGCATTCTGCTCCATTTAGAGCAGAAATGGAAGAAGAGAGGATGGAACTAAAATAAGAGTCACTTCTTATTTTGTATAATTATTTAATGTAGTGCCACTACATGATTTAACATCCAATCAAACCATCAAGCAGAATGAGGATCAAGGCTAGGTTGGATGGGGCTTTGAGCAACCTGGTCTTTAAGGTGCCTTCCAACCCAAACCATTCTATGATTCTACAGTTCAAGTTAGGACAGGCTCTGTAGAAAAGCAGTTCTGGAGGTGAAGCCAGATGTCCAAGCCAGTCATCAAAGGAAAAAAGAAAAGTTAGCCTTATCAGCAAAATAAAGAAACCATGCATACAGAAGAAACAGACACAAATACAGCACAGGAAAGACAGAGCTCTTCTGTTGCAGAGGGCTTTCATGTCTCAATTTGAAATTCCAAAACAGCATTCTCTTTGAACAGTGCATGCAAGTACAGTGTATAGCTTAAGATTAGGTTTACAAAAAGTTATCCTTGCAGCAACCTTTTATATTGATTTGAAGTCAATGGAAGTTCAGCAGCTGTGGATTCTGACCCTACATACACAGATCAAGGGAGGAAAGAGAGTCTCGTCTGGGAACATACCAGTGAAAGTTTCAGTACATGGATTGATTCCCGCAAGTCTCTTTGAAGTTCCAAAGTCCGAAATCTTTAACACTCCACTGTACGTGTTGATAAGCACGTTATCACCCTGAGGAACAGAACATTCAGAGTAATTATTTTTCTCTGCTGACTCTTCATGTAAGACTTCTTGCACAGCCTGTTTCTACAATGCACTCTTTAGTAAGTAACAATTACCTCCTAAGGCTCTCAAGAAGGGACATGAAAGTGGAATCTATAGTGTTCCTACCTTATGTAATTCCATTATCAGAAACTTCATCCTCAAAGTGAACTCCTACTACAAGAATTCAGTTAAAGAATACTAAGAGAAGGAAAAAAGGAAAAAGTCTTTTTCTTTTTTTGTTATTTTAGGGAACTTTTTATCTTCAATCTCCTTAGAAAAGAACCTGCTAATATTCCATACACAATATTCTTCACTTCTAATAAGCTTTTATGAAAGTTTGATTGGCCTACAAGGATGTTGGAGGGGGACTCTTCATCAGGGACTGCAGCAATAGGACAAGGGGTAATGGGTTTAAACTAAAACGGGGGAAGTTTAGGTTAGATATAAGGAAGAAGTTCTTTACTGTGAGGGTGGTGAGGCACTGGAACAGGTTGGCCAAGGAAGTGGTAAATGCTCCATCCCTGGCAGTGTTCAAGGCCAGGTTGGACAAAGCCTTGGGCGACATGGTCTAATGTGAGGTGTCCCTGCCCATGGCAGGGGGGTTGGAACTAGATGATCTTATGGTCCTTTCCAACACAAACCATTCTATGACTCTATGTCACTGAAAACAGAAATAAAAGTATCCTTTTATCACATCTTAAGTGGCTGTATGTCAATTCTTCTAAAATAAAAAAACCCATAACCAATATATTTTGTTGGTGCAAATTCAAATCAATGGTGGTTCAATTACCTAATGCGCAGTTCAGAACAGCAGAGAGAGTATGTGATGACAAAGAACTTTTTTTCTGAAAGTTTTTAAATTACAAGACAAATAAATGCTTATGCAGTGACATAACACTGTCAGGCTTAATTCTCTGCAAATTCCTACCTTTATGTCTCGATGCACTATTTGATTATCATGGAGGTATTTTAATCCTTCAAGAATCTGCTTGGTGTAAAAGCCAATTGTCTGCTCATTGTTTTTTAACGGTCCCCATTTTGATCGTAGAAGAGCAGAAAGGCTGCCTATAATTTTGGAGAGCAAAAAAATGAGAGTAAAAATCTAATTAAATTCTGCTTTCTCCCCCAAAGGAAAAAAAAAAAGGTAACAACAAGCATCAATCCCAAAACTCTTCCATAACTAATGGCCTGTCCAGGTGAATGCTTACTTATATCACCAGCCTTAGTAATTAAAAAGAGAGCCTCAGTATCTCCACTGGCCTCAGCTGCAGCAGAGAAACATATGCTTCCTCAAGCAGGCAGATCAAAACCCATTTAGTCGATGTGCTCACCTCTGTCCTATTCCTGGAAACAAGCTGTCCCAGAGGAATGTTGTAAAAGAGTGAAAAAGGATGCACGTGCATGTCTTTGTACATACACCAACCCCACAGTTTCTTGAAAAGCTAAACGGAAGACGTGGGATTTTTGTTGTGTCTGGCTGCTGTGAGTTCTTTGGTCTCAAACAGAAGCAACCATCACCATCACCTTTCTCTTGTGCTAGGTACCTGAGGAGGGCTCAGACATGTGAGACTACTGTCTTTCTAGTGGAATGACCACAGATCATCTCTGATCTTATTGGGTTTGTGTGGCAAGGTTTTGGTAAGAGGTGGCTACGGGGGTAGCTCTTCCCCGTGTTGAGCATGTTTTGCCTGTGACAGTAACTGGTACTGGTGAGTGATCTTCCCCTGTCCTTATCTCAACCTGTGAGCCTTTCGTTGTATTTTCTTTCCCCCGTCTACTTGAGGAGGTGAGTGATAGAGCAGCTTTGGTGTACACCTGGTGTCCAGCCAGGGTGAACCCACCACAGATCTGCCAAGTAAAAGGAGCTCACCTGCCATAGCAATGATCTGAACTGTATCTGTAGCATAGCCTATCTAAATACTGAATGAGACACTTGAGCACTTTGAAGACACTGTTTTTCCCATTAATTTATGAAAAAGACATTAAAGAATATTTTATATTTACATAAAATATATATTGTTGCAGTACTTCTGTTTTTTATACTTTCAAAATGTTAAAACCCAACCAAATAAACAAACCAACCACCAAACTAGTCTCCCCCACAACTTACCACCTGGCACCTGTTCCATGAATATCTTAATGAACCCATTCTCACTAACAGAACCTAAATACTGGACAATGTTCTTATGTTTGAGATGCTTATGCAAAGCTATTTCTTCATGCAGAGGTTGGGAGTACCTGGAAAGAAAAAAGCAGCTTATTCAGTATTGAACTTCAGGAAGAAAGCCTTGTGTTTACTGTAATAGCTGAAGTTCTATTTTAGGTCCCATGAAACACGTTTATGCTGAAAAGCGCTGTGGTGGTTGTGACCACCACATCCTAAAAAAACATGTAATCGTATATAAATATACATAACTTATATAAAGTAAATATAATATTGTGTACTCATACACACACGAAACATTATAAATGCACACAAACAGACCGAGCAGAACAAACTTTGTGGAAAATTAACTGTTCTCCAGCCTAACCTGAAGAGAATAAACAGTTGCGCAAGCAGTTGGATTCAGACTAACGCCCAAGTGAACTAGTAAACCGTAAAGTTAGTGTATAACTAAAATTGCCTCAATAATGAAAACAAATCACCATTTAATTTTTAATTAATTAAAGGAGAAGTCTTACCTAAAATCAAGAGTGGATAGCTAACAGGGTAAGAAAACAGGAATAATTTCATGGGCAGATATTCAGAAGAACTGATCGAAACAATTTCATCAAATGTAATTTAGTCCAAGGTAAATATTTTTCAGACATGTAAGCTTTTCAGCAGTCTTTTTGCAAAAAACATTTCTGGAGTTTGGAACCTTCTCCAGTGTGGAACACCACCAGAGCTCAGCATCCGACGTGCTCCCTGGACTAGCCCTAATGCTCTTCTTCCAACCCTGGGTGAGCTGGAAGCAGGTCAGCTGCCAGATCCTATGTATACTCTGGCGATATATAGACAATATGCTGAGAGTCTGGTGGCTGCTTTCGCTAAAGCACTAACATCTGCAGTCAGACTTTCAGAGTAGCTGAAATAGATGAGGGACACACACCTCCTTCTATCAGCAAAGATGTGAGACGGAGCTGCAGAATCTTGAGCAAGTAGAAGACACAGTCAGATGGTTATACTGAGGGAATGCTAAACATAACAGCAAACTCGACTTTGCAGCTACTTGCCACCAAAAGGAGTAGTTTAACTGCCACCTTCACCAGGTTGTTCTCAGCATAACGCTTTCATGCCAACACTGGTACATTCTCATCCCCTAAGGAACTGGTAGAAAACTTTGATTTTATTTATTTATGAGAGAAGGGGTCGCTTCCTGCTGCTTCAAGTCCAGGAGTTGGCTCTCCCTGGACCCAGTCAAATGCCAGTGCGAGGAATGCAATCAAAGCACAAGTGCAATTTAAGTTGTTAGGGACAGGCAGCTATCAGCTCACCCCAACAACAGGATCAAGCTGCGAATGGAGGCTGAACTCTTAAAGTGGAGGGGGAAAGAAAAGGAAGAAAAGTGGGCATCTGAAAATCTCTCTGGAAAACAACTGCTGCAGGAATCAAGGAAAGTATTTGGTTAATGAAAAGTGTGATTATGCAACACAACTCAACCCATTTAACCAAAACTAATTTGAGTTTTGGCATGCCTCTCCACACATAACTATAAAGATTCTGACTACACTGTTAGTCATCCAGAAATGCAAAATCAGAGATTATATTCCTGAGTTCTGTTAATGGGATATTCATTCAGAGCACAACAGCAAGACCATTATAATTCTGTCTGCACTTTTAAACTGCACAGTTAATTGAGTCTTGAGCAACTAAAATAATTCAGCAAATAAAATAAAGCTGTAAGAAGATTCTCCAGTGGGATGAAACATTATTTTAGAATTTAGCCACTAGGCAACTTTAAATGGTATGAAGAAAGACAAGTTCTTAATCCTAGAAAGCTAGATCTTATTATCATCTAATATGATTTTTACTTTAACTTGGAAACATGATATGGCCACTGGTACTGTTTTGTAGCTGTGAAAATGCACTTGAGGGCAACAGCATTGCAGGAATGTTTCCTTTTCTTTCAGAATGTTGTCTCAATACACATTCTTAATTCCTTAATTCTTATTTCCTGACAATTACGTAAATTATTTAGTAGCTTATATTCAACATACTGTATCAAAGACTTGCTGCTTTTTGGACAGAAATCATCGCATTTCTGGCCATTGCATGCTCTGACTCAGAACTTAATTATTTCTTATGAATCCAAAAGATGGATTTTTACTTTGAAAATGGTAAGAATTAGCTTCAGAGATGAATCATTTTCTTTCCATAGATTTCTTTCAAGGTACTAAAGGAGCAGGTTATAATTAATCAGAAATTAATTAATAATTCTAATGATATTTTCTTACTCTGCCATTAAAAGAATAATACTTGAAATTTGTCCTGGAAACCTGTAAATATTTTTGAAAGTCTAGAGAAAAGACTAACGGCTCTTAATAATCTCTTTTCCAGTATGCTCTGCACATTGAACCTGAAACTTTTTCCACTGGAAATTCTTTTAAAATGTGTATTGGAGAAGAAAAATCTGGATGATTTTGTTTTTTTCTTTCTTTAAAGTAGTTACTGCTCTACGCCGGTTATTCTATTAACCACAGTTGTTACAAACAATTTCTTATTAGTACATACAAAACTTGCAACTATATTTAGAGTCAAGATTGTTATATGTAATGATGCCATAATTTCTGAGAAATTGTAACACATCTTGAAGCTAAATATACAATAACAATATAGAGGACAGAAGGATTTCCCTTTCCATAATTATAAGTATGGAAAAATTGTTAGACCACACACAGATCCATATCGAACAGCCAACATATGCATGGATTCAAAAAGACTTTGAAGGATTCATTTTTTAAATATCAATGAAGAGAACAGCAAGTGAGGACAGAATAACCGAAGGAAAAAGACCCAGGAAAAAGAAACTAAGCCAGGACACCAGGTGGCATTGCTGACCTAGTCTATAAATTACACAAAGAAAACTTTACAAGAGTTATCACAGTGTCCTGTTAACATCCAGGCTCCAATACAATTTAAATAACAGTTCTTGATGCTGGACAGGTTGCACAGAATAATGCTCCTTTTCCATAAACGGTGGTTTTACCCACAGGGACATACATTCTAGATAAAAGTGAGAACAACAGCAGCCACTGTGGTGGGTTACAATAGCCTCTTGTATTCACTGTTTTGAATACTAGCTCTCTCTTCAAGATGACTGCTCTGTAGGGTAAAACTAGCTTCGTTCCTGGCATTAGTTGCAGATTGAACACTGCACAAACAAGGATACAGTTATTTCCTCCTAAAGAGGAAATGCAGCCTGCCAAAATATGGGAAATCCTGCTGAAGGACAAGCTATCCATTAGATCGTAGTAGTAAACCAAAAAAGCCAAATGGGCAGAAGATGATAAAAAACTTGGAAATATGGATTCCATTCCCAACTGAAACGATGGACAAATATTGACCAGTTAGTACACTCAATACATTGCTTATGTTCATTTAGTATGTGATTCCTCCTGCTACTAAGCATCAGGAGTCTGTCTTTATCAGAAAGCCTTCCTTTATAAAAATTATTTCTTTAACCACTGGGAAAGGAGTGATTTACCTTTCTGTTACCAACCATGGCAATGACTTTATTGCCTACTTTTCATAGCTTTCCTGAACATAAGCCCGAGCTGCAGTCTTTGACAATATTTTACAGTCTGAGAGGCACTTCAAAGATCCAGGCACTTCACTCACCTGTTAAGAAGGAGCTGCTACAACACTCGACTACAAAAATCAAAAGCTAACGTAGAGTATAAGAATGACTTGGCAGTTTAACGGTCAGTTTCATTTGAAAAATCTTATCTTTAGAGTTGCTATCACTTTATAATATTTGTGGAAATCTACGTATTCAAAATACTAGATGCCTACAGATATACAAGTACTAAGGACATCAAGTATCTGGTCTTTACTTGGCAACTTTTACAAATAAGGGAGGGCAATAAATACATATATAAAGAGACTGCATTAAAAAAAAATGGACAAGAAGATCATTCCACATTATTTATTCTAACGTTAAGAGGCTTCATAATTAATGATGCACAAACAGAAAAAAGGAAGATGTTTTTTACAACGATTCAGACTCAGAATTTTGAAGGATGCTGCAAATCATGAATTTCAATAGTTCTTTTCTATGGACATGCCTGACTATGTCTAAGAGGATAGCGCTTATCACTAGGTGTTTGAATGAGATTCTGCACGTCAGCAATATTTCTTTTGGAAAGAAAAAGTACTTTAAATTCTCAGTTGTGATCATAATCTATAATGCAACTTGGAAATATCTAGTTACAAAGACAGAGAACACCATTATATATCACAGACAGGTAATTTGTTGACAGCTTTGTGGAAATGGTACTCCTTGATCAAACTGGTTGATCACATTACTGAAGAAATTATGTAATGCACAAAATTTAGAACCAGGCACAGTTACTATACCTGCTGTCTCTCTCTGGGATTTCTTTAATAGCAATTCTGACTTGATTGCTCAAATCTCGTCCTGCATATACAATGCCGTAAGTTCCTTTGCCCAGAATGACTCGCTCACCATTTTCATCATATTCATAATCATACTGCAAAGCAAACAACAACATTAAATGAAACAGGGGGATAAGATTTATTCCATCTGACCCTGTGCTTATAAATAAGGCATTTAAGATACTAGTTGCTTTCTGCAGACCATGAAAAAGGAAAGAAAAACACTTCAAGAAGACAATTCTGATTCCGTGCAGACATGCCTATATTTCTCCACTGACTATACAAGAAGCACTGGCTTCTAAGGCAGCTATTTCAGATAAGTGCATAAAGCTAACCTAGCCTTTACTTGTTCTGTGTAGGTACCCTTGCATGTCTGTCTTACTCAACAGCATTTGCAATTCTGCTGGCAGGTGCTGGGAAAACAAGACGACAGAGGGCACTCTGCACCAAACCGAGAGCCTCGGCTCCCAAACTGACATAGAAAGCAAGGCAGGATACACTTAATTCATTCCAGATGCTCTCCTGACCTGACCACATCTTCCAAAACCAGCATAACCTCAATTTTGCCAGTGCCAGGTCAGCCAGCAGAGTGTGCCAACGGAGGTTAGTCAAGATTGCAGTGTCTTAAGCATGGTTTTGGCTGAATTTGAATTTCAAAGAGTTTAAGGCCAGTCCAGAAATGGTCATGGGATAGATTATCTGACCTGGCCTCTTGCGTAATGCAGACATGTAATTTCACACACTCACTCCTCCCATACTAAACCCAGTAGTCTATTCCTATGTAGTTTTTATTTTCCTCCTAATAAACACTGCTATCTTATTAGAGAGAATCCACTACTTCTTTCAGTAGTTTGTTTCAACAATTAATTACTCTCATGGTGAAGTCAGCTTCTTAATTCAGATTTCATTGGTGTCACTGTTTAATTACATTTTCCTTCAACAGAGTAAAAAGACTATTAGCACATCATAATTTCCCTGTAAAAATACTTACCCATTGTAATCAAGTCACCTACTGCTTTTCTTTTTGCTAAGATAAACAAATTAGGCATCCGAAGGTTCTCATTATAGGATATTTTTCTATCCCACAAGTCACCATAGTGATTTCTCTTTGTCCCATCTCCAATTTCAGATGTATTATAAAATGCCTACGTCAAAACTGGGACAGAGGGCTGTCTGTATTCTTTATGTGGCATTGACTGGATGCCTCTAGAGCTTTGGGACACCAGATTTTCATGTGATAAGACATGGGCATAGATATTCTATCCTGTTCCCTGCCTAGAAAGAAAGCCTTAACACCCTTAGTACTGCATTGCACCCAGTGGCCCTGTACTCACTTTCCAATTACAGGTATGTTCAGATAGAAACTCAAGGTGAGAATACAGAGTGTAATGGCATACCCAGGCAAACTATAACTTAGCTAAGAGGGGTGCCAGCAGAAGTAGGGCATCCTAAGCTTCAGGGTGAGCTAATGGGGTAAAGGTATAAAACAGGCTCTCAGCAGCACCAACATCATCACCTGATTTGAGTTTGCTGTTCATTGCCATGTTTGCCTACAGATGGCAACTAGCAGGGACAAGCCTTCCTTTACCACAATTATATCTTTACTTGTTGTACAGATGATCTGCCAACAATGTAAGTGCACACGATTCCAGTGATGCATGAAACAGACAACAAACAGTCTTTAAAATTTAAACAGATGCTAATGCTGCCTATGATTACACCCTGAAGTAACTGTTACAAGAGCCACTCTGCAATAAGCATGATTGGAGAATTCCAGATCTGAGTAGCTTCTTAAGTGAGTATGCTACCTGAAATACAAGAGATTTAGCTATGTTGGATATGAGGATCATTAAAAAGAGTAATTAATTTATAAATAGTAGAGTATAAAATTTTGTAAACAATAACTTGACTAACTTCCTCCAGCGAATAGTAATTTACTCCCTTCAGTGAAATGCTACACTAGAAGCCCCAAATTCTTAGTACACTGGGATGTGGAGGGGAAGGAGAACATACCTCTAGAGAGTCTCCGTCACATTCCCCTTCCTCTGTAGTCTTCCCTATTTCCTCAGTGATACTGTTCACCATGTCAAAAAACCTGTAAAAGGGAAAAAGAAAAGAGAAGGAATAAAAAAGGCAAACACACACTTGAGACAGTATATGGACAAAGAGAATGCTTCTCTCTCAAGTAATGAATGAACCAAAAGAGGACTTAAGTGTAGTAAGTATAAACTCAGTGTAAAAGTTCATTTGCTGGCAAGTTTGATGTCTGAAATTATTAATGGAATTTGTACTTCAAAATCTATGTATCCAGCAAAATTCTCATCCTATACCACCATTTCTTTATGTCCAATGAAAAGACTGAATCATCTTGACAAAGGCCTAGAAATCTTGCTTACATTGGGAGAAGTTTTTGTGTGCAGGAAGGCTAGCTTCAAGTTTTTGTCTGAATGAAAAGGGGGTCTATTTTACAACTGCCCATAAAAAAAAACCCCAAACCTGTTACATATGACTTCTATCCCTTTGAAAGAATGCAAGTATATGTCATGCTAAGGTATTGCTCACTTGTCTTCTAAGAAGTGCTCAGATATGGAGGGGAGCGAACATGATAAAAGAACCTATATGAACTAGAATGAATGCGAGAATAAGCTCAAGATTGGGCTGGGAGGTGGCCACAGCTGTTAACATGGAGTACTGCAGTGATTTTTGGCAAAATTGACCCCTTTTTTTAGCACAAAACCCCAAGAAATTTCTTCTGGAAATGCCTTCTGGATCAATTCAAGACCACAGCCCTCAAGCTTATGGAGCAGAAACACAGCATAGAGAAACTGAGACACACCTGATTTTGTGCAATAAATCCTTGCCAAGTTTCCTGTAGGGATACTGGTACAATATTACTTACATGAACGTGTTGCTAACATAAAGGAAATAAAGTGTGTGATTCTTCATCATCATAAATAAAATTTTAGTTACAGTAAAAGAGAAATCTTGACCAGACCTTGTTATCCCAAATGTTCCCACTTCAGAAAGTCCATTTTAAGTTTAGGATGCTTTGTTGGACTGGGAGCAATGAACACTTGTACAAAACATTAACATGACAATTATTAGAAAAATAATCCCACAAGTATGTTAAAAAATAATTAAATTTGTAATCATATTTGTTTCTAACATTTGTCTGAGCTTGCACCTTGACCCTCCAAACCTCACACCTCCAGGGCGCTGCAGCTTTCACTTGAAAGATGGTCATCTCTGAGGGTGCTCAGATCAACTTTCACCACAGTTCTGAAACAGTCAGTCCCTTTTGTGCATGCTTTTCGTGCAACTACACCACAGGCCATGTTTTTTTCCGAAATAACAAGTGACACACCTTCTGCAATGAAGTTCTGTGCAGAAATAGATTTGAAAGTCATCCGAGTTGTGCAGCACATATAGGAAACAGCATCGTTCTTCAAACTTCGAAATGCTGAAAGAACAGCCAAGCGAACATGTTGTTAGAAAAATACATTTGGACTTCTACCAGCTATGTCAAACCACACAGATCAATCCATTAAATATGTGAAATCACTAAGTTAAACCTAAGAAACTTTTCCTTATTGTAAAATTACACTCTTGTGTCCTCCAAAGTTCCCATTCTGTTGTTTGCTATCATTCAGCTTGCCCCCGTAGCCCACACATTGCACAAGAATGAGTAGGAGCAAATAAGGTAATAGGATTATTTCCATCGACCTGAGTCATTTTTGTCTTAAGAGCACTTAGGTAAAGCCCTTAAATTCCACTCCTGCAGCCAAGATGAAACATGGTTTCAGGATCATGTCAGAAAGCTGGACTTCAAACTCAAATCATGAGTTCATCCTGCTTTAGAAATCAGCCACATCTCAACCCCGAACACAGAAATTTCCCATCAATTCCTTGTGAACTAGTACCAAAATTTTAAAATTAAGTCAGCATCAATAAATGAGGTGAATGACTTTACCACCCTTGCCCACCCATGTCTTTCTTCAGTTTTGACTTTTCTTTGCTATAACAGAACAAAGATAATGAAGAAATATGTATGCTATTTGCTTATGGGTGCATAGATGCCTCAACAGAAGAGCAGCAGGAATGCAAACTCTGGTACAGTTGTCAGTGTTCTAACCCAAGTAGGCTGCTGCAGCACTTGCAAAGACATTCACCAGAACTGTTTTATATGCATGATATTACTGTGCTTCTTATGTAAAATATTAAGCATTATTTGAATCTTGTAACTTTGTCACATGTTGAGTGTCAGGTGTCAAACTTATGCAGTATAATTTATTGTTACTATATTTGAAAAGATTAAAAAAAGATGGCTAGGGTGTTACAAGAGAATATATTGCAGTATTTGAGAAACAAAGACATTCTTACGACACGAGAAAAAATCCACAGTCCTAGTGAAATCAATCTCTTATCTGGATCAAGATAGCCATGATGTTTTTAATGAATTTATAGCACAATATAGTATAATTTTATTTCATGTTGTACCAAAGGATTGATTATTTGATAATGCTTTTTCTTTCAATATCAGGAAATACTTGTAATTTTCCATCTTTAATAGGGGTCTGTGGTTGTCTGACCCTTGCCTTTTTTTTAAGATTACTCTGTGGTATAGCCCTGTAAGTTCTGATAAATGGCTCTTTAGACAAGCTGGGAGGCCTGCCTTTCATAAAGCTACTTATGAGAAAAGAAAGCTCAATTATAAGAATATTTGCCTTTGGGGGTGATGACTCATTCTTACGTTAGGAAAAATTCGTAAGTGCTAAGTAATGTACACATCTGGGAAGACAGTCACTATCCCCAGTTTATACACTAGCTCTTAATTCCATTTTTTTACGCATACAGGTAAACTCTCCAGATATGGAGTAACTGATATTAACAGAATGACTCATTCATTTCAAGTGAGTTTCAGGTGAGTTTGAACATTTTACTGAACACACTGTCAGTTTAAACCTGACGTGCACAGAAGCCACTGACTAACAGCAATGAATAAAAGGGTAAGAATGTGCAGTGTACACAGAGGGCAGGCAAATTCATAAATATTTAAGGCCTTTAAGTGAACGTTTACACTGCTTAAATGCTGCTTTCCTCCCTGGAAAGAAAAAAAGAGAAAAAAAAAGGTAAAGTGAAAAAAAAAAGGGAAGACTGAAAAACACCAAGTTATAAAAAGAGACAGGATAATTTGCTCAGGAAATGCCTCATTCTGGCAGTTCCCAAGCACACGCAATACCCGCTGACTTGGGTCACAGCAGAATTGATGCTGCACTTGTGAAATTCTGAAGACAACCAGGGAAGCACGATGGAGCATGGCCTTGTGCCCAGCTCGTGTGCACCCAGAACTCCCTTTAGCCAAGGAGAAATACTGCAAATGCTGTAAACTATGGCTTGCTTATACATGCTGATGAAGCAGCAGATAAAACAGTTGAGCATTGGCAGCAACCACAGAAAAGCAGCTCGGTGGAACTTTGGTCTGTTTTCTGGAAGTGTAGCAGTACAGACACCTCCCACTGTCACAATTAAGCAGTCTGATGAGATTCCAAGCTCCAAGAACTTGGGATGGAAGACAAACATCCTTGTTATCAGTTCTTAAGCTACAAAGAAAACCGGGTGCAGATCTGAATACAACTTTTTCACTGTTTCTAACGCTACATTCATCAGCACGACCTCTGAGGCACTCTCCCACAGGAACACCACAAGTAGCAGTTATTTCATAATCCAGGGCTTGTCCCGAACGCTGAGAAAAAGCCAACTTGTAGCCTAGCAACTTCAGCCTGCTACTTTATTTTTTATTTTTAAATTGGAAAAATGAAGCTGGTGTCTTTTTGCTCATATGATGTCAGCTCTGCAGAACACTAGTAACTTTTCTGGATAACCTAAGATGCAAATCACTTTAGGGTAGCAGCCATGTTCCAAAAACTCTGATAAAGCCTTTAAGATTAACAATACTTTTTGGTCTGGCTTGATCACAAACATTTGTGTTTAAGAGGTCAAGAAAGCATATGACAAAAGCAGAGTTACTTACGTCCGTGCACAAATCACTAATCAATGAGTTTGTTAAGCTAAATCCAATTTCTGTGACTCCCTGCATACAGGGTGTGATGTAGCACTGTGCAGCTCAGAGTGCGCTATTTGCTTTCCAAGTCCCTTTGCAATTCTTGAGAGCTCAACTCTATTACTCATGAAATAAGGCACTGATTGCACCAGCAATCTGGGAAACTTAAGTGCTGGTACAATAAACCTGTTTGGTGTTAAGAGGGAACTTGTGTTTGTGAACAAGACTAAACGGTATGACTGCCTGCATTACTAGAAACTAGAACACAGCAAGCCAGGATATTTCTGGTATTATATGTTCTTAATATTTGGGCTTCTCTGGGTCTGCATTACCAGCTTTCTCTTAATTTGCACATGCTTTGATACGTGTTCTCATTCTTTTGCTCATTATATTATCATCTTTATATAGTCATAATGGTTTTGGTTTAGTGAAGCCTAGAAGCCCTATTGCTGTGTTACATAGCACACAGTGCTGCACTCAGTCACTTCCTTGAAGAATTTACCAAAAGCATTAGCTATTTCAATGCTACATGTCTCTTCAGATCTGCTCTCTCCTTATGTAGTAAATATTTGTGGAGGCTTTTGTTGGAAAAGCCTTCAAGATGTACAAAGACCTGCCTTGTACGTTAAGGCTGCACTTATAAAGCTGGCTCTTACTAGTCTAGAAAGGCTGAGAATCCTCATAAAGCTGGGAACTCCCCCTTCCTAGACCACTTTAAGCCTAGGAGCTTCAAAGGAACCAAAAATAGTCTTGATATGAAAATAGATTAGAAGCAGGCTTGGTTCTGAAGGCTGTTCCACTCAAAAGAATACCTGCCTTCATACAAATAGGAAAAAATGTGAAAAACTGAAAAATCAAGTCATCAGAAGCTTGCAAATATTTGGAAGAAGAAGAAAAAGTCTTATTCAGCTTTAAACTTGCATAAGATAAAGATTTCCCCCTGCAGCTCCTCATGGAGGCAGCCAGAGAGTTTTCTAAGAATTCACAGTGACTCTTGGCTCACTGTCAAGTCTTTCAAGTTGTTTTTGACATGTCCTGATGAACAGACTTGAAATTCAACTGACAAATTAAATGATAACTGACAGTTTAAATAACAAATGCAGTAGTATACAACAGAAATGGTACTGGCCATGGCTTGGTTTAATAAGGGGTCGGGGAAGGAAAAAACCCAAAAAGGACAATAAATAGTTGGGGATTTTTTTGTCTTTTTTTAGAAGCACACAAAAACATACTGTAACCAAAACCCAAACCAGACTGAACTAAGTATCATTGCAATTTATGCCTAAAATAAGCTGAATCCCACAGGATTGAATTTCTGTGCCTATTGATAGTTTATTTTTTTAAGTTACTTTTTGGAAAGAAAAAGAATCATCCATCTGTGCAAAAATGTCCTACAGACATAGCAACAGCTTTGTGTGCATGGAAGAGTTATTAATAGAACAGAGCAACGACTACTTAAAAAAAAATGTAAGATTTCTGGACTTTTTTTTTTAACTACACTAAAAGCAAAAACCAAAGTGGAAAGTTGCAGGATGCCAAAGAATAGATAAATCTTGGGGGGGGGGGGGGGGGCGCAACTGCAATGAAGACTTGATCCAAAAAAGGTCACAGCAGTGCTAGAACACTACTTTCTTACTACCAGAAGATACAAATTGCACAGCTGGACCCTGCCAAACAGGATTCAACGTGGGCTAGCAGAGCAGACCCAGTAGCTCAGATTTGGCTGCTCTCGACTGACAATATGGCACACAATCCAGTGAAGAATTTTCCCTAGAAGTCTCCCTAGCAGACAGAAAATATTTTGCTGAAATCAAGCAAATAGATGGCAAAATTTCCTCCTTTGTCATTACCTCACAAGCCCTGTCCCAAAGAAGGAACTGTGCTGACAAAAAGGAAGGTGGCTTTGAACATTGTTCTATTCTAATCCAGTTAAGCCAGTCTTGCACGTATCATTCCTGATCCTATGATTTATTAAACAATGTTAACCTACTCCACATGAACCTTTGGGATTCACAGTAACACTCTGCATTGACAGACTCCTCTCCTTATGGGCCTTCTCTGAAAAAGTTTTGCTGCCATATCCATAAACAGACACAGAAGCAAACAAAAAAAAACCCCAAATGTGCACTCCCACACCAAAACTCAACAACAGGTAAGCAATTAGAATATTGCAGGACACCCTTATCTTGTTCAGTTCCTCATATGCTCCTCATCCACACGTTACTTCCCAGCTTACATATGCTGTGCAGTTCCTGGCTATGACAGAATTCAGGTAAAATTACATAAAACACTGGTAGTTATCTTAATTAGCATAGAGAAACTACCAACTTTAAGGAAATATTAGTTCTTTAATTCAAGAAGCTATGTTTGTTAATTTTTACATAAGGAACTCTGCAAGTGGTGGTTTCTGAACCTGGAATAAGAGTCCTGGGTCTTCACTTAGAGCAGGGCACCTGTGAAAGTACCTGCAATACTCTGCTATAGTTCTGCATCTGCTAACTCCAAGGTCCAGAGCAGCAGCTTAATATAATACTCATTCAATTACTCTTTTCATTTCAAAACCTGAAAGGGAAACAACTTACCTTACTCCCCTGATAGAAGCAGCACTGAAGTTCCACTCGTGGATACCTTTCTGTAACATGCAGAAGAAAATAAATGAATAAAACGTTCCTCTTTATGAACAAAGCACTAGTAGACATATCTTCTAGACTGAAACTCCAGAGGTGGAAAAAGAAAAGCTTGCATTACAATTGCCTATTATTTTTTAACAGCTATTTTTCCGGGATTTTTTTTCCCCACCCAAAACCAAAGCAACAGAAGTTCTAGACAGAAGTCTTCAGTTGTTTGTTTCTTCACTGTTTCCTCTGCAAACACAATATACTATTTTAGAAAGCATACAAAATAATATATTATTTTAGAAAGCTGATCAGAAGGGCTGCCTGTATAGCTTAGTCTGGGTGCTGAACTTGGGGTCACATGTGGCCCTCTGGAAAGTGCATGTATGTCAGGGGGGAGAAATCCACCTCTGAGAATAACAAGAGCCTGCTCTGCATGCTCAATGCCCTAGCATGTGGGAAGACCAGGCAGAGAGAGCCACAAGCAGGAATTGCTCATGGAAGGAGCAAATCTGAAGGCCAAGTGTCCAAAGAATGGTGTCTGAACAAAGGAGTCTATTTCCCTAGGAATCTAGAAGAGAGCAGGAAAGATGCACAAAACCCCTAATTGCAGCTTGAGTAACAAACAAGGCTGAAGGAAGAAGCCACCCTATGAAAACACAAAGAAAGGCTAGGCCTCACTTGTTTCCAGATCTTTTAAATTTACGTCTGTCACATTCAGCAGAACTGAGCTCTCTTTGTAGACAGTCGTATTGCTGTATGTTTATGTTCTAATAAAACTTTACTGTAAGAAACAGAAGCCTTTTGTATCTTTTAATGCAAACATTCTCCTTTCAGGAAAAGGCAGAACTACACCCTGTCAAAGTCCTGGCAGCCTTGGGATCCCACCACAATGAGCAATGTATTTGAAGAACCTCTGCTTTCTAAAGCTGAATTTCATTTGGCATTTTAGTGACCTGAGCAATTAGAAGGAATGGAGACATTTCTTGCTGAGAGGCAATTTATAACGTAAGGGCATAGTGTCAAACACAAACGTAATCAAATGTATTCCAAAAGAAGATACGAAAATGTGTAGCTTATAAAATGTTTCATGAATAGTGAAATATACAGAAGTCAGAACTGATACGCTGCCAAAATAGTTGCACAACCCTGCACAATGTGCAGGAAATTATAGTGGAAATAATTCTCTCAGCTATAACAGCTTTCCTTAAGGCTTCCTACATCAATTTTCTCCTCCTCCTCTGTAATTCTTTCCTTCCTGCTCAAATCACAGTGAAGTTTGTGATGTTAATACAAAATGCCTAACACAATGCACCAAATATACAAGCAAACATGTTTCTTGAGGCACAAGCTTCACACTATCATAACTGTAAAGTACAAAGTGGTAACTCCAGTATCTCTTCAATGTTAAATCGTGGGAAGGGTTTCTCCAGTGGGGTAACAGCGACAGGAGAATAGCCCGATATTAATAAAAGGTGGGATTGCATCTTGAAGTGGAGGTACTAACTGATGCTAGTATGAAGTGTTTGTGAAACTACTATTCTTGCACAAAGATCACCAACTCAGTCCCTGTGCTAATAAGGAAGGTGTATGTGCACTGCCTTTCACTCCTCCCTCCATACACAAGCTCTTCCACTTTCCAATTTTCCATGCTTGGAAACTCTGTTCGGAGCTCTGCTATTGGTACTCGTCCAATTCCCACTGTTGGGAATAATCTAAAACCTAAATAAGTTAAAATATACATCCTGACAGGCAGAAATGCTGAAGAAGCAGAACAAGAAGCATAAGTATTGTGGGTTTTACCTGTCACCTACATGCAACTGATCTCTCACAGATTCATACATCTTTTATTTACCACACAAAGTTCTCAAGCAATGAAATAATATAACAGTTATGTCCCTCATGATCTTGCCAAGTTTTGAGTACACTGGAGTAAATATATCAGGCGTGCTATCCAAATTCAGCATCTGTTCTTTGGTTAGGCAAAAAAACCACCAAACACCGAAAACAAAACTCAAAATGCATTGAGAAGACAATGCGAAAGAGAGACACAGGCTGTTCTATTTCAAACTTGCAAACAGCACTGCTGCATTCCTCCAACATCATGCAGAAAGGGCTGCTAAAACTAGAGAACTGCAAGGCAACCTGCACTCTACAAATATAATGCTATCTGAATTTTATAAGCATTTGTTTATTTTAAATTTGGTATTATTCACTGCATAAATGTTGAAATGTGCTGCTAAAAAAGCTACAGAAAAGGAAGAGGCCATGTTATTTATCCTGGTATTGACTGTCATTTGCCTATTTATTACAAAAATTGCCAGCTGCAGGCTCCACTGAGTTCCAGATTGGATTCAAAACAGAAATTCAGCTTTTTCATGCATGAAAGGAAGTTCATACACTTTGTAATTCACAATTCTTATTCTTAGAGCACTGATTGAATTTTGGAAATTTAATAGAACTGAAAGCTGAAGTACAAACTGGTTAAGCTCTGACAGAGCTATGGTAGGTAGACTGACACTGGATAGCTGAGGAAGCTTCCAAACCCATCTAACCTGCCCTTGCAGTAGGGATGGGTGGTCTTTTCTTGCTAATCAGTCCCTAAAATGCCTGTTTTCAGCTTAGCAAGGCTCAAAGAAAGAGCCTTCCTCTTTGCAGTGGGCTGACAGATAAATACATCAATTCCCTTCATAAAAATCTCCTATCAAAGACAACTATTGCACTGGTTGCATTCAGTTGAAAAGGAAGCTGGTGTCTCCAACTTTTTCTAGTCTCTTTTCTCCCTGTAAAGTTTCTGATGGATTCTAAGGACTTTGACAAGCTTGCAACAACAGACTAAAATTATACAGCTGAAGGAGTCACTACCAAATTGCCCATTACGTTCTTTTGATGGATACTATGGCTTGCAGGGCAAGGATGCCTCCACTGAGTATCAATCAGATCCTGAGCTACTGAATAAGCTCACCACAATAAGGATTCTGGCCAGAGCAAAAATACAATGGAATGCATTTAAAACTGACTTTGTCTAATGCTACTGATTAACACTAGGGCAGCAATCTAATCTGCAGAAATACAGAGATACACTTCCCAAATCAGGAAGGGAGGAGAGAGAAAGGGCATTACATACTATAATGAAACTTTAAAAATGGAATAACAGAATTACGATAGCAGAAGTTGCTACAAAGCAAAGGTTATAAACTCTGCAAAGACAAAATACCTATCTACTGATACAAAACAGGTACAGACTAATACATCCAAATCTTTCTCCCATTCGCGGGATGACTGGGCAGTCAAATGACACATCTAAGAAAGAGGCCATTACTGAAAGTATCAAGCAAAATATCCCAATAGGTAAAAGACACATGAATGCACCAAGAAATGCCACTTCTGGAATTTGAGTGCACATGCTCAAGTAAAGTTAACTCAAACTAGAACGTAAGTAGTCATGGCAATAAGATGCCATGTATGGCCAGTACACCAAGCCCACTCTTTTGCCTAATAAAAAAACGCCCTCAAACCCACAAACCACCACCAACAAAAAACCAGACTAAATTCTGAATACAGAAATACATTCATAATAGATACTTTACAATAACAAGGTTTACTCTGTACTACGGACAAATCATTATTTACTGCATGGCAAATTTTTCTTGTCCAAGTATTGCATAAATTTATTTTTTATGTTATTCTCAGAGGCTGAGCCTACTTGGAAAAATATTAGTCAGGACAAATCACAAGTAAATAGAAACTCATTGGTCCAGGCAAACATTTCAGTTTGTGCTCTAAATATACTATTTCAGCTACTGTTCATTTACATTTTCTCATGAACTCACAACAAAAATTCTAAGCAGTATGGCCTCACATATTTGGTATGCAAAAAATGTTTCTCTTTTAACACCCTACAAGTATGAAAGTTGAAAGATGGATTAGCTGAAAAACAGGTCTTCACTGTTCTATCCACAGGCAAACAAAATGCTGCCATGGAAGAATGAACAGTGCTAGTTCTTACAAACCACACCATCTCCATTGTTATGCCTCCAGCTCACTCAGCCTCCATTCACTCTTCATATACTCTCCCCCACGTTTCCATGCTCCCGTCCTTCTCTGAGATTCTACAACATCCTCCCTGTCTTCACTCTTACCAATGTTATGCTTCCTCAACATCCCAGAATGCAATAGCCATTCTAGGTTTTCCTCTCTTCTTGCTTCTCCAGATTTTCTAAGCTGCTTTCCAAATATGCCTGGCTATCTCACACCTTGACATATGGACTTCTCGGCTTTTCCAGTTTCTAGACCTTCAGAGCATCTATCTATCCTTCTGCCAAATACTCCTCTGGCTTTCGATTCATTCCACTCCTATCTAAGACACCAGTCTCTATTACTCTCATATTAAGAGTATTTACCGCAGCTGACAAGCAATAATGTAAGTACAGAGAGAAGATAGTTCTCTTTGTATAAGTAATTTTATGCTACATTATTTGTATGATGACAGTGTATTGTAAACTACTTATGAAGTCTTACGCAACAGACTTGGATATTATACACTGTTTTAAAACAATCTGAAAGTAGCTGGAAGTTATGTTTTAAAATTATAGGGACAAAAGATCCATTGAAAAACAGCAGAAACAAAGAAGAGAAAAAAAGAATGCCATATTAAAAAATAAAAGCAAAAAACGCAGGGAAACATATATCCACAGCATCTTCCTGTGTGCTACTAAAAAAACTTTTTTCCTTTGCAGAATCCATAACTCGTCGCAACTGCTTACATGTTATATGCCTTATCTATCATGCATACTTTTAAATTGTGAAAAAAGTTACAACTACAGACATCACAGTATACCTTGTCATCAGGCAGCACATGCCAGATAGATACGGTCTTCTCTTCAGCTTCACTGTTGATGGAGAGATATGAGGGCTGATAGATTTTTGTTGGTTCTAATATTAAAACCTTGTAGAAAAAATAGTTTTTAGGCATTAGTACAAATTATGTAGAACTTTAAAAGCTATTAAGATCTGTTAAGAGTATTTCTGTAGTCATACCATAGGAGGAAAAACAGGGGAAACAGAATGAAAGGTAAAATTTTAGGTACTGGGCTAGCTTAGTATGGTTGACAGCAACTTAAGATTTTTAAAAAGGCAGCTAAATTTAGGTTTTTTATATAAGGCCATTATGTGTCAATTGTTAGCACATATCATAATTTTCTAAATTATTTCTCTGACAACTATCAGATTTTGAAATCCTTCTGTCACAATTCGTTCTCTTACAATGCCATTCAAGAACCATCTCCCATGTGAACAGGATTCATGGTATACTTTCATCATCTTTTGGTAGAAGTGCATTTGGGTAACACAAAAACACACCAACCTAGAGCTAGACTAAACTGCTTTTTATTTAGACCATTGTGAACTTTAGATCAAATCATTTTCTCAAAAGCAACAAACACCACTGCAAGACGCTGACAGCTAAAGGTTATAGAAGATTTCCTGGAATAAATGAAACAAACTAGAACCATAATGTAAAAGAGATGGGATGCAATGCAGCAAGATTTAGCCTAACATAACCACTTAGTAAATGAAGCCAGCCACTCTACCACTTTAATAATGTTCTGCCAGCACTACTTCAAGATCTTTAAAGCTTCCAGCAATCAAACAATCAAACTATGCCATCATTGGTTTTATCTTTTGGCTTATGCTATTGCAGTGATCAGCTTCAATTTGTCTCTTAATATTAACAAAAACCCAAACCATTTGACTTGGACAGTTTTGTAAGCCAGAGCCTATTTTAAACATCTAATTGCGCCATTTGATCATTAAAAATCTAAGAACAACGTGGCCTTGTCTTTTGCAAAAAACCAAAGGCTTCAAAATATTATTTGCTTCCCTGCAAAACTTCATGCCCATTCTCCCTGGAGAAGGAGGACCAGACTCCCTAGAGAGTCTCCTGCTGCTTTCACTTTACTGCCTCAAGCTGTTGCTGTTTAGCACTCCAGTCTTCCTTATGGTTTATTATCCCATCTACACACAGAAGCCAGAAGAACTGCACAAAACAACCAGTAAGCACTTCAAGTATTTGGGAGGCAATTGCAACTGCTATTTAAAATACAAAACTGCATTTGCTAATGGTTAGCTAAAAGGAATACCCAAGACATTATTTCTCGTACATATAAAGTTAATACAAACAGGGGACAAAGATCTTTTTATAGAATACTTTCAGGACATTGTTCAACACCAGGGCATCTAAAGAAAATATTCAGCAAACTGCGGAATAAATAAGAAAAGTATATATACACACTTAGAGTTTAACCTTGTTAAAATACATTCTCTATTAGTTGGAACAATGCATTTTTGACTGCTTGGGCTGATTTTCAACCTCTAACAGAGCACAGGTTTAACTGGCAGTAGGTTACGCAAAGCCTGCTGAGCTAGAATGAAGCTAAATATTTTTTCTTCAAAACTTGATATAGTTAATACAGTACCACTTGGAATACACTGCAAAGGTTTGCTTTAGAAGTATACCCATTGGTAGCAAACACCAAACAGCTAAGTTCTATCTTGACTTTTTTCCTAATTATTTTCACATGGAACACACCATGCCAACCCATTGTAGCCATGTGCAATCA
Source organism: Strigops habroptila (assembly GCF_004027225.2). Lineage (NCBI taxonomy): Eukaryota > Metazoa > Chordata > Aves > Psittaciformes > Psittacidae > Strigops > Strigops habroptila. Next base: position 1,906,137 of record NC_044282.2, on the reverse strand, counting down.
ATTAAAACCTAATCTAATACGCAGGCCAAATACATTTCTTCTGGCCAAGCAGTTTATTGCCTGGCCACCTGAAAACAAGTGGTGTTTTGTGTTCATTTCCTTCGTGTTACATTTTATCAAAAAACAAACAAAAAAAAACCAACCCAACCAAAACCAACAAAAAAAACCCAACCCACCAAAAAAACAACCCAAAACCCGCCCCAAAACCAATCCAAAAACAAAGCCAAAAAACCAACCACTTACTGGAAATCGAACTACAGACACATCTGTCTTTGTGGCTTCAACAAGGAAGTCCATCCAGAAGTCCACAAGTTCCTGTTTGGCCATATGCTGTTCTGGAGTCAGTTTCTTAAAATGCTGATATATCAAAATAGTCTCTACAATAGACTTCAGGTACCTGTGATCATCCAAGCATACACAGACAGTAAATTTAATACAGTCTGTAGGTAATAACTCTAACAATAAATCTAATAAATCTCTACCTTTAATCACAACTGAAACATTCACCATTGCAACACCAAGGCAGCCAATCAGATTTTGGTTCTCTAGGATTGCTTTTAGTAATAGCAATTCCTCATTTAGAACTGGCAATGTAGCTGCTATATTAGTAACCTGAAATAAAAATGAGTTCTGGGACACTCCTTCCTGCATATATTCCTGATCCCATATACTGTCTCGTATCCTAAACCATGAAAGGATGGGATCATGCTAGGGAAGGACAACAGCAGCACTGAATGTCTCCCCTAAATGCAGCTCATCCCTTTCTCTGCTGTTCTACTTTCTGGGGCTGATTTATGCAGCTCGTCATAACATTGCTTTCTCATGGTGTTTTTTAAGAGAAGTTGTAAACAATCTTATGCAGTTTTTATGAATGTTACAGCAATGAGATATACATGCTTAAAGAGGATTTATTGCAGCTCCAACCTTATTGCAATTAGACTATTCATGGAAGTGTTGCCAAGGGAAGAAGGTATAATGTAAACTTAGAGGGCATTTTGGGAACAGTTCCATAGTTGTGCATTTCCCAATCACCCTTCTTAGGCCATGGGGATATCTACTCCCCTTTGCATTAAGCAGGCTCTGCTGAACAGCAGGCAACAGACTGGGAAGGAATTGTTCACAGAAGAAATACTTCCTGAAGCACAAATGAGTGTGCTGTATATTCAGAGTTTAATCAACAGACTTAAACCCCAAAAGCACTGGTACATAAAATCCTGACAACCAGGCATTCATAAACTCCAGGAAACTCTACCAGGAGACTTCCAGGGAGTGCTATCCAGCTTCTCAGTAAAACATGCACATAGTAGAAATTGAAAACCTTGCAGATAAACACGCTGTAAACAGCATTTATAAAATATTTGGTCAGTTTTTAATTTTGATAATTTCCTATGTCATGCAGATATAGATGTTTAACATTTCCATATTATAACACATATTATAATACATATATTCTCCTCTGATCAGCATTTGGAAACACTTTCTAGCCTTTGCAAAAAGGCAAAAATACATAGGCTGAGACATATGCACTCTCTCAATTGGCAGAGTGACAATCTTTTTGGTCAGAAAGGAGTCTTGGTTCTCCCCAGCTAACAGGATCAGTAGGTGATCAGTCCTTAGTTGCTGCCTATATCCAAAGCAGAACAAGTGCTGTGAGCCTGCTGTCAGAGCACACATCTCTGGGCCTTTACATAAGAGCTGGTGAGTCTACAGGGTTGTTCCTACACAACCTAGATTTACAACCTTTAACCCTAGATTTATAACCTTTTTGTTAACTGGACTTAATCTGCATTCTTCTCAATCATAATGAGATGCAACCTGCACTATACAGCTGATTTGTGCTCAAGTTCCTAAAACAGCTGGTATGTGCAATAATGATAACAGTATTCCAAGGTTTATCCATGCCTCTCTAGCCAAGCTGTCTGCAATCCCAAAAACTTTCAGGCAGTTCTGACTAAACCCACATTCCACTACCACTTCTCTTCAGCAATGTAACCGCTGAAGTAGGGTGCCCATAAAGCAACTCCTCCTTTTCCCCTTGCTCTCAGAAGAGTATGGAGCCAATGGTGAATCTGCCCTTCTCAGACACCAAATTTAAGACCCATAGCGAATCTATTTCTGAATAAGGGCAAAAGGGGAAAGAGAGTCCCTTCTCCAGGTAAAAGTACAGTGAAACAATACACAGTCACCAAGATCTGTTAAAAAAACCCCAAACCAGTCTCTTGTCAGTAAATATAATGCCAAATGTGAAAGCTAAAGGATTCCAATGTTTTACATGTACATAGCAATGTACATGATCTCATTTATAACCTTACCATGCTGGTGCCTTTAGCTTAAACAGCTTTTCTGAAGCCTGGATCACTCTTACATGGTCATTAGCCAACACACTGGCCCCCAAGTAAGATCCCGCTTCCCAATAGCTCTGCAGTTTCTCCAAACTCCCCGTTTTACCAAGCAGGCTGCTGATCTTTACTCCTGTAGTAAAAAGAATAATAGATCACAGGAATATATTAATGCAGTTTTAAAATAACCATTTCCCTGATTTGAAATCTATCGATTGTTTAAATTACTGTAGCCTCTCCATTTCAGTAGAGTAAGATGCAAATCATACTTACCAGTTAATGTTACATGCCTTCCAAACACCCTAAGAGGTAGCATATTTTTTTTCTGTCCCTCCCCCTCTTCCTAAAGGCTCCTCAAGAAAGGAACTTTAAGACATCACTGTCAGGACAAGGCCACAGTCAGATTATCTATGTTCTTGCATGGACCTCATCTGTAAAGGTAAATTGGGGCCTTAGGCTACACAACATAGCTGTAAAAACTTAACAGATGCTGAATAAGGCACCTATTATGTTTTTTTCTGCTTTGTTTTTTTGACTTAAAAGCCCCAAGCCCCAAACTTACCTTTATAGACAAGGTCCCATGCAGAAGGAACAGATGATCCACTGGGCTTCTTCCAGCAGTGATGTTCTTTTAATTGCCGCAAGTCCTACCCCAATGAAAGACATCTATTAATATTCATAAGTCCCCCAGCAACTCAAGACTATGGAGAGCCTCAGGTTTCAATTTTGACTTGCTATGTTTTCTGAGAACTACAAATTTCCCTGTGGCCTTCAGGATGATTTTTATTTCATATTAGCTGCTACATATTTATGGTTAACATGAGAGCTGCTACACTATCCATCACAAATAAAACAATTTGTGGCTTACAAGACAAGCCTCTTCACTACCATTGTCTTTTATTCACTTTTTCCACACTACTCCATTACGACAGTTTCCCTCCCACATCACCTTCCATTGTCTTTGATATTAAGGCTGAGTAGTCACAAGAAATTTCAATGCAGCTGTTGATCTTTATTTTTTTCCTGAAGTAGATAGCAGACTAAACTTCATATTAGAAGCAGCAATAAATCTTATCAAAATGGGTATCATTACATTAGCTACAATTCAGTCTGGAAAATTCATCTTGTTTTCTTACATTGTTCCCATTTTTATGTTATCAACAATAGACAACACATGTTTTTAAAATGTGAAATTGTAACCAAGTGGTCTGTAGCCTAATTCACACCTATACTTCACACTTTGTGCTCTCTTGCTAACAAGAAATTGTCATACTTGAGTAACATACAGAACAAAATAATACCTAAATCATATAAAAAACATTATTTGTTCACTTTTTGGGAAAGAAATTTGTTTAGTTATTCCTGAAGAGAAAAAATGCAGTAGATTTTACAAAACATCGCAGATCTACCTGAGACATGATGCAACGTACATCGTGTCCACCAACTCCACAAGGTATAGCAGTGACCGTGTCTGTCTATCACCTCTGCAAGGCCTTAAGGCAGGGTGCTATATTACATTCGTGTTTTTAAGACACGGCTTGAGGATGTACACGTACACTTGGTGTAGGATAGGAAGGGGGAATTTGTGTTAAGTGTGTTCAACTTCAGTTGGGTTCTAGAAACCAAGACCTACACACTATCCACACAACACAATAAATGGAAAAAAATATCTCCCCCAGGACCCTAGAGGAACATTATTCGGCAATATCCTCCAAGGCTGAAGGGCTCTGCTACAATGTCTAAAACATTTGCATGTGCACCAGCAGCATACTAGAGCAGATAGACACCTACTAACTTCCGCTGGTTTTGCATGTGACCTCATCACAAGGGAAATAAGGAACTGGTATCACTGATACATGAATCATTTCAAACTGGTATACCTTTGCTGGGAGGAAGGGGAAAGGGCACAATTTAGCTTTACAGCATGCCCTTGCTGAGTGCTGGGTGATGGCACTCGCAGTGGCCACTGACAAGCAATAACGAGCTATTTGTGACAGCAAGCAGCAGCATTGGTTCACAAGCTTACACCCTCTGTTATGCCTCACTGCACTTCCAGGAACCCACTCATCAGAACCTTCCAGTGCCCCAGAGGTGGGAACAGAGCCAAAGCAAAGTACAAACTCAGTGTGTGGTTTTTGTCAAAAGCACAACTCACATGGGGAGGAACTGGGACTACTGATGTGGCAAGGAGAAGCGTTTGTTAGGAGGGTAAGGCTGGTGGTAGCAAGGATCTTGAGTTCCAGCTCACAGATAAAGGGAGATAAAGGGTGGGAGAAAGGATAGATGTGTAGCAGCGATGGCATCAGAGGACACCAAGTTCAGGAATCATTACTGTTATGTAAGCTGGATGAACTGGAAGTGTTACCCAAGTGTTCTGTGAAGCAGGTCCTATTGCCTTAGAGAAGACAACATCAGCCTCTCATCAAATTCTTCTGAGAAAGATGAGGTATGCAGTGCTAAAACTCACTCTAGTTTGCAGACTTTCCTCTACGAAGCTCATCTACAAGCTTACTTATCACTGTAAGGCAAGTTGGAAAAATGCAGGTGTAGTGTGGAGAAATTAGCAATAGGTCCAAAAGACTATAATCTATAGAGGTGATGGGGGTTTGTTTTATTTTCCAGTGGGTTTGGTCCTTCTCTAGTTTATTTTGATTTCACCATCTTGAAAAGTTTTTTGAGACTGTACGAAAATTCAGGCAAAGTCATGACAATCTCTCCTTCCATGGAAAAACTTGGCATTCACAGGGGGAGAGGGAAAAAAGAAAAAAAGCAGCAGCTGAATTCCAAACATTTGCCCTTAAAAATAAATGAGCCATAATAGAGGAACCATTAATGACAAAAAAGCCATTCATTTTGTAATACCAAGAATACACCCACAGCTTGTGAAGAAAGCAAGATACAGTAAATAGATATTACCAGTTAATTATTACTATAAAGGTTTTATAAATAAACTGCTTTCCTTACTCAAATATTGACAGAACCATTCATATTACAGGATCCTTTGTGTGTCAGAGTTGCACAGCCTGCAGAGATCATTACTGTCAACACAAAGCACTCCATTTCTGTTTTGGTATCAAAGTTCTGCAATTCTGTACAGTTAAGAAAGCAATACTACTCAGGAGATAAGGATTGTCATTAATGTTTTACATAATCATTTAGTTATTTTTTATCTAGGAACTTGTAGAATGCAAATTTTCTGATCTGATGCAGATTAGCAAAAATTTTCTTGGATACTGGACTTAATCATAGTTTTACTGGAGTTACTAAATTATTGCCAATGTAGTAAGATATACCTCTTCTAATTACAGCCTCACACATCCTCCTCTGATGTGCTGTTAGGGACCATACCCTTCCTTAGCCTTTCCCAACCTACCCATTTAATTTCCATGTAACCTGGACTGAACTTCAACCAGCTTGCTCTTGCCTCTCTTCTCATCTCCCACCAAAAGACAGACTTCCTCTAATTTCTACGTGCTACAGATAATGCTGTGGGTGGACACCAAACTGAAAGCACTGCCAGGCAAATCTAACTACTGCTAACAAATGGTCTTGTACGCACAGATCTAAACAGGAGGAGACATCAAAAGAATGACACACATGTAAGAGATTCTTGGGACACGGAGGGAGGGAGACATCAAAACATTTTCCCACACAACCTCTGTGGGAAAACCAACTCTGTGGTTTTGCTTATTTTTGTTTAAAACATGAACATTAGCCCAAGACAAGGAAAATAGTAAATTATCCTCAGAATCTAGCACAACTCAAGCCAGCTGACAAACCTCATAGTACGAAGATAAATGTAAGGTGTTGCACCTAGGAAAACACAATCCAGGAGTGCAGCACAGGCCAGGATGTGCCCCCTGGGGAGCAGCTCTGTGGAAAGGGACCAGGTATTTCTCCATTACATTATTCATCAGCTATGGATGAAACATTAAGTAATAAGGAACCTTAATTTCTGTAACTTTCTCCATACAAACAACAGGGAAAACAACACTGAACAAACTCATGAGAAGATGACACCAAACATCTGATCCCTACAAGTAACATCCAGCTTTCACCAGCACAATTAATTTGTCCGAACATAGTTGGCTATGTGCAATTGAAAAGTCTCTTTAAAACGGAAGGATTTGAATTAAACTACACACTAAATATAGCCCAGCTAAGTTATCTAATATAAAATTAGGCCAGCTGAGTGAATGTTTGCAAATGCTATGTAGAAAGCAAAACATGTATTTTTACCTCCTACACTGGTACAAGAATTCAAGTTTCAGTGTAGGAGATGGAAGTGTTCTGACCCAAAAAGCAAAATCTCACCCACCCAAAAAAGGGCCAACACAGTAGTTGGGGCAACTCTATGCAGCCTATCACCTCCACATGAATACCTTCATTCACACCAGAGAATTTCAATCTCACTTCCATTATGTACGTAGAGGTAACCATCTCACCCTGACCTTCGCACTCAAAAACTCTATCTAGAGAATGACTTTAGACATACAGTGCACACCTAACTTCTAAACTAGAGCAGAAGCTGAGTACAGGAGCATTCTGTGGAATGAAGAACACTTAAAGTCAAGAATTATACTTGACTTTATATAATATATAATGCATGAAGAAGCATGTCAGTTGCAAAGGATATGTTACTACATATTACAACATTCAGTGCTTTCTCTCATACCTTCCCTAAAAGTATTACATATCAGCTACTAGGAAGAAAATGAACTCTATCCCAGCCAAAACCAGGACTTCTTGACTTTGCACTCTCCTCAAATTCAGCAAAACCACAAAATCACAAAACCAAAATGGACACCTTAATTCTTCCTTCATAAGCAAGGATATTTTTACAACAAGGGTGGTGGGACATTGAACTAGCTTGCACAGGGAAGTTGTGAATGCCCCATCAGTGAAAGTGTTCAAGGCCAGGCTAAGTGACCTGATCTAGTGAAAGATGTTCCTGCCCATAGCAGGGGGTTTGGACTAGATGGTCTTTAAAAGAACCGTTCCAACCCAAACCACTCTGTGATTCTATGAATACAGACAGTCAGGAAACCTCAAAGAAAACATTGGAGGAGAAACTTTCTTCTCTCAGCCCATCCCAAGCTCAAGTCAAGTGCATTTTCCCCACTCTCAGGATGGGCTTTTTGTCCGTATTTCCTACAGTTCTACAGGGGGGTTTGTTTACTTGTTTTAAAGAATGGTAGCTGGAACTGAATTCCCTCTTCAGGTGTTCCTGTTTCACACAAATGATGTCACTGCAAAGAAAGGTTGTCAGTTTTCACTAAGCTCTAGTAATCGGTTAAGACCTTGAAAGTGGAACCAGGTCTTCATGACAGCACTCACCCGCAATCAGGTGGGATCAGTGGTGATAGGGGAGACCTACTTAAATATTCGCATAGTCACTATCAAAGCGTTTGTATACAACAATCAGATTTCCCCCCTGTGACATTGAGTGGTGTCATACTTTCATTAGAATGTGGTTTTGCTGTGAATTTGAAAGCTGTAATTACCAACTTTCCGCAGCTCAAAAGAAGCATCAAAGCAATGTCCAGCTGCCAGGAGGAGTACTGCATAATTAATTCCTGACTGTAACGTTGGCTCTGACTCAAACGCCTTCTTGAACCTAGAAAAAACAAACATACGAGTTTACTTTCTAAATAATGCGATCTTGTAGGGACATAATTACACTTTTAGGTACTTTGAGTGCTTATCTTCTGTTTACAGAGTAAGATTCCATGGAAGTAAAAATATTTACCGTTTTCCACACATGCTTTGGGGTTATTTTTAGGAGTCCATTATTTGTACATCCTCCTCCTATTTCCTTTTCCCTCACACAACAAGCACAGGCCCTACTCATACACCCCAGTGAAGTTATAGTATCTTACTAGATTTCCAATTTTGAGATGAAAGAAAAAGAAGTAATACTACCAGCTTGTAAGAAAGACACCTGTTTCACAGTTAGATTTAATAATAACCTCTTTATTTTACTCTTAAATATATGAATTTTCACTGACTTAAAACCTTAGATTTTGTTGTGGATCTGCTGCAGTGATAAACAAGCATATCAATATGCATAAGCACAAAAGCAAGTGATAGAAGAACATATTTTGCATTTAGCTATGATTTCAGCTACTCCAAATTTTATTCTCTACTGAGTGCCTCATTGACATTGTCTTCATGAGTCTATTCACATAAAAACCGAATATACCAGATTTTATTCTCCTCAAGAGGAAATGAGCAAGAAGGACAGCAGTGATATTCACCTAGCCTAAATCTTGTCTAAAAGAGAAGGGGATTCACACAAACACAGCACACGCTATCCTCATGCTAGTAATGCAAGTTGTGGTGACAACAGCAACAGCAGGTCTACAGTGCTTTAAACTTGTCCTATTGGATAAGAACATGTTTGGCTGCAAATATACACAAACACGCGTGCACTTACGCCCCCCTGTAAGGAGAAGGCAAACAAGAATACCATACGTGAGTTAAGGCGCACAAGAAATTTAGTCAACACAACCCTGCTACAGTAAAAGCAATGGAGTTTAAAATTACTTTCAAAATGATAGGAAAAATCCAGACAAACAGATGGATCATATAAAAAAAGTTAAGCAGGTTGTGAGATTAATACATAAGAAAAGAAAGAAAAATAATCTATGCAGAAAACAAAGGATTTGGCTTCCAGACCACGCTCTGACATGTAAGTAAAGCTAAGGCATTTTGATCGCAGCAGACCACAAATAATGTTTGGCCTGTTTTGGGGCTTTTATGAATCTAATGATTCAGGAGTTTGCATCCTTTAACATAAACTCTGCTGTCCAGAAATTCACGACAGGGTCCTCTTCCCGTCTTACTACATATATACTCATTTTATACTCCAGTTGCCCTCCTTCAAAGGACATAATCATTAGACAAGAGTCTAGCCCTATAAAAAAGCATGATGAGCAGAGAAGTCTCAATTTTGCCTTTTCCTTCCAAATTTCTCCCTTTCCCAGCAGAAACTCATTTTTCTAGCCAACTTTACATGCTACTCACACCAAGAAACACTAGTATCTTGGACATCTGTAGTCCTATTTACCTCTCCTAAATCATTACAACCAAAACTGTAATTTTATAGTTGGTGCGATCCTGTGCTGACATTCTTAAAACCTGCCTTCTAAATATATATATATTAAAAAAAAAAAAACCAACACAAAAAACCCAACTGTATTAATTTTGAATAGATGAAAATATTTACGGTTTCCTAAACAAGTCACAAGTCACGTCTGTTAACTGAACTGTTTTAAATTCAACTGCTGCAATTGCTGACGTTGTCATGCCCCCAGTATCACTGGAGGAACCTGTGCAGATTTGTAGAAAGGTGGTAAGGTTTGAAAGTCTGCCTATGGAGTGGAGGCTGGCTCAGCTGATACAATTATAAATGTCATCAAGAAATCAAAAGACGACATTTGAGAAAATGTTGCAGCACAGACACTGAATTAGAGAGGTAGCAGTGAAAAGATTTGAATAAAGACTTGATAGCTTTGGTAAGCCTGATTTACACTGTCACCATGCAACAAGAAAGTGACAGTAAATTATTAATCTTTCATCTCTTCTCTCATATTTATATGAAAGATGTCTTTTATTCTGCTTTTTAATTGTCAGGAAAGTACACTGCCTGCCTGTTTTTTTTTTTTTTTTCCTTTCTGGAATAGACCAAAGTACCTTGACATCATTAGTTGTTGCAAAAGCAATGCTTTGGTTTTGCTGCCAAATCCTCATTATATGCAATTCACTATAGTTCTCCTACATGCTCACTTCTTTAAGACTGAGATAATAACCTTTATCTCAACAAAGTAACACTATCATGGAGGCATTGTTCCTACACACACCTTCTCCCATTGTGGCCTGCTGTAGTACTAGAGTAGGTCTCCTCCTTCCCAAAGCCTTCCAATGAGTTGTGAGTCAACCTTTCAGCCACATCAAGCCTGCTGGATGACTAACACTAGAATTCAAATCAATATCCAGCATAAAGTGCAAACCAAAAGCAGCTGGCCCATGTAGCACAGCTTCCAGCCAAACTCCAGCTTGAATCAACAGAGATTCACCTTGTTCTACGGCAGAGTGGTCTGTATCATGTCTTACTTGCCAGAGACTTAAGGGATTACTTAGGAGCTGGCCGGTCAGCATCCTACCCTGATGAAGGAGCTGCTGTCCTTTCCCAAACTGGTGTGCCTGACTGTAATCGCTTCCCCTCACTCCCCTATGTATGAATATCATGATTTCTAAGATGCATCTATTAAAAGTTTATTAAAACAGCTACATGAAATTACTACTATTATAATTGCTCTTAATCCAATTAGGTTTGAAAATCTCAAAGTTTATCTGTTCATAAGGCACTATAAACAAGGAAAAAGCAAGATGTACAATAACAAAAGTAATATCTTTTCATACTGTTTAGCCTGTGATAATGCCTAGTATTTGTATACAGGATTACAGTTTTCTTGTTATATTAGTTCATTGGCAAAACATTTTTTTTTTTTTAAAAGGATCTTGAATAAATAGTTAGGTTTTTTTAAATCCAAAATTATGAAGGAGGGGAATGACGACAATATGCTGCATTCCTGTTATTTCAACATCTTTAGAAAAATCCAGTAAGCATTGCAAAACTTTAAAGTATGACCAGCAATTATAAACTGTACTTGTATTCTGAGGCCATAAATGGTAAACAATTATATCTTTTCTTTTACCAAAGACAGTTCTGATCTGGTTTACTGAAAACAAGTGATAAATGATGAAGGGAGAAGAAAGCTTTCTATTCTAAGCATTTACTTCAACAGGCAGCTGATGAGCACAAGACCGGAACTACGATCTGTTGTGCTGGATACATAAACACAGATTGCCTGTATACTCATCTGAATCATAATGGAGAAAAGCATCATCCTGACAGAACTCTAGGATGGCATCCACTGCCTCAATTTTTTAAACCTATTGCACATAACAGTGTTTTAGCATACTTCAAAAGCAATAAAAACATAATACTTGCCTCTAGATTTAAGATAAGAATATGCCTCACCTATTATGCGCTTCTTTGTCTATCGATGGTACTGTAGTCCACCATAATATGCACACATACTATATGGTGATGATGGGGTGATAAACAAAACTTTTGCCAGCATGAGTTTGGAAGCCAAAAAAAAAAAAAAAGGACAGAAAAGACAGAATGGTACATCCTAAGCATCAATGCAGAGTCAAACCTCAGCCCTCAGCACCTAAGAATAATAATAATAATAAACAGGTGACTTCACATTTGGGAAGAAGAAAAATACACTCTGATGAGAACTACCTAAATTTCCAACTCACTGAAGCACTTCAAGAACTTTGTGGAATCAAATCTATTAACAACATAAATCTCTCATTCCTAACAAGTAAGTGAAGAACATTAGAATATTCAGTGTATCCCTAAAGGATGCCAAATATATGGCATGAAAAAAAAAAATAGTTGAAATATATTCTTGCTTAAGGAATATTTTCCCAAAGCTTCCAAAAGGACACAGACCAGTAAAACAGTACTCACCAGAATGTCGCTTTGTCCCTGCTTTCTATATCTATGAAACCAGATTCCAAAAACATGTCCTTGTAAATTCGGCCAACTAGGCAGTACATATCTGAAGCTACTTGGTCTTCCTGTTCTACCAGGGGAATCATAATTTCTAGAGCTTTCTGTCTATCTCCAGGCAGATTTCGCCTATAGAAAAATTAAAAAATTGATTAAAAATCCAATAAAGTTAACAAGAAACACTTTTCTATTACTATGTTTGAATATGTATGTATGACTTCATCCATGTAAATGTGCTTCTAGACACAATGGACTATATTGTACGTACTTAATTCTCCCCTCCTTCCTTTTTTTTTTTTCTTTACTTAATATCACAGGACACCTTTATACCAGGCCCCAAATACATTTTCTCTCTCTCATGAAGCATCAGCTAGAGCGAAGCACTGACAACAAGCAACAAGAGCCTCAAGGGCAATTCTTAGAAAGATCATGTGTTACTTTCTTACAAAATAGAAAGACACAAACCTTGGTTTCATAGCTAATATTTTTTCATAGTAATTCATGTTTTAAAGTAAAAAAAGATTCCAACTTGTTTGTGATTTCTTTTAATATACATTCTGAATGTGAAGGAAAAAAGAAAAAAAAACAAACCAAAAACCCAAAACAAAAGGCAAAAAGCACAAACCAGACTGAATTCCCATGAAAGGGAAGGTTAGGAAGTGAAGTCAATAAGGTAATATTAACAAAAGTACTTCAGACAAATAAACCACGTAATTGCAAGTATTAGACACTTCCTGGTGACTCACAGTTTGGATACATGTATCATTCGGTATGAATAGTTTAGAATTTTTTACATATTTGTGTATTTAACAAGCAAATGACTCCTTCCTCAGCAAGAACTATTTGACAGTTTGGGGAGAGTATTAAGTTCTTTTGGAGAAATTGCTTGTAACATTTGAGTGGCTACAATTTGAATTGGGGAAAATACATAAAAGTCATTTTGTATCTGTCTTGCAAGCTTTGCACTCAAGAAGCTTGCAAAACAAGGCTACTTCAGAAAGAAAATACACCACATCAAAAACCACAGCCATCTTGAAACAGACACTACTCAAACAGAGGTTCAGTAATGGATTTTTGCTTCCCCCTTTACAAGAACATATCAAAGTTCTGATGCATCTGCACAAGCAGTGTCAGTGTAAAACCTCAGAGATCAGAGGACATGTACCCTAAGTAATACCTGAGCTCGTGATCTCTGAGCTATGCAGCTCCAGAAGGGAATGATGTGGAAGAAAAGATAGAGCAGAATGGGTAGCACAGGATGAACGACAACATAACAAAGATAATTATAAAAACAGAGCAAAAGCACTTGTTTGGGCAGATAGTATAAACTGCTTTACCAGAAGACAAAAATAAACAGCGTGTGCAAGTCTATGTGCTGGGGCAACCTCTGCTCCTGACTCCGCCTAATGATAAAGGTAAATGAAATCCAGTGCCATCTCTTCCCAACCCTCAGACCAGTCAAATTCTAACAAATTAGGACAAGTCCCCTCAGACTACAGAACTGCAGCAGGCTCCTCAAATACTTCTTGAGTGGCGCAAAAGGCTGGTGTACCAATCTGCGATGGACAACTGCTTAGAATCCCAGGCTCCAGGGAGAGAAATAAATTGCTCCTGGATGAGCAAGTAACAGTCTCCTTCAGGTCTGTGTTATTTTAGTTCCCCTGACAACTCATCGCTTGCCCAGCTGCTGAAGGTTAGCTTCTTTATGTCTCCTCATATTGATCACCCAAAGCACTAAGAGTAAGTCTGCTTCTTCATGTTTTTCATCTGGCTTTCATTACAGAAGGGCAATTTTCAGAATGGAGTTTCAGATAGATAGCTCTTCCATATCTCATACTGACAATCACTAATACAGATCAAACTAATAGCTAGCTGAACTTAATGAGAACAAAACCAGTAAGGCACAGTGCTTTGTAATTGAAGCCGTTTAGAGTTTGCTGATCTCCACAGACAAAGGTCCCTACTTTTCCTTCTGCTTACCCTTCCACCATCAATGCAATCACACGTTTTCTTGATTTAGGTCAGACTAATCCTGACTAATTGAGCTGCTCCATCCTTCCGTACTAGTGACCTGGATTAGAAGCATGAGGGACAGCTGCTTCCACAGCAAACATTCAGATGTGCAGAATATTCAAGACCTGCCTTAGATTAAGAAATATCCTCTATATGACCAATATGAAGAAAGCTACAATTAGCTAAGTAATTCCTCCTTGGCATACACCAAAGCATGAACATTTTGATGGCTGTCATGGATACCAGTTGAATGTACAATCTGGAGAAAGGAGGGAGAGGAAAATCCAATCTGAAGTCCTTTGGAAATACTGCGTAGACTTTTTGTATGACAGATACTTGTCATCAAAGACAAGTACAGATACACACATCAAAGGCTACATCTTACAGTCACACCTATAAAAACAGACTTTTCAGTCTGCAAGGAGTCCCAGCAGAACCAATGAAGTATAATGATCTGCCCAAGAAGACTATATTGCAGTTTTGCAGGTTTTTTTTAGTGCCCCAGCAAACTAGTCAAGTCCTGTTTTCAAAGGTGTTTTCGTTTTAGAAAATGATGACCTTGAGGTCTAAATAACTTGTTAAAACTCTAAGGTACACCTAGTTACCTTTGCAAAGGCTATGTAGAAGTGGCGGACACATGCTGGGTTATTTAATCGGGAAAGCTCCACATATTTATAACAAAACAGAAGCAAAAGTGGCACAATATTTATGCCTTCATATACCTGGTATAAAGGAAAAAGAAAGGATCTGGACGTTTTATTCAGGCAAAACAATGCCAGATAGTGGGTTTTATTTTTGTTTTGGTTTTTCATTTGCTTCAAAAACAGGTATATTTTTTTTCAACTAACTACTTGTGACATATTTTGACATAATATGCAGTTTTGAATCTCCTCCTAGAATCTGAATGACAAGATTCAAATCTGTGAGAAGCAGAAAGATCTGTAAACATATTCTACATTTGAGAATTTCAATGCCTGCTGGCACCTGGTCTACTCCACTAAATGTTAATAGCAAAATGTTCACTGTGATAACAGCAAGGGAGCAGAAAACCCTTGTAATTTCCACTGAAAAACTCCTCTTTTAGTGCCTTGCCTAACTCCCAGTATCCTAGGAAAAAAAATCCAGGCTTGGCTCTCACTTAACCGAACAAAGTAGTGCATGTTGCTCCATGTGGCACATTTTGTGTATGTTATCAGAGAACATGCAAATTAGTTCATTATTATAATGGAATCTTCTGATGGATATATGATCAAAATTCTCCTCCTGACTACTGAAACTCAAGACTTGAATGAGATTATCCATCAATGTTTCAAGGCCAGGCTGGATGGGGCTTTGAGCAACCTGGTCTAGTGGAAACTGTCCCTGCCCATGGCAGGGGGGTTGGAACTAGATGGTCTTTAAGGACCCTTCCAACCCAAACCGTTCTATGATTCTATCTTTAAGTTAGCAAAAATGCTGCAGCACTGCCACTCATACAGCCATACTTACAGTATTTTTGCAGAGGTAAAATGCTGTTAGGTATTTATTTGCCCTGACTTAGGTACTGAAATGAAAAAGTGGTGCTAACCCACGGAAAGACAAATCAAACACTCACTCTAGAGGAAAAGAAATGGAATTTGACAGTACAAGAGGAAAGGAAAGCTTAGATTGTTCATGAACATGAGTCTCCAGAGCTGCTTCAGTGAAAACCCTAGAGCTGCATACGAAGATTCCAGTAGGGAACTTCACCCAGGATTACCAACTCTGTGTAAAGTTTGGAGTTCTGATTTACTGTTCAACAGCAGAAAGAAGGGTAGTTTCTTACCTGCTCAGTGCAAACGCATAATGGAGCCTCACGTGGTGGTGGGAAGCCAAGTCAAAAGTAGGTAGTTTTTCTAAAGTTTTCACCAGTTTCACGATGGAATCATAATCCTTCCAAAAGAAGGGAATAATGAAGTTTTAAGTGGCTGTACCAAGATATGCCTATATAAACTCCTCTTTGACCTATTATTTCATACTAAAAAGTATTCAGAGTTCATTGTAAGCTTTACAGATTTCAGTTTCCTCAGTCTCAAACTGTAAATAGCCTAGCACTCATCAGAAATGTGAATATGCACAGTATGCAGGGAAACATAGTCCTGTACTGAGTGGTTCAACATGTACTAAAATTTCCGCAGGTCCATCTGTTTCATTATTAAAATCAGATTCAGGGGCTAAACACATATCAGAGTTCATATAGTACAGATATTACAATGCTAACTGCATCTGAATTGAGGCATCCCAAAACTCTGAAGTAGGCATGTCCCACACACCTAAACAAAATAAAAGAATCTTTCAACACCACCGTTTTTAAAGGAGCTTACTTGCTGACCTATTTAAAAAACAACCAACCAAAACAAAAACAAGCCACTTCAAAATGCTTAAGGAGCAAAAGTTAAAATTACATATAACAAAGTAAGCAATTACTAGCACCATTCCCGAAGCTGAAATGTAGATGGACATGTTATGTTTTCGTGAGTAGTGTCACAAGCATGGTGACAAAGAATACATATACATATCAACAGCAGAATGCTATCCTTAGCCTTTAAGTGGGGGACACTAGGGTTGTTGATCACATAGTAATGCTGAGATGAAGAAGAGTTGTTGTATACCTTCTAGGTGCTGTTATAAAACAGCAACACTTTTCTGCTATGTAAAGGTACACTATAAACTGTGTAACTACAAAATAAAGTAAAAAACATCAGTGAAGATACTATAAAAGATTTTTACTAGTGTACATCATTCAGATAGTTTGTTAGCAAATCTGTGCAAAATACACTAAAAATTTCACTGAGAAAGTAATTTAATTTACTATGGTTTAGACAATTTTGGAGGACAAGATTCATACCTGGATGTCTCTGTAGGACAGCAGCAAGTTTATTACAATGTCAGCAGACAAGACTTCAACATTATCCACTCGCTGTCGAATCCTTGCCAGCTCTGCTGCAAGTTCTTTGCCTGTGTAGAGGGTACGGGCCTTCCTGATGTCATTCAGAATGGATTCCCTGAAATACTGGCTGGAGAGGAACAACATCACATGAGAAATTTGGGATGGGTCCTGTGCACTTGTTTTTCTGGCCCTGCAGCTGTCCCAAATGTATATGTGAGACATTTATTGGTGGAACAGTGTCAACAGGGAGATTTGGTGAAAGTAAATTATTAATTATCAATTTGTCTCTACAAAAGGCAAAACACTGCATCACCCTGAAGCACAAGCCTGACATTTATATTGTCAGCAGGAATATATGCATTTTAAACAGGGGTACAAACAGACAACTCACCTTGAACTGGCCTGTGCCACCTTCAGGAGCTGAATAAATCGATCCACCAGAGGTAAGCATATAGGCCCAAGCAGCGACTCAAGGCTGGGCTGCATCAATTCTGTTAGTCCTTTCATAAAACTGCTATCACAGCAGTACACCTTGTTATGTGGAGTTACCATATAAGGAACAAATATGTAGTTACCAGTGCACATCTGTAAGGAAACAAAGTGCAAGCATTTAGGGTAGTTATGGTTTGACAAGCCTAAGTATAAAGCAACTGCATAGAACACCTGCAGAATTTCACCTGTTAAAAGTCAAAGGGAGATGTGCTGCTTATTTAAGACCAAGACTCTGCCTATGAAGTCTAAGATCATGTAAGTTCAGTTTTCATCTCAAAAGTGATATACACCTGAAATGTATTCTGTCAGATTTCTGAACTGCTTCCTGTAAGATGAGTCTTCTCAGAAGCATCACACTGACCTTAAAATAGTCATTGGCTCAATAGAAACACAATGCTGAGGGCACACCCTGGTCACCCCAAAGCAGCAGGTGGACTCCAATGAAGCTGACGTACACTCTTTTCAAGATGACTGATGTTCAGAAGAGAGCAAGCACTCTGCAATTTCGTATAGTTAAGCTCATAGATGTTGAAAACAGTAAACACAAGGCTAGTTGCCTCACAACAGGAAAACTGCAGACAAAACTGATCCTTACATGAACTGCAAAATCACTCAAATAGTTTAGCATAACAAAGACAAAATAAATTCCCTGCTAAGTAGCAGAACTTCCTTGCCAGTGGGACTAGAAACCATACGTATTTCAGAATAATCACTTATAGAATGTCTTAGCATTGCTATATGTATTTTTTTCTATATACCAATATATGACAGATATTTCACACACACACATACACAAAAATAAAGAAAAATTCAGTTTATCTTCCAGGAAACAGGGAGGCGAGATGTCTGGTGCCGGTGGGAAATGTGTGAGTATAGGTTTATGCACATTGAAAGCTTGCTGATTATTTGTGGTTTTGAAGTGTCTTAACTATGAGACAGCACAGCATCTAAATCAGGAGTTCTGCCATTTGGCTCTCAAAGCTCAGACTCCACTACTTAAGTGGCCAGCAGCCTAGCAAGAAAAGCCTTAAGGAAGGAATTCCTTAGACTCATCATTTTAGTACCCCCTAAATTAATTCCAAGGTTAATTGCCTTCTGGTCAGATTCTTTCACTTTCCCAGAAGTCAATACAGCAATGAGGACATCACTTCAGAGAATCCCCTTTCAAGCTGAGCCCCAACCATTGACAGAGAAGTGACTGAATAGTTTGCAAATGCACAACACCAGCTGTGTGCTTAAAATATGCATTTTAACATGCATTATTAGATTTTAAAAAAATGGAAGGCTTGAGGTACTTTAGTCTGTACAAATGTATGTGTACAGATACGTCAGTAAACATGTGTTTGTGTACAGATCAGGGATTGGCTATCAAGAGTACACAAATTACTTTTGTTAATTACTCCGATTATGCTATAAAACTATAAGACCTTGCTATAAAGGCAATTCCACCACCACTTCTGAGGGATATAAACACTCTGTGAAATTTAAAAGTAACTGATGCAGGCATTTACATGAGGTCCATTGAGCAATAACAACCCAGAACTTATGGAGATTATTGCATACACAGACTTGCACAAGGATTAATTTACTCTTCTTCCCCCAACAACTGCAAATTATAACAGCTGAATAGCTAGGACACATTCTTCTGTGCATGAATGTAGTGACTCCAAAGGACCCTTGAACTGGGAAATGTATGACAATATTTTTAACAAGCAATTAAGGAGTGTGATGCTAGAACCAAAACTGCCCATCTTTGCAATGGAGAACTAAATGGACACTTCTGCTCATGAATATGCTAGCTTGTAAAGTGACCGCACACTTTCAAGAATGAATGGATGAACCTTTGACTCTGCTAAAATCTAATAAGCCCCACAGTCAAAAGCAGAGAGAAAAATATGAATTTGCTGGAAATGGTTTCAGCAATTATAGGGCGAGGGTGGGCAGTCACTGGAACAGGAGCTGCTATTAAGCACAGGCAGACTTTCCCCAACTTTCTTTTTCTAAATAAAGAGGAAAAAGTTTGGGAAGTCAGAGCCAACAGAAAGGGTAAAGTAGCTACAGATATCCTGGCGCAATCATTTTACTTCCTAATGTTTATTCAGTGCATTAAAAATAAATTCAAGACTTCTTGCAGGAAGGCCTTCTCAGACCTCTGGCACACTGTTTCCAAAGTTCAGGTCTTAATTAAAAATCAGCTCTGAAAAAGGATGTTTCCAACTTTTGAAATCCGCAGAACCCAAAGTTTACTCTGGCATAACGGTAAGGCCACCTACAGAGACAGTATTGGAATCTTAATATTTAATCCTACAAGCAGGAAAACTACTCTTCCTGCAGAGGCCAAATGCCTGAGTCCATTACTGAGCAAGAGCTCTTACAAACTGATCCTGAGCTCACCTTCTTATAGAAGTAGGTATCTATTTCAGTGGAACAAGAGAGCCAGCAAAAATAGTTCCCATGCATTTTTCCTGTTACCCGAGGGGAAAATAAAGCTAGTTATACAGTCTGCTATAGAAGACACGCAGACCAAGTAGCCTTTTGGAATCAGTGGACAAGAAAGAACTTAAGTGTAAAAGACAGGAAAAACCACTATATGGGAAGAGAAGAAAATAAAGTCAATTTACGGTTGTTCAGAGGGCACCCAGGGTCCTCAGGAATTGTCTCAAGGTAGAATCTCACCTTGATCTTTGGTGGCAAATTGTGTGAGAATACAATGGCCTTTCCCTCAGCCAGGGAATTAATTTGATTGTTAACTTAACCAGTTCTGTTTTGTGGGGAGCTTTGTATCGCTGAAACCTCTCGGTTTTGGCTGAAATTCATCAGACAAACAGGCAGATACAGAAAGAGGGTGGAGGATGAAAAAAACCAGTACAAGCTCTTGAGTTTCACTTCCTTAGGAAATAGGCTTAAAAAAAATAAATAG
Organism: Strigops habroptila; assembly: GCF_004027225.2. Classification (NCBI taxonomy): domain Eukaryota; kingdom Metazoa; phylum Chordata; class Aves; order Psittaciformes; family Psittacidae; genus Strigops; species Strigops habroptila. Next base: position 1,885,876 of record NC_044282.2, on the reverse strand, counting down.
AAAAACCCACATGCAGTATAGCTGAGAAATATTAACCTCAATTTCACTTTCCTAGCTAAAGAGTACGTGAGATATTTAACAGCTGAACCTAACAAAGACAGACTTGTAGTAGCTCTGGTGACAAAGAAAAAAAAATAATCTAAAGTTATATATTATTTACTAAAGGTGGTGGTGGAATAAAGATAACAGCGATGGCAAGACTGCTCTTGTGTAATAAAGTGTATGGTCTCCCGCTATGGAGAAACATATTTTGTCACCATCTCAAATTCTAACTCTAAAGAGCCCAACCCTGACTGCATTTGAGCAACAACTGAGATAGGAGCCTTAGAGGACCAGGCTGTGGGGGCAGTAGCTGAGGAGCTGCTCCAATGTCAGACAGCTCTAAGCCTTCTTCCCCAAAGCAGAGTGCATTACTTGGTTCTCTCCTCATTCCCAGGCTGTGCAACTTCTGTCTCAGCCACTTTTACTTCCTTTCTCACTTTTCTTTGTCAAAATACAAGCTACACTAACTTCAGTCAGAAAGAATCGGGTGATCTTTCTGACACACGCTTCCTATTTGCTCACATGTTGTTTTACATTTTGACTTAGGGCACATTATTCTGCTTGGAAGCTTAAGTATTTTCCATTTATCCTATTAAAATCTGCCCTGTAACACTCCATCCCAACTCTGATCTCACAAACTCTGATAATCTTTCCTAATCCTAATTAACTTCACCCTATATTCTAAGTTTGCTGAGCACCCAAGACAAACTGCTGGTTACCTTTGAGCCATTCCTCTGACTCACCATACCACATACAATGAAAGTAACAGAATCAAGTCATTGAAGAATGACCCAAGAATGGGCAATTTTTGAAGGATTAATACCTTAGATCCCAGTTGCAATATTCTCAGTTATGTCAAAACCCTTTAAAAAACATGAGTAGTGAAAAGGGGCTTCAAAAGTGGGTGGGAATAGATACCCTCCTCCCCTCAGTCAACAACAGGTACTGGAAGTTTCATTTTCCAACCCTCTTTCTTTATAAATCCCTTATTTAAGGTTCGAAAGCTCAAATTACACTAATGAAGTTCTAAAGTGATTGCAGGTCACATGAGTTGTAGGCTGAAAAGTCTTGTTGCAAACATTAGGGGCTGGGACAGGCCGTGAGTGTGCGTACAGATAGTTACTATGGTTCAACCTGATGCACAAGAACTCAGGACATTAGATAAGGTAAACTTGGCCTGAGCTCTCACATCAGCTGAACTAGTTATATCTAGGAGACATAAACATACGTATCTTTGAAGGCTTTGGGCCAGCACACTCGGTGCCTGGCAACATGAGGTCACCTTCTGAAAGACTACCTGCGTGATAGCCCATTTCATCAAATCAGTCAGGCTAATCAGAAGGCAGTAGTACCGGCTGGAGCCAGCCATTTACACGTGTAAATGCTTACTGCAAAGTGACAAAATCTGTAATTCATTTTTGTAAATGTTTATTGGTTTATATTTTTCCAATGACCCTTTCTCATAGTGGAAAATCAAACAATTCTAGAGGGTGTGTAATTTCAGTTTAAATACAGCCATAAGATTGTCTTAATAGCTCTACAGCTACAGAGCTTAAGACTATGCTGTTCCTAGCAAGACCTACTGGTCACTGGAACAGCAAGCACTTCCTTCTTGTTTGATATCCTTTTTCAGCTTCTGAAAAGAAATTAATTTAGTACCTATTTGTATTTAAGATATTAAAAATGAATAGCATGTAGTTATATATTAATGATCACAATAAGAACATAAACCAGCCCTTCTTTCAATATCCCCTTCTAATACATAACTGTTACTTGTCAAAAGGGCAGCCTTTTGGGACTTCAATTTGGAGATCATGTCTTCTTAGAATAACCATCACACAGAATCACAGAATGGTTTGGGTTGGAAGAGACCTTGAAGTTCATCTAGTTCCAACCCCAAATACGGTAAATACAATAAAGTAAACACTATTCTCTCCCCACAAAAACATGTGACATAGTACAGAAGATTTTTGTGTGAAAGTTGTACAGATTAAGAAGACATGGTGATATACATATGAACATTTGAGTTCTGCCTAATTAATTCTCAGATCTTGAATTTTACTTCAAAAGGAGGAATCCCAGGAAGTCAATGGTGTGTAGTCCTCTCGATTCCCTGAGGCTCTTAACTAACACTGCTCAGTTAGAATCACTGAACAGTCAGATATCCACAAACAGAAGAAAGCTGCCTTCAAAGACAAGAAGTGTCAATGAAAAAAAATCCCCCATAACAAACCATGATGCTTTTCGCAGGGAAAAGAGAATCTAGCAAATCCCATCTACTTGCCTAAGCTTCAGGACAGCATCCAATGTTGGGGTTTTTTGTTGGTTTTTTTTTTTGTTGGGGGTTTTTTTTTTGTTTGTTTGTTTTTTAAATAAATAAAAACCAGCAGAAGTAATAAAAATAGCCAGTATTTCTCACGGTAGGAAATGTTCTTCCCACTAACTCTCCTCTAATTAAGATCAGCTTTTTTGCATTTCTCCTACTAGTTCTTTTGAGACATATCTGCTCTTATTTCAATTCTGATGAGATTTTCCCTAAAGGTAATTCTCTTGACTGCACATGGTGTTACATGTAGCAGATGGCAAAATCCTAAACCAAGTTATTAAATCCATTCCCTCCATCCCCCAAACACACAGTAAATCAACATGTGCTGATGTTTTAATGAATACAGACTCAGTTTGGGTTTACTTCAAATCCCACTCACATAAACAACAAGTCTTGCTACTGATTTGAAAAGGAACGTAAGTAATCCTCACACCTGAAATGAACTGAAGCACAGAGACTGGTCTACTCTTAAATACTTCCCATTTTCTTTGGGAATATATTCTTTCTTTATATGCCCAGCAATAACATTTATTGCAGCCATGTCACATCCTGAATGCTTGTTAAAAATCAGCATACACTATATACAGTCCTTTCATCATATGCACATAGGAAAAAAGTTCTAACTTTATCCAAGGAAAACATGTGCCAAATGTATTAAAGAATTCAAAAACCAAAAAAACCAAGCAAGACATAGAGATGTATCATAAATAATGACAACTCTGGTATTTATTGTTATCGACAAAATATTTACTGAAGGTTACTACACAGCATTTTTACATGCTTGGATATCAAAAATCAAACTGCCCCCAAATAATTTGTCAGGTGTGTGATGAGTATTAAACATATTTTGCCCTGTTTCCACAGTGAAAGAGACCAGTAGCTAACCATATCCTATGGGATCTACAGTCTTCTAGCAGCACCTATCTGGAGGCTCTAAGCTTGAAAATGTCCCTGGCATGCCTCATCCAGAGTCACCCATTCTCCCTTTCCTGCTGAAGGAGCTCTACACCAAACTGTCTCCCAAGCTACACCTTACATAGTAGGCAGTTAGGAAGGACTGTGGAAAACCAGTAAAAATTATGATCTCTGATCCCTCCAAGTGTCAGAAAAGGAAAACACTGACAAGAGTCCCTAGCCATAAAACATTAACCCTGCCACTTTATCAGTAACACCTGCAAGTCAGGTGCCCAGCAGAACAGTTCCTATCACCTCCCCATCGCCCTTCTGATGGAGCCAGCAGCTGTACCGTGTTCTCACGCCCTGGGCAGCTCCCGAGGCTACCCATCACTCTAGCTCGGTGCAAGCAAGTAGCCTGAACTGAAAGGTGAGCATTGTGTGCAGGTGTTACTGCAACTGGTTGCAAAGCATATGTATAATGCATGCACATTAAACTTCCTCAGATTCGGCAAGGGGTGAAATTTTGTTAAAAATTAAATAAATGGCCATTTGGAAGCTGACCTGCAGCTCTTCTCCAACGTTGGTAAGATTCAAACTGGGGGAGATCAGGATGAAGTAAAACCTTGGTGCGCAAAGCACAGCCATGAACTGTAACCTTTATACCAACATCTCCTTGTGACTGAAACTCTTTATTAGTAATTTCTAGAATGCCTCTGCTGCTTGGTTGACCTCAAAAATCAGATAACAGCCAAAACTAAAAAGCTTTCAAATATCAAAGTAACTGCCTCCTGTCGAAGTATCACTGCCTGTAAAAATGTATGGTTTTGGTATTACTGCAACATTTGGAAAAGGTCCAACCAAACAGCTATAAAACCACATACAACAGGAAACAAGCCTATGTTATCTTGCACTGCTCTGCCCTGACAGGCTCCAGGCAGCTTATCCTAGCCATGCAACATTGTATTGACTATTATTAGGAAGCACAAAAATCCAGTCAGAACAAAGAACAAAAACAGTTGGTAATGGATTTTTTTTTCTCCCCACTAGTTTTAGAGATACAAGGTTCAGGAAAAGCAAACACAAGGCATTTCAGTTAGACAGGTATAAATATAGATACACACACGCACTTGTTTTGCAGCCTTTTTAATCCCCTGGTGCCAGGGATACCATTGTCCTGTTACGGCTGATGTCTATATGATATTAAAAAAACATGTTCTAGAACAGCAGGACTAAACTCCCGGTTTATACATATGTGAATTTCATTTTTTCATATTTGCAACCTCACATAACCATTTGTATGACTATTTGTGGTAAGGGCGGGCATCACAGCCACATCCTCTCAAGAACAGCACCTTTGTTGCACCCATTTATCCAAGAGTCTTGCAGTTTATGAAGAAACATGATTTTCATGAAGCAGGAATTATATTCAATAATTGGGCATGCACCAACATTATGAAAAATCTATTTCCAGGTAATCTGGTTGACATAATTCCAAAAAATGAGGAAAAAAAGAGGGAAAAAGAAAGAAAAAAGGAAAAAAAAAAGAGAAGAAAATCAGTTGCAGAGTTGCTAAGCCAGTTTCACTGACTTCCCTGTTCTAATCCCTAGGAAAACACTTCCTCCCAAAAAGATGTTATGTGGGTGTGCTTGAAAACATCTGAGGCTCTCAAGGAACACATTCTTTTTGTGGCATACACTGAAACATTTCTAGAAGTGATAAATGACAGTTTCACAGCCACCTAGACAAATTTAAATGGAAAACAACAATCCTTTCTCAAACAGATGAAGGCCAAGTTATAATACCTCTCCTTGAGCTTCAGGGACTGTCATTTAAAACCAGGACAACAGACAACATCTCCCTTTTACTCTACTGTACCGGTCATCTCCTGCTGGTTTCCTGCTAACAGAGCTCTTCCCATTACCCTCCGGAGACATTATATTAGTCACACATAATTTTTCTTAGATCCCGGGCCACCAGATCAAGAATACAAAATGCAATACATTCATTTACAAGAAAGGCCTTACTGTTCTCTTTTATTTTGTGTAAAGGCCTAACTGATCATTTACCCCACTTTCATTAGACAAAGGCAAGAGATTTTTGGTCTAGCACATCATGCACAGCGCTCTGTGTCTTTGGAAAGCACTTTTTGTTGAGAGTTATATAGAAACTCTATATGGAACCCTCTTTTTTTGTTTTTTTTTTTTTTTAGTAAAAAGGCAATATGTAACTTAAAATTTAGCATTATAGCCAATGCTTGCACTGGTTTTGAAGCCAACTTCAGAAACTCCATCAGGTACAGTAGATAACTGCATCCTTTTCAAAAAATCAGATTTCATACTGATAGAAGTCAGTACTTAATCCACGAATTCACCGTTAATAAAAAGTAAAACCACAAATATTGTAGTTTTTATGGCAGTTTTAACACTGTGGGGGAAAAAAAACCCCAAACCCTGAGCAATTTCTAAAATTAAATACTTCATATGCCCCTTCAAAAGGTTTATTCAAATATATGGAATTGTACAGCATACACATAGCACCTCAGGATATCAGCACACCACTAACCACTATAAAATTATACCTTGGCATATATGGCTACCAGCAAGTCCCACAATGAAGCCAAGAACAACTCAACATGCCAGATGTATATTCTGGTATGACTGGCCCCGCTGCTCCAGAAAGAACTGCATTGAGAAAGCAGTGTTCTCACAGTCAGAGGTCTGCCTCCCTGGAACTCAGAGTGAAAAAGGAAGGGGGATTTGCAAGGTCAACCTCAAAAACCAGGGGGAAGCCAAGGTGCAGAAACCTACAGTTTAACGACTGGCAGTCACAGACAGTCTACTGGGATCTGCACTGCACTAAGACTAACAGGCTCCAGGACTCGACTTCTAGAAATGAATACATACACACACACTCTCTCTTTATAAATATATGTATTTTCATAGCTGTAGCCATGGGTTTCCAAAACAAGCATCAGTTTCCAAATAACTCTCCTTTTCAATGGAGTATTTTTTAAAAACAGTGAAGAACACTGAAGGCAACAGAAAAAAAAAAATAATCAAAATGACAGATGTAAATGCGTGTGAAAAAATATGACAGACAAGTAAAAGCAGCAAGGAAAATACCACTGACAGATGGAGGCAAGGTAAGAAGTGAGCCTGGTACCTAGCAACAAAGTGATATACACAGATTTGCTGCTACGATTTCCAGAATTCTGCATCTAACTCTAAAATACAGTAGAGAAGTGTTAAATGATTCAACGGAAAACAGAAGATAAACAACATTAAACGGAATAAAAGTTTCTAGAAATCATACTTACATTATTCTTCTGGCAAATAATTTCCTAGAATAAAAAAAGAAGAAAAAAAAATAACGTCAATAATACCGAACAACTACTAGGAAAGATATGTGATCAGCATGACTTGCTAATATTAATGTTTACAGACACTTGACAGGAAAAGGCTGGTTGTTACATGTTTCCTAAGCCTGTCAAATCGATATAAATCAAGCATTGTCTCAGGAGAGACAAAAGGACTATGGAACCAAGTACACACATACATTTTATATATACACTGGAGCATATGTACTGTGTGCATATCTATGTATCCCTCCCTGTATAAATTTTCCTAGAAGGATGCTGTCCAAAAGTTGACTATTAATACACATCTACTCATATTTGAGAAGTTAAATATAGTAAGTAACATTTTGCTGCCAGCAAAAGAAACTGTGAAGAATTATAAGAGCAGTATTTCTGTGAGGTTTTAAAATACTCCGAAACTGGTTGAAATTCATGTTCATGCTCTAATAGGTCTGATGCAAAGAACGTATCTTCACATTTAAAGTCTAAAGTTTCAGAGGACAAGAAGTCAGAGCACACACGGATGGAAAGAGCTAGTTATTTCACACTAATCTGGGTGGTACAGCCCAAGTGTGAACCACTTGTAGTCGGTGACTTTGCTTTCAGATAGATTTGTCAACAAATTCTGACCCCAGCAACTGATAACCACGCCAGATTTATCAGACAGCTACACTACACCTCTGTCGCTGGGACCACTGAGCAGCTTCACCTACACCACAGCACTAAAACCAAACACAATGTAAACCAAGGGGCCTAGTGCTTTCCATTTGCATAAAACCGCTCTTCACCCGTTCAGGGGGCACGTTTTACATACGACTGTTGCTAGCTTTCAAAGTGTGGGACATAAATACCTAGTCAATCCCTCTGGCACAGGCAAGGACACCCTTCACTAGATCAGCTTGCTCAAAGCCCTGTCCAGCCTGACCTGAATGCTCATATAGAAGAAAATTCTACCAGCAAGAGTTTACCTACATTGCTTTGTATCCCAGCTAAATCATGTACTGCAGTTTTGTATCTCCTACATTTTCAAGATCATTTTCAGTTTTTCACCTTCTATGCACACACACTTCTGCATTGCTTCTACTCTATCTGCTGGCTGTAACAAATACAGGAAAAACATTGCCTCAGAAGATGCCCTGGTATGACCATAACTACTCTTTTAAGGCAGTTACTAAATAACACAGAAAGGGTCTTGCTCTCTGATGACTTTCCTGCATACTCTCAAAAGGAGAAACATGGGCCCAGCTCAAAGCTAAAGGAAACTGAAGGGAGTCTTTCGTGGGCACTGTGTTGATTGCAACTGGGACACCAAGTCTCCCAGCATAGAACTGGGTTTCCACTGGTGTCAGTGGGAACCCTTCATGTGACCCATTTGCAAAGTCTTAAGTCCTAAACTAGTAAGAAGTTGCCCCAAGTGTCTAAGGAAGCCTGGTGCCTCACTCCAAGTGATTTCCAGTGGGAGTTGGGTATTTGGCTCCTTGCCCAGTACATTGAAATTCTGCTCTACTTATACTGTAGATCATTGTACTTCTATAATTGAACTCAATTCACAGATACGTCTTTTGTCATTGGCAGTTTTATTTTTAGGGCTTTTATCTGTATACATTTTGTGTCACAAAAAGAAAATAAATAATTGGATTGCAACCAGTCCAGTTGGCTGAGAATATCTGGAGGGAAGAGCAGGTGGAAGAAACTGAGCTACTCAAGGCATGGCCATCCTAATAGAGGGCCAAGCTGCAAATAATGGGAGAGAATCAAACCCAAATAGCCTGCATTAGCCAGAAGCACTGAAAGCAAACTCATGAGAGACGGCAGCGCCCAGATTGCAGTCTGACTCACCAAGCCACTTACTTAAAATGCTTCTTTTCAGCAATGCCTAGAATGGAAGTGTAATAGCATAAAACACCTCCTGATCAGAGCCAATGAATCTGAGGGAAGGGAAGTAATTGAAAAGATTGCCATCCAAGTTGTCTGCCCTCCTCCATCCCCATGGAAGTTACTACACCTTTAATAGAGTTGCATGAGGAAGCAAGTATCAACTCCTTGGCTGGCACAGTTCACAGCCCCATAGATAATCTTTAACCACCATCTTGCCTTAAACCAACCTACCGTACTGTGACCTGCAGCCCTGAGGACCAGGCACAAATTTTGCTTTCACTAACTCTGCTACGCTGATGGTAATCTCTAGCACAGCAATCCCGCAGGTACCTGATGTAGACCACTGTAACTCAGCAAGACATACCAGAGAGCATCTGGGGCCCCATCAGCTTTGGCAGAAAACTGCTACTTTACACAGGAACTAAAATGTAAGGATTATTTTGCTGCCACCCTACACACTACCATTCTCACCTTATTGAAAATTGGAACAATCTACGCCAAACACTACTAATTCCTTTGAATGACAAAACAATGTATTTGATTTCTCATCTCAAATTTGTCAAACTTCTGTTTCTCTAAAGAGCCATTCAACACCTAGGTACTTAACCGTCTGTGATAAAGTCATCTAAATCTCTTGGGAAATCTAAACTAAGTTTCTCAGCATTTCACTGTGGACATGTATTCCAGGCTTCAGAATATTTTTGCTATTCTTTTGTGAACCCCAAATGGCATCTGTATTTCCTATAGTAACAGAGAACCTATTTCAAGAGTGGGACCCACTTGTGACTTGCCCCCCCCCCACACCCCATCTTTCCATTCAGAGATACCTTCAGTGACTGCAGGGACTCTGCATTTGTATCACAGTAGAGGATAATGTTGTTAGCCATGCTGAAGCTCTCCCTGACTCCCAGGTGGTAGAACAGGGAAGGCTGACGGAAGGCATCACTCATCTCTACGACAGCAATATCTGCGGAAAGAAATGAAAGATTTATTGGCAGTGCCACACATTTCTGACAGTCAGATACTTCTCGACCATGTCTCTTTATACAATTTGCTTTGATAAGAAGACTCGCCTTTAAATAGGAAATAAGAGATCTAGAGGGATTTCCCCACCTTAGTTGTTATGATTAAATTTTGAATATAGTCAGCAGGACGTGGTTTAATTTTTTTTCCTTTTTTCTTTCTTCCTTCCTCCCCCCCCCTTTCTTTTCTTTAAACAAGACCTCCATTTCCTCAGGTAAAAAGGGGTAAAACATCACTAATCAAGAAAAGGCAAAAAGCTCATTCAGTAACTTGAAGAATAAAATCGATTTGGTTAATCTACACATGATGATTGATGACCTTATGGGGGGGAGAGAAAAAAAAAAAATTAAAAAAAATTACATTTCATGTGGGTTTTTTTCACCTTCTGTGAAAGTTGGAATAAAAAAAATCATGCAATATACGTACATCACTGGAGAACATACTGTATAGATTCCATGTTAGAACTTTGGAAGAAAACAGCTGTAAATTGGAAGAAAGGCAAAGGTAACATTTCAATATAAATTACCATTCAGATCCTGATTCATATATAAAGACTACAGAGAAGAATAAAGGACAAGGTACAGCAGAAGAAAAGGAAACAGGGAGTGAATATGTAAAGTCATAACATAAGAAATTTGTTGTGGAGAGAATTTTGTTCATAACTTTTACCTGCATGAATAAAATTCAATGCATAAACAAATGTTTACAGAACAGGGAAATTAGTCCATAGCTTCTCTTAAAACATGTGTTTCACTTGTTCTAATTCACACTAATGTAAAACAAGACACAATTACAACAGCAGAAATAGTTAAGGCTTCTATTGTAACAGGCAGCGTATTTCCACTGCAAAAGTCTTGTGGGAACAAGACAACTGACTCATCTCCACCTCTCCTGCAAACATCCTTCTGACTGTTCACCCAATTCAGGTTTTTTTCATTTCTTTCAGAGAAAAAAAAGGAAAAAAGAAAAAATATTCAGAGAAAAATACTTCTGTTAAGAATAGAACAAAAAAAGCAGCCTGGTTTCCAGCGTCTCTCCCTGCTTTCCCCTTCCTGCGGATGCTTTTATGACAGAAAAGGCAGATAGCAAGACAAGCTCTTCAGGCAAAAAATTTATGTTCCCTCAACTTTCTCTACTCTAATTGATCTAATAAGAGATTCTACCTCTAACCACAACTTTTCACGTTGCTCATCAAAACTGTAATGATGATATTCAATAAAGGATAAGCTTTGTGACCATGCTCCCAACTGGGAAGGCAGAAAGGGTGCCTCTCCAACTTGTTGAAAAGTAACATCTTTGAGACATATACTCTTCAGTAATATTTTACTGTAACTGGCCTACAGGCCTAGAAATTATTAAAAAGCTGAAGAAGTGGATAGATACACACAGGAAGCTGAACAGACAACATTTGCCTGTATAAACTTAGTCTCCTCAAGAAACAAGATCAAAAGAGATGAGATTAACATGGTATAAAAAAAAAGTGAATTTCCCCACTCCCCAAAAAACCTAATATTAAAATTATATTTTCTAAACATTTTGTAATTTGTGTTTTAAGAATCTCCCCCTGTCCAATTTCACACAAATATTTGTAGCGTGGATTCCATTAAATACCTTTTCTTGATGTAAAAAAGGCAGTGCATTACTAAAACCATACATGTGCTGAGTTAATTTCAGGAAACTGAGACAGTATAAAAGCCAAACAAGAATGACAAGATTGCTACTATGTTTTGTTTGGGTGAGATTAGGTCTTATTTGTTTATTTTCTTTAGGAAATTGCCACAGTACAAGCTCTATTTTTAACTACTCATACTCATGTAGAAGTCTAATCTTGAGCAATAGTAAGGTTATGGTACATTACTGTTACACTTTAGGAGGAGGAAAATTTGCACAACTTGCCATGACTTAGTTCTCAAATCTTGCAAGATAACATGCTCTCACTAGAGTTTCAAAACTGAGATTAAAATAGAAATATTACTTTAAAAGGAAAAATCAAGTGATAGAGTTTGATCAAATTCAGAATACAGACAATACTTGAGAAATCTCATGTTAAAATGGCAAGTTCCCAGGATCACGAAGGACAGAACAGCTAAGAAAAAAACAGCATGTATGTGTATCTATACATATATATATACACACACATATACATTACCATCAAGATCAGCTGGCCAAATCCATTTAACACAATCTGACTCTGGGCCACACCATAAGAAATGTTCCTGGATCCTGTCCTATCCTTTCATAGGAATACAGAAAAAAGACCAAAAACAACCCCCAAAACCAAAAACCAAAAAATCAAACCAAAACCCACCGAAAACCAAAACCCCCAAACAAAATACCTCAAACAAAAGCCTTGAGTTCGTTAGAAGAGAGGAGGACCACAAGAATAAGGAAAGATTTGTAAGAAAAATTACTCTAAGATCCAGGTATAAACTCTGTTGTGACACTTGTATTTCTTATGTAACTATAGAGGATCTCTTCTTCTTTATATGTTAAGACTTCTGTGAAATCCAGGTCTTTTGCATAATCTCATTTAATAAAGCAGTATTTTCATTACAATAGGTCCAATTTCTGTGAAGTCTTCCTTCTCACTCTAGCGATTATGTATTTTAAGATAAAGTTGCCATTCATGACAAAGGTCAGATTTCTAAGGTCCAGGTTATCCTTTTGGGCTGGTATCACAGTTTCCAAAGGGAACAGCCCAAACCTTACCTGCAATTCCAACAAGCCACAAAAAGTATGCAAACTTTTGGAGCCAGGTCTCTATCCAGTTAAAAACCCTATACCCTAAACCCGTTTCTGGCAGACCCATTTCTGACTACCTTCTTTCACAAGACCAGGAGAGAAACGCCTCTTACCAAAGGAGGGATCAGTGTATGGAGAGAGGAAAAAAAAGTAAAAAATAATGAAGAGAGGAAAAGAAAAGGGTAGTGGTAATGATTCCTATAAAGCGCCTGAAACAATGTCAAATGCACTATAAAGCAGCTAAATATTCAGTTACATAAAGTATCGTTAGAAGTTTAGCAAAGCTGAGCAAGACTGATGGCTTTCAAGATAAACCTAAGTAAGCACACATCAACATTCTCACTAGTTTGGAAGAGCCAGGATTTAGCTAAGTCCAAAAGAACTGATTGGTCATCAATAAATAAACTATCAGAATCCCATTTATCAGGCGCTCACTCTCATTTCCCCCAGATTAAATTAATCTAACAGCCTGGTGCTATGAAATATGTTTTCCATTCACTGGAAAATACAATTTCACAAATGGCAAAATGGTATTTCAATAAAGATGGAAGAATTAGTTCTACAGTTACACTGGAATAAAATCCACTTATCAAAGTATTTGCAGCTCCAGTTTCAAGGCAAGTAATAATGGACCAAGCACAGGAACCAGAGCAGAGACCTCGCTACACCAAAGTCCTCAGGATAAAGCACTCTGAAGTCCAGGGACTGGCAATTCACTCCAAATGCTCTTGCACATCTTTATGTTGTAGCAAAGAAAGTCTGCTCAGGCTCCAGTAGACTAATGAGTAGGGTGGGTATGGAAGCACACTGTGCAAAACAGTGAGACAGGGAAGTAGAAGAACTGCAATTCTTGCAGCCCCACAGGTTGCGGGAAAGAATAAGTTTTATCCCTTACTTTGGCCTTAGGCACAAGAGGAAATTTCACTTTACCTTGTGAAAGTGAACCTGGTCACAGATCACTGATAGTATTTAAAGAAAACAGGGACAGTATGGTCTTCACCTTTGCAAGTCATCTTTGCACATTATGGCTAAAAAGCCTTATAATAAATCTTACAGCAAATTATTGTATCTTGTGTCTTGCTGTTTTATGAACAATAAAATCTAGCCATAACCTTCTCTCCCACCTCCTTAAACAACTGGCATGCCTACATGGATGTGACTGAAGTGCATCATAAGCACGAAACCAGAGCGTAGCTCTGGCCTAGGTAGCAGAAGCAGCATAAATGCAGCAGCAGACAGTTCACTAAGCTCTTGATGTCCATTTCCTAAACCACCTGAGCTCTACCTGTCTGCCAACAGCAACCAAGCCACCTGTAATGAAGCTGCCTACCTAGATGTTAGTTGGTCAACCACACACTGAGCTGCAGACACAGCAACAACCACAGAGCAGTCAAATACTATATTATTAGTCTAACACCTGTATCAACACTAGCTGCAAGCACACCATCACACATGGAAGACAACAGAATACACTACACTGCGAATCATCCTTTTTATCCTGAGAAACCATGTTTGCGTGATGGACTTGGAGGCTGTCACCTTGACCCTTCCTGCCTGAGAGCATGGGAAAGGGACACATCTCTGAAGCTTGGCATGTATGGCAACTGTGTTACTGACAATTCTTCCCTGCAGTGTATATCCACTTACCTCTTTTTAAGCTATCTGTGCAAAGACTGACAACTTCACATATAAAATGTCTACTAAATAACCTTTCTTAAGAAACAGCAGAAACTCAAGATTATACATAACATGGTCAAGAAGGGTAAACGTTCATTAACGGGTATAAAGCCCTTTGCTCTTGGCTATTAGCAATACTTTTAGTCACCAAGAAAGCAATAAATGAAATGCAGTGGTCAAAGGTCATCTTCTACTCATTGTTTAAAATATAACAGGACAGAGAAGTATATTTTAAAAAATGCTCTATCATAGTCATACACCATACTTTTTGATACTACCTGCTTACTACAGTGCTGCCAGGAAAAATAATGAATACAAACAGAGCAGCTATAGAAATAATGAATGTTTATGTTTGCTATTATCTTCTGATTAATTGGCATTAAACACACGGTCATTCCTTTACATGCATTGTCCCACAATTCATGAAGGCAAAAGGAAAGCTGAAAACTGTGACTCCCGAGACAGACCAATATTTAGGCCTCTTTTCCACTTGGGGGTTAAAAGACACTCTTTTGGGGGAGATACAGGAAGAAAAGGGCTTGCAACAAGATCTCTTTTTGTACAAGCCTGAACGGTAAGTGTTTTCCCTGCTGCTGTAGCAGCTCTCCATTCAGCATTAGAACAATGGTTTTGACAAGCCATGACAATGCTTACTATTGGGTAAGCTTTCAGAAATGAGCAAACATCCTTATTAACTTCTTCATGATTCTCTATATGCTTGGCATGGATATCTTCCTCTTCCTGCTTTGGAAATCCCAGCACCACATCAGTACAGCTTGGTATTTCTGGTTCAACCATGCAAACCACAACGTCACTAACTTGTCAGCACCACTGGAATCAGGCATTTCCTGTCAAGAGTGTCCTGTACATCTCCAAGGCCGGAAACAATTGATGGGAGGCACTGGGGTCAGAACACGTAAACACAGTGGAATGACTGACCTCCCAGGAAAGCTGTCCAGCCAAGCCAGTCTGGGAGAGGCTAGCCAGAAAAAGAACTTTATAAAAGTGCCTGAGGCTTGCATACAGGGAAGGAAAAGCAGCTAATGGCTGTTCAGGCAAGTTAAGTATGCCATGTACTAGAGGAAAAGCACGGTGTTTGTAGAAGTTCCAAGTGATGTGCAAAGAACGCTCAAAGGCACGAAGACAAGAGATATGTGCTAGTTCTTACCCAGTGTAAAGCACTATGGTTCACGATCTTTATAGTAATCCTGGCTGAAGCAGTCTCATTTTTATGAAATAGAAGAAGAAATCCTGCATCAGTGAAGTACAAACCAGAAGCAGTCCTGCAGTCTACTTACAGGGGAATTTTTGAGCACACATTCCCAGCACATGCAACACAAGCCCAGCAATCTGGTAGGTCTCCCTTTCTGGAAGCTGTGTAGCACAAAGTAGAGATAGAAATTATTAAGAGCACTTAATACTTACCCAAAAAGCAACATGCTAGCTTTAAATACAACAGTACCATATTGCCCTCACACTGGTGCTAAGCTCACTGCTCCCTGAATAGCCAAACTGAGTTGAACTGCTCTCGAATTTCAAAGTGAACTTCTACACCTAAACTCATAAGGCAAAAGGTATGATATCACTTCAGATAAACTCTTCAAACAACTAACCATTACAGCTAAGGGTGGTCCTGATCCTCCCCCACATGCTTGTATCAGATCTAACGTGGTTCATACCCAACGAGACATCTGAGGAAGTCTATCTGTAGGCTTGGAGGGGTGGGGTGAGTGTGCAGGATCAGCTGCCTCCGGGTTCAGTTTGAAGATCTCGCTTTCCACCCACACAATCACTAGGTCCTATACACAGAAGGCACCAGACCCCACAATATCTGCAGGGATGCAACTGAATACCTTTCTACTTCTGCTTGAGAGCCAAGTGCTGTTCCAGTGAGCAACGAAATTTTATCCCCCCATAGGCATGGATGCAACATCTATTTGCTCAGGAACTCTACACGTATCATCACCACAGAAGGAAGAGTTCTTTGAGGCACAATACAGAAAAAACACAACCCTCATTATAGATACAAATTAAGCATCTATACCCATACTGAGACTTTGTACATAACTCAATTTAGACCTCTGGGGATCTGCTTAATAACAACAAATTGGTTAATAATTTCAAAAGCAACCTTTCCTCTTTTTAAAACATTGATAGTTGCTGATAAGGTAAGAAAGAAGAACTACTTAAGCTGAAGGTTGACACTGTGGCATAGAAGCAAATGTAAGCTGCCCCTGTATAAATTTAAATCAGAAATCACAAGAAAGTTCATAACCCACAAATCACGGTGCTCTAGAGCACCACCCCAAACTTTTAACTGATAGGTGGCATTTGCTCTGCTGTCACATAGGAGCACTGCAAAACTTGCACTCTCTCCCACCATACATTGAGCTGCTTCTTAGAGAAACCTCTGTGAATCAGTCCCTGCCAACTTTTGTAGCTAATTGGCTCAGGTCATTCCCATAAAAGTAAGTGCAATACTTTGCCAAGCAGAACCATTCAGACAAGGAGGAGAGGGGGAAAAAAAAAAACCAAAACCCAAACTGCTTGGGTTTGGGTTTTTTTTTGTTTGGGTTTTTTTTTTTTTTTTTTTTTGTTTGGGTTTTTTTGGGGTTTTTTTTTACAACAGTACTCTAGACTGAGAGCCTCTAAGCAAAACCCTGGCCTTGTTGACTGCACTATACTTCAAGGCTGTGAAGGGAAAAGAACCTCTTGCTTCTGTAATCCAAGGCCGATGGGAACAAAGCAGAGGGTACTTACTGAAATAAAACAGCATAAGCTGGCAACTAACTGGTAGCATGAAGGAAGGTCATACAGGTGTTAGAAAAGGAATGAGAGGAGGGGAAAAATGTAGACAACAGACGTAGAGAAGCATGTAGGAATTAACATGGCGAACTACATGGCAAAATATCAGTGATCTGGAGGCAACTGGAACAATATAGAAAGGATTTCTGCTGAAAGAAATAAAAATAAAAAAATAAAAAAGCAAGCTTGAGATCCAAAAAATCCACTCTCTCCTGGCCCAAGATAAAGGACTGTGATGTTATCACATGATTCTAACCCCCAACAGTTGAAAGAAACCCACTCTCAGCTTGATGCATGTGGGAGGAACTCAGAATTAGGCAAGAACAAAAGATGACAAGCAAACAAAGAACCATTTATTTAAAAATAACCTCAATATGTTCAGGCTCACTGCATCTGTATCAATCCCAATGAAACAGGCTCCCTAGTGCCAAGAACACCAAACACTAAATATTATACGAACTCTAAACTTTGCATCAGAAAAAAACCCTCAGAGCTAAAGAGGTAATTAATGAGGCTCAGTTGAAGGCTTGAGCACATTGCAGGGCTAGTAAGTATTAGGACCTGTACCAAACGTTAATGTGTTTTTAAACAATCTACAAACACAGCAGCGGAGAGAGTCAAGGAAACAAGGCAAACAAGGCAAACTGTAGCAACTCATTACTTCTACATTTAAAAGTTTTGTCCAGAGGATCTACATGCCTGCTTCCCCCCCTCCAAGGAGGACCAAGCACTCCTCTGGCCTGGGCAAGAACTTAAGCAGACAAAAAAAAACCCAAAGAAAGAAGAGATGTGATGGTATCTGTGTGATTATTTTGGTTTATGTTTTCAAGTTATGTGCCTTTAAGACATGAGATGAAGGAGCGATTATTCATTCTCTGGAGAAGTTACTGAGACTACTCAAGAAGAAAGTACTTGTGGGACCACAGGTGTGCCAACAGACAACCTCAGAGAAGAAAGGAGAGTCCTATGAAAAGCAAGCAGCCAGGTCTCAGAGGTGATGGAAACATTTCTTAAAATCTAAAGGAACTGCAGAGAGTTTGCTACAGCTCCAAAAGGCACGGAGTTAATTAAAACTAAGGCAGGAAACAAATCTCAAGGACAAGATGGGCAAGAGGAAAATTGACAAAAAGTTCTTTTTATTTCTGTTTATTCCATTCTGTTTATTTCTGCCTTAGTGACCTGAAGTTTTCTCTACCTAAGAAGAGAAGTATTCTGATTTTTATTCCAATGAAAACTGACTATCTTCATTTATAACATGGTTACACATTTGGCTTGTTCAAGCAGCTCCCTTTGACAAGAATGTCTAAGTAGATCCACCCCTAAGTTTCAAAAACCAAGTCTGTGTTTCATCACAGCAGCTAGAGGGATCAGATCAAAGCTCTGTTTAGCTCAGTATCTCCTCTCTGCCAGAGGCGAGCAGTCAATCTTGCAGAGATTGTAAGAATGGGGCAAATAAAGACTGACCTTTCTCAGTCAGCAATAGAGACATTTTCAGAAAACTCTTGAGCTACCTAGAGAGCTGAATATCAACAACTTATTTAGCACTTATATTGGGCGAATGATTAGAGCTGCTTTTCTTCACATGTTACTTTGCATCATTGAAATTCAGCTGTTCTTTACCTGCCTATTTGCCCGGTACCAAAAGACCATCTGCAGTTCTCTGCAGCCTATTTTTTATAGTTTTGACTAGCCTGCACATCACAAACATTGCCATCATGCTGTTCACCAGCAGGACGTTTCTAGATCTGCCGTGAATGCTCTGAAAAGCCCAATTCAAAAAGAAAATATAGGGCAATCCTTTCACCAGCACATTTTCTACTGGCAACCTTGCTTCACTGCAAAACTGATCCTCTGTTCCATTCCTTTAAGAACCCATTCATCTGAAGGGAGCAAAGATGTCACATCCAGTCATTTTGCCTCTTGAAGAGCCTTTGGTAAGTTGTCCTGCCAAAAACTTTTTGACATCCCAATACACCTTCTTAAATGGATCACCCTTAAGTACATTCTCACCAAAAAGATGTGATTTTCTTCTACAATAAAAGCCAGAACAACTCTTCCCTGTTGCCAGATTTCATCCATGTGTCTATGCAATGTATACTTTATTTACATTTTCAGCCTATTTTCCCTACTGCCAACATCAACCAAAGTCAGAAGTCACAAACCATAATTAACAGCTCAGCTTGTTTCAGTCAGAGCTCCTTGAGAATTTTTGAGTCATCATCCCATAGTTCCTATGAATTGTTACATTTCATTTTATCAGCTTATTTTAAAACCCTTTTTCTTGGCAATTTAAATCTGAGGCAGGTCCTCAGCCTTATCCCTTTAAAGAAAGTCTTTCTTAAGTTTATAGTAGGAAAGCTGCATCTTTCTCAAGTCTTCCTTTTTGATCTTGATTGCATAGGATCCCTACCTTGCTCCCTGCTGGTGGAGCATTTAAGAATGCTGTTTTTTGGTAGTCTGTCTTCAGCAAGTATTGCTCAAATGCCTTTGGAAACTGTCTTACTAAGGCTTACATTTATTTTGCCATACTTGATGTGATTGGGGTTTTTTTAACTTGTTTCCTCTTCTGGACAAAATTTCTCCTTTCAAAGGGCATCATCCCATTCCTTCATCCTCTTGGCAATGCCACCTTCTGTGGGTTACCTTAAAATTTCTTCTCAAAAGTAGCATGCATTTTCTGGAAGCAATTTTCCTTAAGATGTCTTCATGTTGTCTGAAAACTTTTCCTCTTTTTAGTTACTCCTTTCAATTTCTTGTTAAGAAGCTTGCTCATTTTTACACAGGTTCTAGTAGAAATGTGATCTGCATTGAGCCAAACTAGAAGTCTAAGGCAGACTGAGGCAGTGTGTAGACCCTTCTGAAGAAGGCTGCAAACATGCCCATTAGCTCTTGAAAAAAACTCCACAAGTGATTCTAATCTGAAGATGTACAACCACTTCTTACGACATTATTCTGAAGTAATGTGAGTTACAATTTCTCAATCCAATTATACCAAAAATAGTTTAAACATAGAAGATTCATGAGCAGTGAGCACAGACTGAAAAATAAATACATAGTATTTCAAGAACATGATGAACAGCAGCTGGAATGCCTGTGCAAAATGGGGATCTTTCCAGACTTCTGAAAATTTCGAAGCAGAAGTACTCCAAGAGTTGTAAGCAAACACATTTATTAAATGTCTTCACTTACTCAAGAAAAATATTTCTGTCCTAAGAAGAAAATATCTCATAAATAATACAGTATTTGAGAATTTTAGACCCAAAGTCTCATCACAACCAAAGGTACAAAATACTTCTATCACACCTGGGTCTCACAACCCTCTCCACTAAAACTCTACACTGTAGCATTTTCACTGCTGTGTCCAATGTTTTCCCAGGAACAGAAAGACACTGAGAAAACTAAATGCCTGGGGGGTCTCAGGTGCCATGTTTCATGATAGAAATCACCACCATCTCTTAAAAAGGCACACATTTATTCATTAGGCTTGATGCAGAAAGGAGTACATTCTTAGTAGCTCTGCTGCAAACTAATCATAACAATTCATATTCTGTTAAGAAACTGGGATGAGAAGTATTATCCAAAGTCTCTGATCATAACTATTAAGCTGTGTTGCTTAATAGTTGTCAAATGTTGATCATAACAATATGCTGTGTTGCTTAAACTTAAGGCTTGATCCAGGACTTCTGGAAATTCAACACCCTGAAGAGTTTCTAAGTCATTTCACGCGTCCACCATGCATAACAGCTCTCAGCAAACCCATCCCTCATGAATTTTAGTCCTTTTGAAGACTATTTAACCATGCGTTGTATGGAAAAGTGCTTCCTTTAGCATCTTCTAAATTTGCTTGCCGATAAGAGCTAGAAGGCTAGAAATTAAAAATGAGTAATTGTTTCTTAACCATTCTTTCCTTCCCATTCCTGACTTTAAATTATGTCACCTTTCCCTTTGTTTCTTTCTGAAGAGATTGTATCTATTCAGTCTCCATCTGCATAGAAACAATTCTACAAATTCTTCTGATAATCCTTTTTTTTTTCCCCTTGTCTATATCTTCTACCAGTTAAAAATTCAATATTTGAAATAAGTAGAGATGCATGCAGTTATAAAGCTATGACACATCACAGATTTATACTCCAAGTGACTTTTCTAGTTTTCCTCTGCTTCTTTTCTAGTAATTCCTGAGATTTTTACTTTTTTATTCACTCCCACGGGATTTTCACAAATTTATTCACATAGCTCTAACATCTGTTAGGCATTCTAATAGATTAGAAAATAAGCATGCACAGCAGCGTGTAGTCCTTTTGTTTGTCTGTCCATTCATTTGCTTTTAAAATTGGTGCAGTGACCACACTCACTAATATCTCTCAAAATAAACCATATAAACACTAGTTTAACACTTCCTTCATTGCTGACAGGTTTTCAGGTAGAAAAGCATGTTCTTTCCTTACAGGCACTACAGTAAATTCCCCATCTCTAGCACATGAATTTGTTTTGATTTATTGTCTATGTACAGTGTCCTAAATATATACTGTTTAAATTCAAAAGATTATTTCTAATTTTTCCTACTCATCTGCACCTTACAAAGCCTATTTATGTCCCATTTCAAAGAAACCCTTAAAAAACAAAGATGTATCAGTCTCTCTCCCATTGCTCATACACCTTCTCCATTTCCAGATCTTCTTTTTAAAAGAAAAAAAAGAAAAGGAAAAAAGAAAATAATAAAACCAGAGAGAAACCACCACTTTCTTTCAGCAACAAAAGCAAGATACAGAATCACAGTTAAGTTGCTTTTTCCACCTAACACTAGTCCCAAGGCTTCACAAGTCAAATATGATTTGAAAGCAGGTAGGACAATTCTCCCAAGGTTTGGTCAGACCTTACTGATCCATAGGTCATAAGCACAAGTTTTGCATGCAGCCCTCACTGCAATTTAGCAGGGAAAAATCTGAATCCTGTATACCAGCTGCAGCACTTAGCCACTCAAATCAATTTACTTCAGTCACAGGGAAAGTGTGGAGTAAACACCTCAGACCTGATTAAACTTAATTTGAAAGATCCCCTGGGCTCCACCAAAAACACTGCATAAAAGTATCTACTTCGCAAAAAATAAGATCTCGGGCTTAAAAATGTGAGACTATAGTTTGGAGTATCCAGAAATTAAACCCAATCAATCTTCCATCAGAACCTGACAGACACTGCTAGTGCCGCACATGGCACTACTGATTACTTCTATCACAGAAACTCATAAAAGATCTAGCCAGAATCAGTGTCCCACTTTGCAAAGTGCTCCATAGCATGGACTTCAGTAACCTTGCCATGTGACACAAAAGCCTTGAATCCTTTAAAAAATTTAAAAGGCCTTGTTAGAAGCTAACAAGGATGAGTTTATCTCCAGCAGAAAGAAGCAAAGTTGTGGGCTT
Source organism: Strigops habroptila (assembly GCF_004027225.2). NCBI lineage: Eukaryota > Metazoa > Chordata > Aves > Psittaciformes > Psittacidae > Strigops > Strigops habroptila. The sequence continues at coordinate 1,863,713 of NC_044282.2, read as the reverse complement.
GTATACAATTGCAGACATACAAGTTTGACCACAGAGCAAGTACTATTGTTAGCTACAAGACCGTCTGAACTGGCTGTCCTTTTGCAACCCTCATCTCTCACTGGTTCCTGAGGACAATAATTACAAGAGTTTTCAATGAAATAAAATGTAGCCCTCCTCTAGGAAAAACTGGAAAACCTGAAATTTTGACAACGTTAGGCTTACAAAGTTTAAATTAATTTAGAAGAGTTACGTGAAGCTGAAGTATACTAGCTTTTCCTGCAAGTTGTGATCCTGATCCAGCTTCTTAATTTAGGCATACAGTGCACAATCACTGGATGTTTGGAACTGATGGCATGACAGCTTTATTAGAACCAGAACATCTTTAAGTTTAGACAGACAGGGATTCATCCAGGCTGCTCTATCCAGCTTAAGTTCATCTCCCTTTTAGATAGATCAAGTCTGAAATTAACTTCAGAATTTGAGATTTGACTCTCTACCTTAGCCAACTGGAGCACAGATCCGCAGACCACATAGCTACCCCTCATGTTCCAAGCCTGTCAGTGTAAGAGAGAGAGCATCAATAAAGGGTACAGGAGGAGATACATGCCTTATTCTGATTGAGAAGGACGAAACTTCACACTAGTTGCTCTACCAAAATAAGTATATGCACACAAAAGAAGTTACTTAAATATCAAGTTCCTGTATTTTCACACTCAAATTTCATCAGAAACAACTATTAATCTGCAAACCAACACAGAAAATACTATATACCTAAAATTACTACTTCTCACACCCCACACCATCTGCCACTAAGGCAGCACCGCCTTCCCATCCTCACAAGTAACTGCACTATTGCATCCCACAACAGAAAACGGATATGACTCATCCGAGTTAAATTCTTAACACTTGACATGATGGCTGCTAATTGCAGCAAAACGAGATTAAACAGGTCTGATAACCGGGTCCGCATTTGATTTTGTCAATGGTAACTCCAGGTGGCCTGTGATAGCTATGATTTCATTCTCAGTTCAGTTTTACAGCAAAAAGAATAGCCTTGACTTACTGTTGCTTGTCACTCCCTATATGAACATACGAATGCTCAAACTTTACTTCCAAAGGCAAACCATCTTTGCATATGATTCCAGTACCAAAAGCCAGTTTTTATTTTGCTACAGGACTGATATAGAATTACTGCAGTAGAATCTAAAATCTAACCGCTGGGTAAGAGTTTTTGAAACTTCTGATGTGATGTTAAAGATCACAGATGCTCTGTCTGCTTATCAGAAAGGAGTCATACCTAACTCACCAGTGACCACAGCAGCAGCACATCTAAGCGAAAACCCAGGAAATTTGAGTCCTCTCCTAAGCTCTAGCTACCATCTACTACCAAGCCTCAGGTAAGTCACTTTACTCTCTATCCTTCTGGTTTCACTATCCTTAACACTGTAAGCTTACTATCTGTTCCCTCAGTAAAGTGCTTTAGTATCTGTAGATGAAATTAACAAGCAAACCTACCAATGGGAATGGCCAGCATTGTAGCTGGTAGAAGCAACTTCAAGATAAAAGACCGGGAGCACTGTAAGTGTTGAATTTGATTCTGAAGTATTTATATATGGACATTCACCAAGCTAGCACAGCTCCAAATTCCATGTTTAGAAAATAAAAAATTATTGTTCCAGTAGCAGTTTTTAAAAAAGTACTAGCACCATGGCTACAAATGAGGTCATACATTTAAGTGTCTTACATAGCATCATATTTTTGAGTAAGAACAAGGGCTAAAAGAATAGGAACACAGTCAACAATTTTTCTTGAGAAAATAGATTACAAACTAATCCATTACCTAGATTTCTTGAATCACAGCAGACAGCAAAAACTCACACTAGCTAGCCCACAATTGAACCAAAGAAATAATAATAGGAGAAGCTTATGAATTCGTCAACTCCAACTGGCTAAATCAGTGGTCCAAGAGAAAGTTTGATGACTGGCATAGGTCAGTAGAGCCAAAATGGTAGGAACGACCATTTGCATATTTAACAGGTGATTTATTTAATTTTACATTTCCATTCCTTCTGTATCCTATGTACAGGTAAAATGTTTTCATTCCAAATAACTTCTGGAATTCAATTAGTATTCCAATGCCCTGGTACCAATTAACTAAGATAAGTTAGTACGCAAGATCTAACTGCAAGATTCAACATAAGCTTCAAGCTCCAATCAAACTGAAATGATGAAATGATAACAGTCATTTATGCCAAGAATAGAATTCTTTTTTCCTACTGATGTGAACAGGAAAGCTACACAGATGCAAATCTTTGAATAATTGCCAGCGAAATAGATATTCCGCTTTACACAGACTAAATAGCCAACACAGCTGGTAAGAAATGCATCTCAGTTTACGTTTGTACAGTATTAACACTTGGATTCTCATGCTTCAGCCTTTTCAACTTCTAAAAAGAAGAATCATTTAGGATTAAGAAGCATTTGAGACACTGAAAAAAAAAGCGACAACAGCCACCACCTACTCACACATTCATTTTGAGCAGAGTAACCACTCTTTCACTCTGGGGAATACTAAGACTTGTCCAAAAATACCTGGATACAAAGGCCAGCACATTAAACCATGAAACTTAGGAACCAATTCTGACAGCACTGAACAAATAATTTGCAGTAGCATAAGTACAAATTAAGCTCTTGAACCTCCATTTGTTTCTTTCGCAGTCAACCTTCTCCATTTTCCACACTGTTGGCTTTTCAGTATAACTGTAGTAATGCAGAGCAGTTATATCATGCTGAAATTAATCACTGAAAATTATTGTATCTTTTATCAAACAGGAACCGAGAGGTACTCTCTGTTACACCTTACCGTTGGACTGAAATGGAAAATTAAATTTTTACGTCATGTTTAGTCACAACTTTTGGCATGTTACATGCAGATACAAAAGGAACTGATGATCTATGCAGGAAAAGACACACAAATGCTGTATTTGCAATCTAGTTCTATAAGGTGTTTTTTTGGAAAGATTCCTTTCCAACAGATAGCACATATTAACAGATTATTTATTTGATGACTATTGAAACCTAAGACTTGCAATAGCTGTGTACTACCCTTCATTCAGTTTAAGGGCTCCAAGAAAGACTGAATCTGGAAGCTAAGACAGCTGCTGGAAGTGTGGATTATCTTTAACACATGTCCCTGAACAGGCATGGCACTGCAACTCTTCACAACTTTAGCTGGCAACACAAGCTTCAAGTCTCTTCCAAGCAGCACACTTGTTACATCTAAACTAGGAAATCGGTAAAGCAATCCTGATTGTTTAAACGTGCCCCAGACCCCACTTCTGCATGAGGGCCAAGTGGCCTGGAATGGCTTACATCCCATCTTCAAGTTGCTGTGTTCAGACTGGCCACTGGGAATGCTACTGATACTGTACTAGTTGGCCCAGGCCAAAAGCATGCCAGAAGTGTTAGCAATTTAACAGCACAGGCAACTGAACTCTGGTATCCATGAATGCTCTTACTTGCTAGAAGACACAGTCACAAATATCAGTTCAAGTGGCAGAATCTTTGAACTTTCAGCTGATGAGATGTCCTGAAGTTTTTGTTCCAATACAGGATAAAACATATACGATGTTTTCAAACCTTCCCATAAACTGAAAGTTTCTGAAAAACATCAGGCTGAAAGCACAAACAGCTGGCACAGCAAACATGAAATATGCTCCTTAGCCACCCTTACCGGAAGATGAAAGGATATGAGGCAATCCACAATGAGGCAGGATCAAGAATAACGTGAAACCACACCTTTAGGCAATCTCAACTCAGGTTGCTGCAGTCCTGCTTTTGGTCTGTCCTCTGGAATGCACACTCAGCTCAGAGAACTTACTCAATGGGAAGCTATACATGGGTGAGTGAGCAATCAGATCACTGATTGCTCCTGACCTACCTCATCATGTAGCTCTCAATGCTGAAAGCAGCACCAGGGAGAAGTGTTTTAGTCCAGTTTTTCATTCACTTAAGCCGCCATGGGACTGCACCTCAAATGGATGCAATATACTCAACTCTTCTAACAGCCCTACTTACTGAGAGCAAGTGCACACAAAAATGGAATTTACTTCTCACCCTATTTAGCACTGCAGCTAGAGAGGCAGCAGTATACTCTTAGCAGGAGGATAATTCTCTTTTCTGATATTGATATACACATTGCAGTAACTGTCACCTTACTTGTATTTATTTATCAGCATTACAGATTATTTCAAAATATGCCATGTGAACTAGGCCCTTTAGTGTTGGAAGTCTAAGACAGTTCTGCAAAAGTATATCTAGAAATTACTATGGCAGTAGCTCTAAATCAATAACACCAATTCATAATGTATAAGGAATACATTATTTCTCATTAACTGAATTAAATCCTGAAGACAGGCATCTGCCAGTTTGCAGCCAGCCACAGCATAAACTGAAATCCACTAAGGCTTGGCAAGTCTGCCTACCAGGAAATTTTTCCACTGAAGCTGCTATTAAAGTACTTGAACAGAGAAGAGAGAGACAAAATATCAGGTTGTCAACACACTGATCATTCAAAGCAGAGACACTTCTGGGACACTGCAAACAGACCAAAATACAAGCGGTTAAGCCACAAAAGGGACTGGAAGTTTTCCAGTTACACACCCATCTGGCAGGGTCTGCCTGAAGTTCTTGCTTTAGATTAGTCCATTTTCCTAGCACTTTATTGGCCTTCTTGCATCAGCTGGAAAAGGGAGATCATGGGCTCTGGTAACAGAATTACTGGCAAGAATCCTTATATTCTTGCCTCTTTTCTGGAACACTTTTAGAATGCATACTTTTAGCACTTTCTCCATTTTCCTCAAAATTGTGAAATATGCCCAAGCGTCTTGAGGTATTTAAACCAAGTTAAAACCACTTCACACTTAATGACCTCCACAAACTTTTGCTGTTACTAAGCCTCAAAGAAAAAACGTGCATCCAAGTAAAGCTTCAATACAAGCTCTTTCAGTGGCAGAGACACTTAAAAACACATCTGCAAACAGAGAGTTCTGCTATACACCCTGAGGCTGGCCCAACAAAAACCTGCTAGCATAGCTGGGTTGGGCTGCATCATGCAGTCTCAGCCCTGGACAGTGCTGCACATATAGTGTCCAGCCTAGGAAAAGGCTTGTGCAGAACACAGCGTGCACCACCCAACCCCACCTCTAGCCCATGCCAGAGGGCTTGCTTCCTCATGCTGAGAGACTGAGGAAGTACTTCTTCTACAGCTGCAGACTTGGACTCAGCAATGCCATGTGAAGTTCAGACTTCACCACCAGAGATGGCCTTCTATGCCTGTATTGAGTCAAGACACCCATGTGCTACCCTTGGTTTGTAGAGCAAGTAGAAGAGAAAAACAAACGACCCACCCATAGTCCACTGCTCACTCTAATCTAGGAGTAGCAAAGTACGTAATCCTTCAAGAACAGGCCAGAAGCAGGTAGTGCTGCAAGATCCCAGCACTTCCTCAAAGACAATAGCACTGGCTGTATCAGCCTGCTCCCATGACAAGGGTAATGCCTTTTTTCCCTTCCTCCCTTTAGAACTGCAGCACTGGGGAACATCCTCCTTCCTCCCCTACATTGGCATCCTTTAAAAAAAGGAAAACAAAACACATAAATCCTGCTTTGTATAGCAATGCCATAACTGTACAGAATATTTTGGAAGTGCCACTTTTTGTCTGGTTTGCCCTGCAGTCTCTCCTATACTTCACATGCACAATATTCACTAGAACCAGAGTAGTCACTCCTGGTTAATAAATCAGGAAAACACCCCAATCCAATGACAATGCCAAAAGACATAAAAGGAATAAAAAACTCCAGCAGAAATAAAATGAAACTAGAACCACCAAAGTTTTGAGTTACAGTCTCAAAACAAACAAATCTTTAAGAAGTTCTGTTCCTCCCCAAATTAACATACACTCATAAAAAACAGTTGTGGAAGGTAGAGTCACACAGGCTTCACAGTCTTGAAATGTGAATAATATACAAATATTGAATGTATTCATCAGGGAAGTTTACCTTCTGAAATAAGCTTCATCATAAGCAAAGAAAATAGTTTCTGCACAGCAGTTTGCATGATTTGCAAGGTCACTGAAAACCTCAGAACAGAATACGTGTTAAAGGACTCCAAGTATCACGTGAAGTATATTTATTATCATGTGAAACACCAGAGGAGTTCAGCTCTGCAGAAAACAAAAGTTGAAACCGACTTCAGGGAAACAGAGAACATAAATAAACAGGACTTCAGTTTATTTACACAGGTAACAACTGCTTTTTTTAGTGAAAGTGATTGGGACAGTGCCACTGAGCCTTTCGCAATCGCACTGGACCCAGGAACGGTGGTGGTGTTCTGAACTGACCAAATTCCACTCCCAAGGAGAGTTGGAAGAATTCCGAGTTCTTCACACCAACAGCCTGGCAAAAATTCCTCATTTCCAACTGTGATCTGGAAGACGAGGTTACATTCAGGAGGCAAATAGCTTCTTCTCCACAGATGCCACATGTCACTTCCCTGATGGCATAAGCTGCAAGGAACAAGTGAAGTAAGGATGCAGCACACAGCCAAAAACCTGGTTTTCACCATCATGCCACGTTACCGCCAGCACATGGAAGCAGAACCAGTGGTCAGCACACATGCTTTCAGATTAAAGTCCACCCATTTTCATATTGATTACCCACAGAGGTTGCTGGAGGAAAGCTGAGAAACCTTATCTTAGATACTGCATTGAAAGGCAGTAATAAACCAATAAAACTCAAAATTATGGCATACATCTATCATGTTTCCCCTCAGAGATATTTTTCTAGAGAGAAAAAGCAGTACTATCACGCTTTTAAAAATGTGTGTACCTGTAAAAATCGTATTGAAGGTGGAGCAGCGGAAGTAGGAGCTTTAATCTTATGGGTGTGCCTCTATGGCAGAGTTATAGGAAGCACTTTGCTACTGTGTAAACATAACTGGATAAATTTATCCCGAGCATGAGCAGCCCCACTTCAGAATCATAAACGAATTCCTGCAGCGGTACAAGTGTTCTTCTCCTCTTGGTACATTACTGACTCTTCCTTGTTCACACCCAGGGCCTTCTGTGCTACGGTGAAACAGACTTGGGCACTCTCGCACGTCACAGAACACAATTCTGTTTGAAGCATTTATGTCCATGGGAAGGTGCTGGAGAACTTGCAACTCTTGTAATTATTTAATCTGCATCTCCACACTTCACAGATTGCAGGTTTCAGTCTATAGTCCCTAGTAAGCCAGACAGACCGCACTGAAAACAGCATTATACCTGTATCAGGCAGGTATTGTGCAAAGGGGAAGAAGATCAGATAAAACTCTCTGCAAGAGCTGAGGATAACTATTCTATGAAGACATCACTGAAAAGCTGTCTTCACCACTGAAAGCACCAGCTGCTTACTCACCCAGAGTGCACTCTCTGCAAGAGACATCCACCGATGCCATCAGCGAGTCCCAGAGCAACTCATTTACTTTATTACAGTAAGGGAGAAATACAGAGCCAAATTTTCACAAGGTTCCTAAATCAAAACGTACGTTTCTTGTGGGATTTGAAAGAGTGCTGATTCCCACTGACTTGAAATGAGTCAGTCTGTGGGAAATCTTTAAGCTCCAGCCTGCATCTGAATGCATCCCAAAGGTTGTGAATAAAGGCAGACACAATTCAGAAGAGAATGTAACTCTGGCATACTGTTGTGAATAGCTGATCAGCAGTTCTTCATTATTGAAGGATTATATCTGCTCCAGTCAAGGCATAAATTTGGTCTCAGAGGGGGAAAAAAAAAGAAAGTAACATACACTAAAGAGAAGCAGCCTGTGCTTGCATGTCAAGCTCAGCCTGAGGTTCATTTTCTCTTGGAATACAAACAATTACAAACTTCTTACAGAAATCCACCCATCAGTGATTACCAGAAAATTCCCCAATTGTCAAAACAGATTCTGCTCTCATCCATCACACAAACTTCGTGATGTACAAGATGACTTCACTGACTGCTTCATATGTCTCTCTCATTCTAACAAATGCTGTACTTCTCTCAGTGTATCTGTATCATTGCATATAAACTCTCTGAGA